>NC_056730.1:93386281-93986281 GCF_019279795.1 Protopterus annectens | reverse complement strand
CTTCTTCATTTAAATGATAACAACAGTATTTTGAATTACTTGTTTCTTTCCTCGATAATCCCTAGACAGACCACTGGCACATTTTTTCAGTGTCTCTGACAATGTTCACTGGCTTCTCATAAATAGAATGTTATCTGCCATTTCTTATGTAAGCTAGAAATAATTACCGAATGAGTTGCTTCTTAAAGAGCAACAAAATTCTTAGTAGCTGGAACTTTTTGTTGCCCACCCACCGTAAGCCAGAGGTATCAAGTTTCATTTTATTCATGTGTGAGCAGCCCACTCACCTGTGATTAAAAATTGACACTAACAATACTCCATTCAGTTCTGACCGAACCTGAGGTGTCTCTGCCTAGCAGTACTTTTGATGTCGATTCATTATTTTAATAGTGTGGGTGAGAATGCGCTTCTGAGTACTCAAAATACTTTTCATTGCTACAAATGATTGACTTCAACAATTGGCTAAGCTTCTGGTGTCATTCAAAGGGGATCCAGTATTTGTCTGCCTGGGAAGACATGATCGACAAAGCACAATGCTTTGCCAGAGATGGTCTGCACCTGTCACCCCTGGGATTCAGGTTACTGGCTAAAGCTCTTGCTACCCCTATAGTGCCTTTTTTAGGCAAGGTTCAAAGGATAAAATCACCACCGTAACAGATACAAGCATACAAAATCTGAAGGTAATGCTACTCAATGCTAGAAGTCTACACCTCAAAATGCACTCTCTTGAGGCACTCCTAAAATGGAGAACGTCGATATCTGTGCAGTAACTGAGACATGGTTCAAGGCTCCAGAGAGCACCCCTGCAATACCAGGCTACAACTCTTACCACACTTTTCGGCCACAAAACCAAGACCAAAACATTAAAGGTGGAGGAGTGTCCATATTCACCAAGGATATTCACACCTCCAGGCTAGTTGCCCAACACAATGCATCTGAAATTCTCCAGGTGCAACTAACACTAGGTAAGACTGCAATCCAAACTGTAGCTTGCTACAGATCCCCCACCATGCCCCAAGATTCTCATTACACCTTTCTAAACATACTGGAAAATATTAAGATACAACCAAACACCCTAATAATGGGTGATTTCAACTACCCTGCCATTAACTGGGAAAACTACTCGGGTACCAACTCCTTTTCCCAACGGTTCTTGGAATTCATAAATTCCAACACCCTGGATCAACTAATCCATTGTCCCACCAGGGGCTCCAATATCCTAGACCTGGTCATTACCAACATGGGAGATAAATGCTCCACACCACTGGTCATCCCCTCATTGGTCAGATCTGACCATAAGCAAATTACCCTTGACATCCACATCCCCACCCCAGTAAGGAAACCTCCTTAAAAAACTTCTCCAAAGCCAACTTCATGCTACTGAAGTCAGAAGTGACAAACTTCACGAAACCCATGCAGACGGGATCTGAATGTTCGACTGCAGGATCCTACACTAAGGCACTGTACGAGCATATCCACTCGTGCATGAATCGTGCCATCCCAAATAGAACCAAGATGCTCTTCTCCAAAAAAAGGAAGCCAATCTGGTGGTCCCCTGCTATAAACAAACTATACAACAGAAGGAAGAAACTGTCGCAGAAAAGAGGAAAATCCCAGGATGCAAACAACTCCCTCACCAGCCTTAGTAAGAAGCTGAGATCCCTCATAAAATCCTCAAAAGCTAGTTATGAAAATAAAGTTAGCAAACAAAATGATCCCCTACAAGAAACAAAAATGAGCCAGCAGCAAGTAGACTGATTAAGAAAAAGAGTAGTTTAATAAAAACTACCCAAACAGCATAGTGGCATCCAAAAACACAAACCGGTTTCGGCAGTGGTTAAAAACCTAGCCTTCTTCAGTGTACAACAAGGAGCCTAATCAAAAATGCTGTATTTAAACAAACAAAAATTTGAACATATGATATATGTTTGTTGAAGAATTGGTGTTTTAATATTCAGAATACATACATATGTATCTTAATAACATATATACTGATACAGTTAATCTTTATATTACAGTATGTATTTTGATCTATCATGTACTTTGCATATATGCATATTTGATATATCTTTGTTCAATATTGGATTATGTATAAATGGTGCTCCAATATTCGGAATACACATTTATGTATATTTAAAAAATATATATATAGACAGAAACAGCTAATCTTAATATTGCTGAATGTATTCGAGTCCTCAAATGTGTATGTGTATTATTTTCTTTCAATGTATTTACATTCACACTAATTTTTGTTATTTATGCTGATTGTCAATCAGCAAATGTTTACAACTTTGTAACCAATCAGCATGGCTCTATCTGTTTAAATACAGCATTTTTGATTAGGCTCCTTGTTGTACACTGAAGAAGGCTAGGTTTTTAACCACTGCCGAAACCGGTTTGTGTTTTTGGATGCCACTATGCTGTTTGGGTAGTTTTTATTAAACTACTCTTTTTCTTAATCAGTCTACTTGCTGCTGGCTCATTTTTGTTTCTCATGAAAATAAAGTTGCCAAAGATTCTAAAGACAACCACAAGGCATTCTATAGTTATGTCAAGAATCAAAATGGCAATGCTCAGATCTGCTCTGAGCTACAACAGAATGGCATTAAATATACTGATCCCAAGGATATTGCCAATATCCTGGCAGATCGGTTTAGTGCCAATTTCACCCCCCCTCACCCCCCTAAAGGGCCCATCTCAATACCAAAAGATTGCCAGATTCCAGTAATCATGGCCACACAGGTAGAAACTGCACTCTCCAAAGCTAAGAATACAGCATCCATGGGACCAGATGGCATCCCAGGCTGTGTACTACATGAACTACAAAATTAACTGGCAACTCACCTTTGTGTCATGTTTAATCATAGCCTCACCTCAGGCTTTGTGCCCACTGAGTGGTGCACAGCTACAGTTATCCCACTCCACAAGGGGGGATCCACCTTGGATCCCAGGAACTACCATCCCATCAGTCTGACAAGCCTGATCTGCAAGGGCATGGAATCATGGAACTTATAAACAAAGACATTGGCAACCTTCAAACACTGGACCCCACCCAGTTTGGGTTTGTGAAGGGCCGATCTTGTCTCCTGAATCTGATTGACTTCTTTGAATCAGTCTCCAGAGCTATGGACGAGGGTAAGGCAGTCCACACAGCCTATCTGGACCTCACCAAGGCCTTCGACACCAACTCCACTCTGGAATCATAGATAAACTAACTAAGCTGGGCATAAATCCCTATGTCACTCGATGGGTTGCCAACTGGCTTACTAACAGAACCCAGACTGTAAAAGTAGCTGACTCCAAATCCAGCTCAAGACAAGTGACAAGTGGAGTACCTCAGGGTTCAGTCCT
The DNA here is from genome assembly GCF_019279795.1 of Protopterus annectens. NCBI lineage: Eukaryota > Metazoa > Chordata > Ceratodontiformes > Protopteridae > Protopterus > Protopterus annectens. The sequence continues at coordinate 93,982,930 of NC_056730.1, read as the reverse complement.
GGGACCACTCATGTTTGGTATCTACTTCTCTGAAGTACAGGCCAACACTAAGGGATTCTGGCTAACAAAGTTCGCAGATGACTGCAAACTGGGAGCCATTATTGAATCCCCAAATGTTGTGGATATTCTACAAAAGGGCCTTACAGAAACAGATGCCTGGTGCAAGAGCCATGGGCTCAAGCTTAATGCCAAGAAATGTATAGTTATACCCTTTGGAAAAAAACATGTACCCATGAATTACCACATAGGTGGCAGGACACTAAACATCAAAACCGTGATGAGAGACTTAGGGACACAGGTGGACAGTGGTCTCACTTTCAATAACCACATCACCACAACAGTCAGGAAATCCTTCTATGTGGCACACCTCATCACTAAGGGCTTTTCATCCAGAAAAAAGGAGGTCATTGTCCCACTGTACTCATCTCTCATTAGACCCATTATAGAGTATAATGCCCCATTTGGTATGTACCTCAAAAGACATCTGCAACAGCTGGAAAGGCCACAGAAATACCTCACTAAAAGAATCACAGGCCTAAAGCAGATGCCATATGTTGATCGTCTAAAAAAACTCCAGTTATACTCTGTGGCATATCTTCTACTCAGAGGCAATCTCTGCTTAACATACAAGGCCATGTCAAACCCTGAGCTGTTGGACATGCTCCACTTAAAGAAATCCCAATGCCTCAGAGCCACACGCTCCAGGGATCTAAACTTTGGCATCACAATGAACAAAACATGCTGGAGGGATAGGTTCCTGACCCAGAGACTCCCCATACTCTGGAATAGACTGCCCATACATGTCAAGCAGAGCTCCTCATTGGCCCTCTTCAAAAGGAACCTTGATGATTGGATGGGAGATAGGAAATTCACCCCGGGGATCATGTCAGTCGCCGTGCTAGACAGGGGTCCAGAGAAGTAAATATTGTGGGAAGAAATATCCAGGGAATTGTTATGGCTAGGCTTACATAGGCCCTAGGGCCAGTAGCCTAGCACCAGTCTATGAACCTAAATGTTACAGAAAGAAAGGTAACGCTACAAACACTTTACCATGTGTGATTTTTCAGGATCAAAAGTCTAAAATGGAATTATCAAGAAGACACATATGTGAAATTCCTAGAAATGATAATGCCAAGATGTCATATAAATCAAATATGGTGTGCACTGAGGGGGCTGACTGTCATAGAAATGTCTTCCAAGGAAAGAAATAGTTATTTAAATTTTACATATGGGACTGTAGAGAGAATTTTGTGGGCAAGAAATTACTCTAAGATGAAAACAAAATACTTAACATGTAGTTACTATCAAAGAACACACCTAGCTTATCTGAACTCTCATAAGATAGGTCAGTGTGGAGCCACCCAAATCCAGATCCTGTCGATCACCATAACATAACTAGAAAACCATGTCCTGCCCCAAATCTGAACACCACTTTTCCTCAACCAAAAAACAAAAACTAAACATTTTTTCATGAATCATCCATAGTATATGTAAGAAAAGCACAGAACTTCCAGCATGGGTCGCCAAATATAGCCCAGATATTCTGGCAATTACTGAGACTTGGCAAAAGCTCAACATAAAAAACACTGAAATTCTTCACCCTGGATATACCAGAACAGAACAAACCCTAAAGAATGCTGTGGTATGACCATTCTGTACTCAAAAGTATACAAACTAAATCCTTTTGTAACAGTGTTCCCAGATTCCACAATGCAGAAATACTTATTTCATTCCTCAAATTAAATAGTAAAACATAACTTTGTATCATTGCTAAATTCCGCATGGAAATAATATAAACAATCTAGAAAATATTCTATACTGGATATCTAGTACCATTCCTAATGACAAGAATCATAGTTGAAGATGTAACTATTGACTGGCAAACCATTACCTCCAACTTCCCCAGATCCATTATTAACTAATATGACCTTACACTACTAATCATCTCATCCACTAGATATAATACAACTCATGACAATAGCTCTATCCTAGACTGGATAATTGTCTCTGACCCTCACAAATACACCACCTCGGGAACCTTTGCAGACTCCCTTAGTGACCATCTTCCCACTTACACTCATACATTTATCACTCATCATGTTAATCAACGCAACTAAAAATGGACCCATAATCTCACAAATTTCAGCCCATCAACTGGTCAAATATAAAAATCTCTCCCTGGATGAAGCAGTCCAAATAACTTAGCATCCCTTTGTTAAAAATTGCTGTGCCCCCCTCCCCCAGCTATTACAAATCCTATGCATAACAAGGATAAGACCTGGAATAATGATGAATAAAAAAAAAAAACATTTTGACAGGAGTTTAGAGAACGTCAGAACCTTACAAAAATAGGTAAACAGTATGAAAACAAAAATTTACTCTATCCAAGGACAAAAAAAAAAATCTAAATCCTTCACTTAACCTCTCCCCACTTGAAATTGCTAGCTAGTTTAATACCTACTTCATAGACAGCACAATAGCCCTTACCAAAAACAAGCTTAACATTCTATAATACCCCTTCCCCACCCCAAACCCCTTCCATTACTACATTACTTTTTAGCTCAAGAACTGTTCCTACTTCATATATGTAAAAAAAAACTATTTCCCTATCCCCTTTCCTATCAGTTACAACACGTATACTCCAGGTCTCTATTCTCTGTCCCTTGGTATTCAATATATTCACTAACAAACTCTATACTTCTTCCTAATAAGCTTCTCTCATACAACCTGCAGATGATTCTACTCTCATTTGCACTCTGATAACCCCAACCCATCTTCAATAAACAACTCATGAAGCCTTTAACTCCATTGAAAGCTGGCTCTAATATGCTCCATTACTGGTCAGCCCAAAAAAACTGAATTACTCCTATTTTTTCCTCATCTCACATAGTCTTAACAAAAGTGACATCAAACTTTCCTCCCTAAACAATGACATTAAAGTATAATCTTATACTAAATTCCTTGGCATCATCACAGCCTAAAATCAAACCTTTATAATCTAAATGCATTTAAAAAATGCACCAAAATTTAGGAATGCCCCCCCCCCCCCAAAAAAAAAAAAAACTTCCTTATAAAACTAATACTAAAGTAACCCTAGCTAACACTTACCTACTACCATTGCTCATGTGTGGAGCACATATCCTCACAAACATTCAAACCCCTCTAAAAACTAAATTTCACCAAAAATTATAACAAGATTGGACAATTTACTGCAAACATACCCAATCAAAGCCATCACTGTACACTACTAAATTGGTTAGAACTACCTTACCATGCTACATACACCCAATTAATTGCAGCACAAAAAATAATAAACAGTCCTTCAGTCTGCCCATCCCTTCATGCAGTTCTTCAAAATTACTACCCACAATACCCCTTAAGGTCAAATAATAATTCCTTTTCATACAAAAGCCACAAAAATGTGCCGGGCACTAGTTATATTTCAACTCAGTAGTAAAAACCTGGAACTCACTCCCTAAAACAATCAAGTCATCACACAACCTCCACATGTTCAAAACTTCTTTAAAAGTATTCTTAACTAATTCCTGGCTCTGCTCATGCTCCACACCGAACTAGAACCTTCATATAATGCGTTTTTCTCTTCCACCACACTTCCATCAACTAGCATGTTTTATCTCTAAGCTTACTTTGCAGCCATCTTCTCCCTTCACTTCCTCCATTTATAATAATTTTCATTTTTCTGACCTATTATCCCTGTTCCCTACATTACTACAATCTCCTTTTTCATTACAGAAACTCTTACGCACTTGTTATGCTACCAAAGCACATAGCCTTCAAATAGTCATTTGTCATTTGTAAATATTTCTTTCTCTATTAACTTTATCCATATACCTTTTCTTCTCATGTATACACATACTCATTTCTTTACTAACCAAGATTTGCTCTCTGTCTGTTGTTTCATTCATGACTCGTTTCTTAGCTAACTCCTGTCTCTTTTATCTCTTTTGAATTCATGAATTCTGCCTACTTATCTTACCTTTGCTTCCATCTCCCTCTTTACCTCTTCTAATTTAATTCAGTTAAGCTTAGTTCTCTCATTAAAAAGTCGTACTATTTGTTGGTTACTCTGTATTATATTGTATTATATTCTATTGTACTTGTCGAAACTGCAGTGGTGGTGCTGCGGTAGCGTTGTCACCTCACAGTAAGACATTGTACTGTTCGATTCTCAGCTAGAGCGCCTTCTGTGTGGAGACATGTGTGAATGGGCGTACCTTCGTTGAAGGTTGTGCATCAGGGCTGGCAACTTGGCACGTAAAAATCTACTGCCAATCATTAGAGGACCGGAGTTCCGCTGTGGCGACCCCTAACCGGGAAAAGCCGAAAGACACAACAACATATTCTATTTTACTTGTAAAAATGACAGTCCATATCAACAGTGTTTTGGGTTCATATATGTTGGCACTTTTCTCCTTGGGCCTCCACTGAAAACTGCTTACTGCCCAATCAGACTTTCCTGGTAAACAAATGTCAATAAATAAATAAAGGCACAGCACAAACTTGACCAAGGTGAAAAAGCCAAATAAATAAACCATACCAGTTATATTATGTGTTCATTAAAGGTAGTACATTTTCATAAATATTATGTCAAGGGGCCACCTATTCCTCAGCATATCAAATGTAGTGCGGTGCTGATGGGAGCATGGCATTCTACCAGTGACAGTTTTACCAGTGGAAGGTTTGCAGTGGCAAAAAAAAAAAAAAACAAGAAACAGCTTTAGTGAGTTGTATTATTTTAATATTTTTGCTGAAAACTGCTGATGTATGTTTTATTTTTGTGATATTTTTGTTTGCAAGGTTTATGTCACTTTTGGACTAGCCTGAATTATTGTTATATCTCTGTTTTTTCTCCGGAGCATTCAGAAAGAATCCCACTTCTGGCAGTAAGAGCTGTGGCCAAAAGGGACTGTCTTCATGATCATGGAAAATACAGTTCAGAGGAATGTTAGCTGCAATGAGGAAAGACCTCATTATTGGCTATATGCCCGATCAACCATAATTGCCAAGAGTGCAGATCACTACTTTCCTGCGGCAGTCAGCACCGGTGGCCTAGTGGAGCTGCTTGGCACAGGCACTCCACACTCGTTTACTCTCACATACACATGCATACATTCAAACACACATGCATGCCCACACACACAAGCACAGACACATATGCACGGACATATACTGACATACCCTTTACCTGTCCCTTAGTGTACAACATATCCATGATGTTTCTTCTTATTTTTGTCTTTGCTCTCATAAATTACAAATCCTTAGTCAGTTAATAATGACAGAATTTAGTGTTTCATTCTTCTTATTAGTGGCAAAGTGCATCATGATGCCAGATATGTTGCTCTATTAACTTTTTACTGAGTCTTAGTAATAGTTTAAAACTATCCATGATTTTACAGAAAGCTCCTGATGTTGTCTCTAATGCATGCCTTGTCCCTTGTAATTCACAGACTGTCGCAGTCAATGAGTAATACCAGACATTAGAGTTCATACTTCTCAGTGTATGAAATGCACTCTGACCCAAGCCTTTCTTTGTTAGAGTAGAGGATTAATGCTCTGGCTTGTTAAGCTATATCCTCTATGCCAAGGGTGCAAGGTTTGAAGCTTCCCTTTCCATTTACTTTCACTTGTTTCTTTGTTTTTTAAGACTTAAGGTAATATAAAATCATCCATGATGTCTAGTGGTGATGCAAAGAACTAGAATTCCTCAAAAATGTTGGGTGAGTGCTGAGGTTTCAAGGTTCAAAACTCCCTTTTCTTTTTGCTTCAGTTTTTTTTTAATTTAAGCCTTAAAGTAATAAGTAAAAGTCTCCCTGTTTAGTATAGAGGGGTAAAGGTTTGCTAAAACATTATTTGTAAATGCTGATGGTACAGAGTTTAAATCTCTTTTAAGTGTCAAAGTATAATATAAAAAGTATCCCTGGTGTCTAGTTCCCCCGCCCCACATTTCTCATGCTGCAAAACTTTTTTCTACTACCATCTTACATGCCTTTAGGGCACAATATAAAGACTAGCTCTGGTGTCTAGTGTTCCTCCCATCCACATTTTTGTGCTACAAAACATTGTTGTATTACCTTTCTAAGTGTCATAGTGGTACAGCACTGTGTTAAGTGTTTCATAAATGAAAATGGTTACCACAAGTGGGTTTTGGACATTGCATTCACAGAACAAGGCTGGGTTTTGTTGCAGATTTTTATGTAGTATGGGGTGGCGGGTGCAGGGATGCTTGCCCCTACCAAAAAAAAAACTTTTTTATGTATTTTTCATCAAAAGTGCAGCATTTTTCTATAGGTATATGTGTTTTAGTATCTGTTAAGTTATTCAACAGCAAAGAGACAGTAACATGAATCCAGTGTTGACTAGTGTCTGAGTGGAATTCAAGGGGATACCTTTCAAACTTTCAGTGCAAGAAATATGGACAAAGCCAGAAAGAATGGAAGGACAAAGGTCCAAAAACAGGGACAGAATTTAAATATTACTCCTATAAACTTAGAAAGTTACTATAATAACAGGCTTTGCATTATTATTATTTCCTGAAGAATATGAAGTCTAAAACACAAATGTCTGTCATTGTTTAGTAATATTTAGTGACTTTTGTATTCAATGATTTGCCAGAAAACCACATATTTTAAGAGGAACAGACCAAAAATATGAGGCAAAAATCTGGACATTCAGCGAAAATCTGTACAGTTGAAAGGAATGTTCAAGAATCACTTGAGGGATACCTACCTGGGAAAGGATGGCCATACAATCAATGATTCTAAAGTCTTCTTGAGTGCCTATTGCCAAGGTTATTCTTTTGATATAGTACATTTGATGTTACATCTCATAAAGATCCAGCTTAAGGGTGTACCTGGATTGTAGGGAGGAGGTTTAAGAGTGCACACTAGATTGCAAAACTAAGACATGTCATTGAGTCTAGGAGATGTATCACTATTCAGAAGAGTAGAGCATTCTAACTGTTTTTGAGGTTATAACATTTGTTTCTTGGGCCACAGAAAGGTAACTTTTCATGAAAATAGAAAAGTCATTAACAGTTAACACAACCTACCAGTGTATAAAAATGAAAAGTTGGGAGAATAGGTGTGAGCTTCATCCCATCTATGCCCTATCTACTAAATCACAAAGCTTGTAACTTGTCAGTCATTTTGGCAAAACTAAAACCAAAGTTATTGTTTTTGAAAGTGTAACCCTGACAATGGCAACTATAGGTTTGTTTTAAAACATTTAGGTTCATAGGTGTCTACTAAGCTAATGGCCCTGGAGCCTTTACAAGCCAAGTCCATAGGATTACGCTGGCATTGTGCCACCTGACCTTAGTTCCCAGTGGCTCTGTCAAGTAGAGCCACTGGAGTGATCCCTGGGGTGAATTTTCTATTTCCCATCCAGTCATCAAGATTTCTCTTGAAGAGGGACAGTGAAGTGTTCTGTTTGACATGTATGGGAAGTCTGTTTCATAGCATGGGCAGTCTCTGGGTTATGAACCTGTCCCTCCAGCATGTTCTGTTGATTGTGGTAATGAGGATGAGGTCTCTGGAGTGTGTGGTGTGGAGGGATTGGGATTTCTTTAGATACAGCATTTCTAACAGAGCTGGGTCAGACATGGCTTTGTAAGTAAAGCAGAAATATTTTGGCTACAGAAAATGTTAAGAGAAATTGGAATTCCTAGTTGATGAAGACAGATTCTAAAGTGGTAGATGCAGCACAAAAGTGAAACTTGGTATGAAAAAATAAGCAAATTTTTACAAATAATATATTTATTAGGAAAGAATAAGGTATTCTGTTTGACGTTGGCCAACCAAAGACTTGTTATAGATTTGGGGAGGTGAGGCATTTGAAAGATGACTGAATTATTAAGAAATATCTGATGTTGTTGTTTGTCTTTTTGGCTAGGGGGTTAGGGGTTGCTACAGTGGAAATTTGGTCTGCTAATGATTGGCAGTAGATTTTTTATGGGTGCTGAGGTGCCAGCCCGATGCCCAACCTTCAACGAAGGCACACCCATTCACACATGTCTTTTGAATGCCACTCAAGTGCAGGAAGGACATGCAGACTCCACACAGAAGGCACTCCAGTCGAGAATCGAACAAGAGAACCTCTTGCTGTGAGGCAACAATGCTACTGCTGCACCACCATGGCTTTGATTAAGAAATATCTGATATATAAAGAAAATGGTCAGGGGATGGGAAAACTTATGTACATTATGTGACACAGAAGTCATGTCCTAATACATTTTTTTAATTCGGAAAATAAACTGATATATGCAGAAGTCAAACAAGTGATGATAAGTGAGAAAAAGTGGCTTTTGTTATGAAAAATGAAGGATGGCAAAAAAGATATAGAGTTATAAATGTGAAAAAGGGGATAAAGATTCATCTGAGATAGAGGCAGATAGCACATCTGATAAAGTGAAAGGTAGAATAACAGCAATTCAGTCTGGACTAGAAAAAAATATTAAGAAATTCTGTAAATTAATATAAGAAGAAGAGATGAAAAAATGAGAAAAGTATTGTTCAAAAAAAGGAATGATGGTTCTCAAAGATAGGTTCATAGGTTCATAAGTTCATAGGTAGGTACTAGGCTATCTGCCTGAAGGCATTTATAAGCCTAGCCAGAATGTGTTGGCTTTCACCGCCCCCTTAGCTTAGTTCCCTGTGCCTCTGTCCAGCAGAACCACTGAAGTGATCCCCAAGGTAAACTTTCTGTTTCCCATCCACTCGTCAAGGTTTCTTTTGAAGAGTGTTAGCAAGGAGCTCTGCCTAATGTAGATTGGGATCTTGTTCCAAAGCATGGGAAGTTTCTGGGACAGGAATCTATCCCTCTAGCACGTCCTATTTATTGTTGTGGTGAGGTTTAGATCCCTAGAACGTGTGACTCAAGGGGATAAGGTTTTCTTTAGGTGGAGCATGTCCATCAATTCTGGGTTGGACATGGCCTTGTATGTCAGGCAGAGATCACCTCTGAGTAGGTGGTATGCAATTGAGTACAGCTGGAGTTTATTCAGTCGAGCTGCATAGGGCATCTGTTTGAGGCCAGTGATCCTCTTGGTGAGGCACTTCTGTGGTCTTTCCAGCTGTTGCAGGTGTCTTGTAAGGTACATCCCAAATGGGGAGTTGTACTCTATGATGGGTCTGATGAGTGATGAGTAGAGGGGCACAATGACCTCTTTTGATCTGGATGCAAACCCTTTTGTGATTAGGTGGGCCATGTAGAAGGATTTTCGAACCACTTTGGCAATGTAATTCTCAAAGGTGAGATTACTATCTACTTGAGCCCCCAGATCCCTTATTACGTCTTCCGTATTTAGGGGACTACCACCTATGTGGTAGTTTGTGGGTACTTTGTTTTTTCCAAAGAGGATGACTATGCACTTTTTGGCATTTAGCTTGAGGCCATGATTTTGACACCAATTATTTGTCTCAGTGAGACCCTTTTGGAGGATGTCTGTGTCAGCCGGACAGTCAATTATAGCCCCTAGTTTGAGTTTTCTGCGTACTTGGTCAGCCATAGTCCTCCTGTGCTTGCCTGTACCTCTGAGAAGTATATGCCAAACAGGAGGGGGCCTAGGACTGAGCCCTGGGGAATGCCACTTGTAACCGGTTTAGAGTCGGACCTAGGTCTCGCAACTCTCACCATGTGGGTTCTGTCCATGAGGAAGTTGGCAGCCCATCTTGTGATGTAGGGGTTTATGTTCAGGCTGGTGAGCTTGTCTATAATACCAGAATGGGGAATGGTGTCGAAGGCCCTTGTGAGGTCTAGGTAGGCTGTGTGTGCCACCTTTCCCTCGTCTATAGCCTTGGTAACTGTCTCAAAGAAGTCCACCAGGTTTAGGAGGCATGATCTACCCTTAACAAAGCCGAACTGGGTAGGGTCCAGTATTTGGAGGTTCCCAATATCTCTGTTAATGAGTTCCATGATGATGCGCTCCATAGCCTTGCAGACCAAGCTAGTCAGGCTTATAGTGCGATAGTTCCTGGGGTCTGTTGTGGCTCCACCTTTGTGGAGCAAAATAACCATTGCTGTGCACCACTCTATGGGTACATAGTCTGTGGAGAGGCTGAGTTTGAACAGTGTGTTAAGGTGAGGGATTAGTTCGTCTTTGAGCTCATGTAGGACGCAGCCTGGGACACCATCCAGTCCCATTGATGCTGTGTTTTTGATTTTGGAGATGGCTGTTTTAATCTGAGTGTCTGTGATTTCAGGAACTCTACTTTCTTCTGGTATGGTTATGGGCCAATTTGGGGGTGGGGGGGTGAAGTTTGGGCTGAACCTGTCTTCCATGATGTTGGCGATATCGGTCGGTTCAGTGTATTTTGTGCCATTCTGCACTAACTCCGAGCAGATCTGAGCATTGCCACTTAGATTCTTGACATCGCTAAAGAATGCCTTGTGGTTATCTTTGGAGTCCTTGGCAATTTTTCTTTCAAAGCTCGCCTTGGATGATTTTATGAAGGATCATAGTTTCTTGATGATACTGATCAGGGATGTCTTCCCTTCTTGGGATTTTACTCTGTACTAATTTCCTCCTTCTATTGCATAGCTTGTTTATGGCAGGAGTCTACCAGACTGGTTTCCTTTTCTTGGAGGAGTGAGTCTTGGTTTTGCTTGGGATGGCACGATCCATGCATTTTTGTAGGTGCCCGTAGAATGCATTAGTAAAGGATTTTGTAGCTTGGACAGCGTTATCCTTCAGCATGGGGGCTTGAAACTTTCCACCTCGGTCTTAAGTAACGCGAAGTTTGCTTTTGAAAAGTTTTTCACAGTGGTTTCTTTGTTCAGGGGTGGGGGCGGAATGTGGATATCCAAACTGATTTGTTTATGGTCAGATCTAACCAACGAGGGATTAACCCCTGGTGTGGAACATCGGTCGCCCATATTGGTGATGACCAGGTCTAATGTGTTGTCACCTCTGGTGGGAGTGTTGACCAGTTGAACCAGAGCGTATGAGTTTTAAAATTCTAGGAAATGTTGGGCAAGGGAATTAGTACTTGAGTAGTTCTCCCAGTTAATGTTTGGGTAATTGAAATCATCCAATATAAGGGTGTTTGGTAGGACCTTTATGTTTCCTAGTGTTTCCAGAAACACGGAATGGGGGTCCTGGGACATCGTGGGTGATAAATCAGTAGCAAGCTACAATCTGAATTGCAGTTTTGCCCGTTGTTAGTTGCACATGGATAATCTCTGAAGCATCGTGCTGTGCCACTAACCTGGAGGTGTGGGTATCCTTGATGAATATGGATACGTCCCTTCCTTTTGTATTTCAGTTCGGGTTCTGTGGCCGAAATGTATGGTATGAGTTGTAGCCTGGTAGTGCTGGGGTGCTCTCTGGAGCCTTAAACCAGGTTTCTGTTACTGTGTATATATATATATATATATATATATATATATATATATATATATATATATATATATATATACATATATCGATTTTCTCCATACGAGTAGTGCCTCGAGTGCATGCATTTTGAGGTTTAGACTTCTGGCATTGAGTAGTATTGCCCTCAGTTTTTTTGTTACTTGTGCTATTTACGGTGGTGGGTTTGTCTTTTGAGCCTTGCCTAAAAAAGGCACTATAGGGGTAGCAAGAGTCTTGGCCAGTATTCGAAAGCCTAAGGGTGACAGGTGCAAGCCATCTCTAGCGAAGCAGTGTGGTTTGTCGAGCATGTCATCCCAGGCTGACAGACACTGGATCCCCTTTGAATGACACCAGAAACTTAGCCAATTGTTGAAATCAAGAATTTTTTCTTTATACCGTGGTATCATTCTTGGTGAGGGCAGGATGCTACTCAGGGTCAGGGTCATATCGGCCTGGGCTACGTGATGAGAGAGCTCTTCCATGACTCTTTTCATGTAGCCCAGGGAGGTACGTCTCAGGTCATTCACACCAACATGGACAATGACAGAGTCATATTTGTACTTGTACTGTAGTGACCTGAGTGCTTGTGTTATGTGGCTGATCCTGGCACCTGACAGGCAGCTAACAGTAACCTTCTCCTTATACACCCTAGTGAGTGGGATGTCAGTGTGCCTGACTATAGAGTCACCTCTTACTAGTATGTTGAGTATGTTATTTTGCCTTAAGGGCTGTGATTGCATGGCACACTTGTTTTGTGAAGTATGTGTTTCATGGTTTGTGTTGAGGGTGAAGGTTTCTTGGATGTTTGTTTTGGAGGTCTCTGTCTCTTTTGCAGATTTTTATTTAGAGCCTCCGAGTATGTTTTCATGTATTTATGTGTGTTTTTTGCCAGTGCTGGTTTAATGGGTCTATGTGAGACTGGTGGTGTGATGCAAATATTTCCCTTCTCCTCTTGACTGTCTGATCCAGTCTTGGGTTAAGAGAGCTTAGCCTCCAGTTTGGCTGTATAATTGCATCTCTCACATGTATTAGTGTTTGGTGTTAGGAGGAGAGGGTTGTCTGTGTACATGAGGCAGTTGTAACATTTCCTCAAAATGCCCAGATTCACCAGTTGGACTAGAGAGTACACCTGAAACTGCCCTTTGGACATACCTGGATAGGTACAATGAACTGCTTTACTGGATGGCTGGTAAGGTCAAATAGAGAGCCTTGTCTTTCTGTACAGTACAGGAGGGTCTAGTGCTAGGGTTTATAAGTTCTTGCTATGAGTTTTGAGCAAGTGCTGGGCTGAGAAATGAATGGCTTGAATGCTTAAGTTGAAAGGTTGTCTAGTTCCAAGGGAAAAATTGAAGAGAAGACTTTGTGGAGCCGGGAATAGTTTTACCCTAGCTAACTGGCAGTGCCCGGCATGCAAAACCGGGCAAATGCGGTATTTATAGCAGGGAAATGAAAGAGATCGAAATTAGCCCAAAATGGCCAATAAACTACTAATTTCCGGGCTGAAACCACTCCTCCAGGGACAAATAGGCTGCTCAAAGCTCCCCTCTCTCACAGGTGAACAGAGAAACTTCCTTCTATCGAAGTAAGGTATGGGCAAACACAAAGATTTGTAACACAGCCCTGAATTCAGCTCTAACTTGAAAACTGGACTATACTAGCTTATAAAGGTGGGAAACAAGTATATATATATATATTTTTTCAGAAAATAAAACAGATACAGTCAAAAAAACACTTTAAATGCACAGAAAATGATACTTATTGTTATATATCGCAGATCAGAGTTGTAGTCAATGTCCCTAGTAATAAAGTAGGAAGAAACACAAATACAGTAAAAGCAGATGAATAAAGTGCATTTTTTTATACATAAAACAATAGAAAACGAACAAACTGATTTAAATAAGTTACCCAATTAACCAGAAAAAAAGCTCAAAACTGAGCTCTGTTCAAGCAGTCTTCAATCAGACAAGTTCTAACTGCACACTCCTGCTACTAGGGTGCAGCGGAACCTTCTCCAAAAAAAGATGGCCTGGATCAGTTCTCAAGTCATGCAAACAAAGCTAGATTCAACAGGCCTGAATCTGGTCTATGCTACAGTGACAAGTTGCACCAATTTCAGAAAAAAAACAGTTCAAATAAGCAGGCACAATAAGCCTGTAACTAGAAATTTGCAGCTCAGAAGGGTAGAATGCAGCCTTTCCTCCCACAAGAGTGCAGACCACAAACCCTCTTAATGTAGAATAACTGGCCTGAAGCCCAAGTGCTTAAGCCAGAACTAATACACTTTTAGAATAGCAGACACTGGGCATTCAATCAGCAATTCCCAGCTTAGAAGGATGTAAGCTACATGTCCTGTCAAAACAGTGCAGACCACAAACCTTAATGTAAAACAACCTGTAAGAAGCCCAAGTGCTTAAACCAAAAGATTTAGAATAACAGTTACAATTTAATCAGGCTACTACCAAGCAGTAATAAATGCAGCAGAATAAATAAAATGGAGTACTTTTAAGAAAAGCAAAATAAAGTAGGAGGAAACACAAATACAGTAAAAGCAGATGGATAAAGTGCAAACATTTTTTTAAGTGCAAGGAGAGAGGAAGGAAGACCCTAAGTGGGTTGGCCTTCTCAAATCTTCTCTCTGTATTAAGTAGAGTGAACACTAGACTCAGAATATGATCTCACTGCACTCGGTTAAGTGAGCAAATGAGATAGACCCAGGAGGAGTGTTCTAATACAGACTTACAGGAGGGGCGGGCAATTCCAGAGCCACCAACACTAATACCAACACAAGAACAGGTAGGGTGGGTGGGGAACTAACTGAAGATAGACACACAGCACACTGTTCAATGAAACACACAATTCGGAAACAGAAAAAAAGAAAATACAATACTTTTAAAACTGCAAGTTTGTACTTAACAGAATACTAAAATACACTACTACAAGGTTCACTTAACTTCAGCTTCTAATGCAGATGATTGTAGCCAAGTAAGTCTCTCAGAAGTTGAGCATAAAATGATTTCTCAAACTTTGTGGCTATCACTTAAAGTACAGAAGAAGCCCTCTAGGCTATTAAATATTGGATAACAAAGAAGTGATAAGACCACCAACCTCATAAAAAGAGGTAGCCCCTACTAAAACACAGAAAGTAAGCAGTGTCAATGAAATTTTGACCTTTACATGTAAAAAAATTAAAAATAATTAGAATTAAATTATACTATTTAGGTCTAATATGTGCATACTAGGGCAAATACATTGTCTTCTTATTAGATGCCAAAGTTTTGGAGTTAAAAGGTATCTTTTGCTATATTTTATGTTGATAATTTTTGTATTTAGAGCTCGCTTCAGTGTGAAGTTTTTTTTAGAACACAGTCACTTGTATAGAATTTTACAAAGTATGCAACAAACAGAATTATCTGTTCGTGTTTTTGTGAGCAATTTTCAAGATCATCTGTGCAGCTCTGCCATATATTCTGAAATATTGTTATGTTTCATTTGATTTCATAGGTTCATAGGTAGGTACTAGGCTATGGGCCCTAGGGTCTATATAAGCCTAGCCAAATGGTACCATGGCTTTTGCCACCAAAGAAAATTATTTTCCTGTGCCCCTGTCAAGCAGAGCCACAGAAGTGATCCCCGGGGTGAATTTCCTATCTCCCATCCAATCATCAAGATTTTTCTTGAAGCGTGCTAATGAGGAGCTTTGTTTGATAGAGATAGATAGTTTGTTCCAGAGTATGGGAAGTCTCTGGGACAGGAATCTATCCCTCCAGCATGCTCTGTTTATTGTGGTGACAAGGTTTAGGTCCCTAAAGCATGTAGCTCAGAGGGATTGGGATTTCTTTAAGTGGAGCATGTCCAACAGCTTTTTTGGTTTGAAATAGCTTTGTATGTTAGGCAGAGATCACCTCTGAGTAGGTGATATGCGACAGAGTAAAGCTGGAGTTTTTTGAAATGGTCTGCGTAGGGCATCTGTTTGAGGCCGGTAATACTCTTTGTGAGATATTTCTGTGGCCTTTCCAGTTGTTGTAGATGTCTTGTGAGGTACATACCAAAAGGGGCATTGTACTCTATAATGGGTCTAATGAGTGATGAGTAGAGGGGAACAATGACTTCTTTTTTCCTGGATGAGAAACCTTTTGTGATGAGGTGTTCCACTTAGAAGGATTTCCTGACTACTGTGGCAATGTGATTATCAAAAGAGAGACTACTGTCCACCTGAGTCCCAAACTCTCTTATCACACTTTCGGTGTTAAGTAGACTGCCACCTATGTGGTAGTTCATGGGTACAGAGTTTTTGCCAGAAGGGATGACAATGCCCTTTTTGGCATTGAGCTTGAGGCCATGGGTTTCACACCAGGCATCTGTCTCCAGTGAGGCCCTGTTGTAGGATGTCCACATTGTTAGGAGTTTTGATTATGGCTCATAGTTTGCAGTCATCTGCAAACTTTGGGTTCTGTCAGTGAGCCAGTTGGTAACCCATCTTGTGACATAGGGATTTATACCTAATTTAGTGAGTTTATCTATAATTCCAGAGTGGGGGATGGTGTCGAAAGCCTTGGCAAGATCTAGATAGCCTGTGTGAACCACCTTACTCTCATCTACAGCTTTGGTGACCGTTTCAAAGAAGTCTATCAAGTTTAGGAGGCATGATCAGCCTTTTACAAACCCGAACTGAGTAGGGTCCAGAGTTTGGAGATTACCAATGCCATTGTTTATAAGTTCCATGATGATACGTTCCATTGCCTTGCAGACCAGGCTCGTCAGGCTAATGGGGCAGTAGTTCCTGGGGTCCTTGGTGTTTCCCCCTTTGTGGAGTGGGATAACCGTTGTTGTGTGCCATTCAGTGGGCACAAAGCCTGAGGTGAGGCTATGATTGAACATGGTACTTAGGTGGGGTGCTAGTACGTTCTGTAGTTCATGTAGAGCGCAGCATGGGATGTTGTCAGGTCCCATGGATGTTGTGTTCTTGGCTTTGGAGAGTGTGTTTGTTACCTATGCAGCCGTGATTACAGGAACTTTGCATTCTTCCGGTATAGAGATGGGCCCTTTAGGGGGTGAGAGAGGGGTAAAGTTAGCATTGAACCTATCTGCCAGGATGTTGGCAATATCAGTTGGTTCTGTATATTTAGTGCCATTGTGCTGTAACTGATAGCAGATCTGAGTGTTGCCATTGAGATTCTTGACATAGCTATAGAATGTTTTGTGGTTGCCTTTAGAATCAGTGGTGATTTTTTTTCGTAACTAGCTTTAAAGGATTTTATGAGGGATCTCAGCTTCTTACTGAGGCTGACCACGGAGTTCCTCCAATCATAGGATTTTACTCTTTTTTGCAACAGTTTCTTTCTTCTGTTGTAGAGTTTGTTTATGGCAGGAGACCACCAGATTGGCTTCCTTTGTTTGGAGGATAGCATCTTGGTTCTGTTAGGGATTGCACGATCCATGCACTCATGTAAGTGCTTATAAAGTGCATTTGTATAGTATTCAGCAGTTGTACATCTATTGTCTGTCAGCATGGGTGTCGTGAAGTTTGCCACTTCTGTCTTAAGAAGCGTGAAGTTGTCTTTGGAGAAATTTTTACGGTTGTTTCCCTAATGGGGGGTGGGGGTTGGATGTGGATGTCTAGGGTGATTAGCTTGTGGTCTGATCTGACCAACAAGGAACTGACCTCTGGTGTGGAACACCAGTTACCCATGTTGGTAATGACCAGGTCTAGGATATTTTTGCCCCTGGTGGGGGTGTGGATAAGTTGATCCAAGGCATTGGAATTTATGAATTCCAGAAAACGTAGAGTACAACAGTTGGTACATGAGTAGTTTTCCCAGTTAATGGTGGGGTAGTTGAAATCACCCATTACTGGGGTGTTAGGTTGTACCCTAATATTTTCCAGTGCATCAAGAAATGAGGAGTGGGAATCCTGGGGCATGGTGGAGGATCTGTAGCAAGCTACAATTTGGATTGCGATCTTGCCCAGAGTTAGTTGCACTTGGATAATCTCGGATGCATTAGGCTGAGCAACTAGCCTGGAGGTGTGGATATCCTTAACAAATATGGACACGCCTCCGCCTTTAGTGTTTCGGTCCAGGTTAGGTGACCGAAAGATGTGGTATGAATTATAGCCTGGTAATGCAGGGGTGCTCTCTGGAGCCTTGAACCAGGTCTCTGTCACTGCACAGATGTTGATGTTCTCCATTTTAAGGAGTGCCTAGAGTGAGTTCATTTTGAGGTTTAGACTTCTAGCATTAACTAGCATTACCCTCAGATTTTGCTTGCTTGTACCTGTTACAGTGGTGAATTTGTCATTTGAACCTTGCCTAAAAATGGCACTATAGGGGTGGCAAGAGCCATAGCCAGTATCCGGAATCCCAATGGCGACAGGTGCAGGCCATCTCTGGCAAAGCATCGTGGTTTGTCAATCATGTCATCCCAGGCAGACAGATACTGGATCCCCTTAGTATGACACCAGAAGCTTAGCCAAATGTTGAAGTCAATCATTTTGTCCTTGTACTGTGGTATCATTCTGGGTGATGGCAGGATGCTACTCAGGGCTAGGGTCATACCTGCCTGGGCTACAAGATCGGACAGCTCCTCCATGTCTCTTTTCATGTAGTTCAGGGAGGTATGTCTCATGTTGGTCCACACCAACATGGACAATGAGAGAGTCATATTTGTACTTGTTGTGGAGTGACCTGAGTGTGTGCGTTATGTGGCGGATCCTGGCACCTGACAGGCAGCTGACAGTAACTTTCTCTTTGTTTAGCCTGGTGAGTAGAACATCAATGTGTCTGACTATAGAGTCACCTATGACTAGCATGTTGGGTACGTTGTTATGCCTTATGGGCTGTGGTTGAGTGGCACACTGAGTTTGTGGGCTATGTGTCATTTGGGGTTTGTTGGGGTAGGTGGAGGTTGCTTGCGTTTCTGCTTTGGAGATCCCTGTTGCTTGGGTAGATTTTTATTGAGAGCCTCCATGAATGTAGGTGTGTGTTTTGTGTTTCTATGTGTGTGTTTCTATGTGTGTGTTTTGGTGGTGTAGGTTTTTGAGGGACTATGTGATGACAGTGGTGTGGTGCAAGTTTTTACCTTCTCCTCTTGACTGTCTAGTCCAGTCTTGGGTGAAGAGAGCTTTGTTTCCAGTTTGGCTATATAAGTGCATCTCTCACAGGTTGTAGTGTTGGGTGGTAGGAGGAGAGGATTGTCTGCGTACATGAGGCAATTGCTGCATTGCCCCAAGATGCCCAGATTCATCAGGTAGACAGGAGAAAACACTGGGAGATGACCCTTAGACATGCCTGGATAGATGCTTATTTATCAAGTACTAAAAACTGTTTTCCTCTAGACAAGTGAGGAAAGTTGAGTGCTGTAGTAATGTGTAGCTTATTTAGTGCTTACAATGAGTTCTGAACAAGTGCTGAGCTCAAAGAAACAGATTTGAGTACTGAAACCAGAAAACTGGCTAGTTCTAAGAAACAAATTAAGTTAGAAGGCTTCCCTCCAACACAGAAAGGCTTGGGGGCTCAGAACCTTATAAACAGTCCTGAATACAGCAAATCTGTATCTGGACTAGACAACTTACAGGAAAGGCAGGAAACAAGCTTAGAAAATATATATATTTTTTCTCAGATGTAAAATATTCCACAGCTATGAAGCATCTGGATTGTAAATGCTTCTGTAAAATCTCTACATTTTTTACCCTGCTCTCTGTTATCCTTCAGTCTTCTGTAAAATCTTTACATCTTTTTACCCCTGCTGTTTGTTATCCTTCAGTCTTCTGCAAAATGCCTCAATTTTTACATCTTTTTACCCCTGATGTCTGTTATCCTTTAGCCTTCTATACATTCTCTACATTTTTACATCTTTTTACCCCTGCTGTCTGTTATCCTTCAGCCTCCTTCCAGCCAGTTGGCCCATTCATTCCTCTTTACTGGGATGAGGGTCAACTGGAAAGGACCATCATTTAGACAGTTCATAGGTTCATAGGTTCATAGGTAGGTGCTAGGCTATCGGCCCAAGGGCCTAAGTAAGCCTAGCCAACAAGGTTCCCTGACTTACACTACCCAAGAAAGTTATTTTCCTGTGCCACTGTCGAGCAGAGCCACAGAAGTGATCCCCAGGGTGTATTTCCTATTTCCTATCCAGTCATCAAGATTTTTCTTGAAGAGTGCTAATGAGGAACTTTGCTTGACATAGATGAGTAGCTTGTTCCAGAGTATGGGAAGTCTCTGGGACAGGAATCTATCCCTCCAGCATGTCCTGTTTATTGTGGTGACAAGGTTTAGGTCCCTAGAGTGTGTAGCTCCCAGGGATTGGGATTTCTTTAGGTGTAGCATGTCCAACAGCTCTGGGTTTGACATAGCTTTTTATGTTAGGCAGAGATCACCTCAGAGTAGGTGATATGCTACGGAGTAAAGCTGGAGTTTTTTGAGACGGTCAGTGTAGGGCATCTGCTTGAGGCCAGTAATCCTCTTTGCAAAGTACTTCTGTGGCCTTTCCAGCTGCTGCAGATGTCTTGTGAGGTACATTCCAAAGGGGGCGTTGTACTTGGGTTTCCTTCACATTGTCGTAAGCTGACAATATCAAGTCTGATATTGTCAGCACGACAATATTGAAAGTGAAGAACATTGTGCAAGTAAACAGAAATCTCTGTAAAGGGAGATTTCCGTTTACCTCAATGGAGTGCGGTCTCGGAGTTGGTATATTTAAATAGAGGGGTGTGGGGGGTGCAGCCCCCCATGTGGGGTGTGCAGGGGAGCTTGCCCCCCTAACTGCGCCATTTAGTTTTTTTTTTTAATTTGTTTTTTTTACGTTATTCGATGTTTTACTTAATCAATCAATAAAGTTCGACCTTTATTGATTCGATTAAGTAAACTTTTGATAACGTGATACAGATGCGTTGTACTCTATAATGGGTCTAATGAGTGTCGAGTAGAGGGGAACAATGACCGCTTTTTTCCTGGATGAGAACAGTTATCATGAGTGCTTCCTATTTTTTTCTTTTCTTTTTTCCCTCAGCCTTAACTATCTGAGCTTGGTTAGGAACTTGGAAAGGGCATGCAGTGGGCTATTTGGAGGGGACATCCTCTCACTTCTGCAAGGGACATTTCCTCCAAGTGGTCTTGCCCTCCACCTGAGCATGAGTAGTATTTTCCCTGATCTCCCCTTGTACCCCTGGAAAAGGCCAGCAGGTCATGCCCCTTCATTCTTCTTCCCCCTGCTTAGGTCTTCCAATGCTGGGACCACTAAATAAACCCTATTCACCTGGATGTCAGTAAAGGCACCATCTCTTTCCGCCATAGAGCCACCCTAAAATTTCTACATTTCTTTAAATAACTCCTCAGATGGTTTAGCTATTGCTGCCAAAATATGTAAAATCCTTTAAGTACCACAGTCTATTACATTTAGCATCACTGGTACATTTTTATTCTCAGGAATATAATTTACTGAATAACGTTGCTCCATTCTTTCAGTAGAATTTGTTAAATATTCCCCACTAACTTCAGAAGCATTAATATATCCAACAAACTCATCCACTTTTAAAAGTGTGCATTTTACTGTTAAGGATTTTGTCTCAAATCCTAATCAATACTCACTCACTTGGGCATGTACTAATTTAAATCAGTTGTGTTTTTACAACTGATTTTACAGCTTCTTGGCCATTTTACTTGATTACATATTCACCAATCACTTTAATTTCTCCACACAACATTTATTTGACAGAAAATTTTAAAATGTCTGTGTCTGCTTTACATAACT
Organism: Protopterus annectens; assembly: GCF_019279795.1. Lineage (NCBI taxonomy): Eukaryota > Metazoa > Chordata > Ceratodontiformes > Protopteridae > Protopterus > Protopterus annectens. The sequence continues at coordinate 93,961,809 of NC_056730.1, read as the reverse complement.
GATAGTCTTAACACTCAGAACACTGACTTACATTTGTTTACACAGCAGCAGTAGACATACATTTACACATTTGCATTCAGCAGTATAAGAATAGCTTTATTTCACATGCTCAATTCATTATTTTTCACAATTTCCCTCTGTTTCAATGTCAAGTCATTATATTGTTCCTTGTATTGTGTTCAAATTACTGCTAATTTGATTACGTATACAAAAATTAATACTGTTCTTTTTTTTCTTGGAATTATTACATATAGCTGTATTGTTTTAATTAAGTCCCTTAATATGTAAACGATATTTTGCAATACATACAAATTCACTGCATATTGATTGTTACAGTGCTTTGACTATTAGTTTCTTGTGTACAAAATTATGGCGATATGAATGTTCGGTAATGTAAAGTTTTGTGGTTTTCGTGTCAAGGTTCTGCAAAGCGACATTATGGAATTTTGGTATTATAAAGTAGATCCATATATATATATATATATATATATATATATATATATATATATATATATATATATATATAAATATAGATTCACTTCAGAAGCTTGAAATATCACAAGCCTGAATTTCATAAGCCGGAAGACCAAAAGCCTGAAAATTCAAAATCCTGACAAAGCAGAAATATTATATTTATGTATATCTTACTGTAAAGTAAAACTTTATATGTACTATTAAAAATTGTCACAGTCCTTTCCATATTTGTTCAACTACAAATCATAGCAGCTGTTAATTTCTATCATAATCAAGAGCTGTACTGTCTCTCAGTTATCAGACTGCCAATGAGAAAAAAATATAACGTATAAAAATATCCTGGTACTTATCACTGTAGCAAATCTTGGTATTTCCACAAGGTAGAAACAACTGATCCATGGATATTTGCACTGAGTGTATCTATTGCTGAACAATGGCACCTTAGTATTTTTCTTTTTTTTTATTCACTGCACATGCGTATGTGTGTATATGTGTCTGTGCGTTTGTGTTTGTCAGTGGGCCAGATTCAGGAAGCCTCCGTGTAAGAGTTATAACTCTTACACGGAGGCTGCATTTAAACGGTGTGATGTCAGCATGTCATGCATATGCATGAGGTGCATGAGGCATGCTGAATCACACCGTAACTCTTACACGGTCCGTGTAAGAGTAGGCGTGTCCGTGACACGCCCAGAAGTCTAGAATGGCTGAAAGTAAACAGCCACGAGGGAAGCTATGGAAATGTGAATAACCAAACTACACAACACATGCCCCCACAGACCAGCAATGTAAAAAGTGAACAGATGTTGTAAAATGAAAATAAAAACTGTTTTATTTTTTTTAAACCCCGTAAATGTGTGCTACTGTGTGCGCTCGTGTGCGCGGGTGTGCTACTAGCGCAACTGCAGTTAGCAATAAGTGGAAAAGGATATAAGAACTAAATATGCAAAGTAAGCCAAGAAGTAATAGCATAGCGGTAGAGTTGTCGGCTTGAGAGCAGGCAGGCAAGGTTCGAGCCCACACAACAACCTTTTTTTTTTTTTTTGTAAATAAGCACTAAAAAGACCCCTGACAGTATTATACAAATGTAAAAGTATTCCCTTTTGTAAAATGGAATGAAATGGAGCATATGTTTTCAAGTAATACAATAATAAAAACATTTAGAAATGTACTGATAGCTAAACTGCAGTGAGACAGAGTGCCCGTAGCTAAGTAGTGTTTCACAAACTGCAAACTGCTGGCCCATAGCTAAGGACTGGTTTAACAGGCTCAAACTGTGTGCAACTAGCTGTGCTGAGTTTAACATGTGTGGTACTAGCCAATTAAGGTGTAACCCAGCGCACACTGTTTGCGCGACGCTCCCACAAGCTAACCGGAGCGCGCATATGAGCTCCTTAAACAGCGATGACCTGGTTTTAAAGTGTTTAAAAGTGCTTTTGGCATGATTGATTGACAGGTCCTGAAGTCATTTCTAGACAGTCATCAGTGGTCGGATTCGAACCCAGGATACCATGCACTAGAGTCAAGGTACTAAACCACTAAGCCATGACAGCAGTACATAGAAATGCAGAAATAGCATATAAATAGGATATAAGCCAAAATGGAGCATGATAAAGCAGTTTATGTGAAGTAGATACAATTCTAAACCAGCCAATCATAGAAATGTGTGGGAAAATCGGCATATATAAGCCTCATAGGCGGGAATACACAGCATAAACGATTGTAGAATAGACCTGCAGGCAGAATGAGTGGAGTAGGGTAGGGACGTTGCTTTCGAGCACAGCGGTGGGGCGTTGAGGAGTCCAGATGCATGGTCTGGCTCCTAGTTCACCATCATGAGGCCCAACTCATGCAGGGCCAGGTCTCATGGGGAGCGTACAGGGCGGAGGCATGGGACCAGTTGGCTCATGATCTGACCAGTGCTACTGGCATTCCACGCACTGGTGAGCAGGTCCGTCACCACCATGCGGACCTGAAGCGACGTAAAGAAGACCAGTTGACCCAATGGATCCAGGAGGCCCGGGATATGCCCAATGCCCCACTACTGAGTAAGTTACATTTTACTTATGTATGTAAGGAATTCAACTAGCTGATACCAAGGAGATGTGTATTCCAATATTGCTTGTTTTGTATTACAGCTGCAGGTGTCCGCTCTGCGAATCGAATGGCACATGAGCGCAGACTGGTGCGGCTGCGCCACCATGCAGGTTAGTAACCCCACCTAGTACTTGTAAATAAATATTATAGTGTAGCACGTAGCAGAACACTGCAGTGTATTGAGTAAAAGTAATAGAATGTGCAAGCAGCAAGTAAAAGTCTGCAGGTATGGCTGCAACAAGTTCATCAGTATGCAAGTGAAACTGGAAATATAAGTGATAGAAATAAACAGTGCTGTTATACAGATGTCCCACCATTAATTAAATGTAGTATAACCTGCAGTAGTCTCAAGAGTACAGCTTCAGAAGCTGAGGTAATCACAGGTGAGATATATCCCCTGTTGAAATGCTGAATCATGACAGAAGTGAGGCTGCTGGAAAGTGTTGGAATCCCCGCAGGTCTAATATGTGAACAAAGTACCAACCCGAACTGTGAAATTGCAGGATGTGTGAGAGTGACAGAAAGGGTCATGTATCAATGAATAATGTAGTAATAGCACCTGAATATATAAGCTTCAGTGTGGTTCTACAGAAATAAATGCATGTGGGAATTAAAACTTAACATCCCAAACTGATTTCAGTGTGTCTGACTCTTGAATGTTCAGGCCAAACTATGTATATGGTGATCACAGTCAGCAATTTGCAGATAGAATGAATGATTGTCTGACATACTAAACATCCATAGCTGTCCCCTGCCCTGTCATCAAAGTGTAGCAGGATGATGTATCTGATCAAATTCAAAATAACTAGGATAGTGATGTATCTGTAACAGGTCTAGCATGACAGTCAAGTAAGAATCATTTGGAAAGTATCACCAACAAGTTAATTGTGTTTCTATTACAAATGTATATCAATGTATAATTTATGAATGTGTCATCATTTTCTTTCTCCACCCCACCCCATAATTGCAAATTAAAAAAAACACTAAATATTGGTATGTGAACATTTCATTAACCATGGACATTTGTCCTGTTTCAAAAATATATGCATGTCTGTTGTTGCATGTGCCCTGGTCATACCTGCAAACCGGCAAACCTGATGGCCTGTTGCCATTAATCAACCCTGCATGTTGTTCAATTGTGTATTTCTGTTCAAACAATGCATGTGATATTGATATGCCCGTTGTTCAATGGTGTTAATATCTGGGTGTTTGTTTAATGGGAATACCAATGCATGCTGTTACAACTAATCTGAATGGAATAATATGCCACTAACCCAAACTAACATAACATACACACAAACCTAGAACGCTTGGGAAGGCAGGTCCCAGCGGACCCACCTCTCCCACCTCAGCTGGCGACTGCATCTGGCACTAGTGCCCAGGCTGGACCCTCCTCCGGTGGCCCTGTGCCACCTTCGGGTGGAAGCGCTGCAGGGGATGGGGCACGTCCCCCCTCTGCAAGCGTGGCCGGAGGAGCACGTCCACTCACCCTCCAAGGTGTCCGGTCTGTGGTGCAAAGGGAGATCCAAGACTCTGTTCTTGGGCCCCTACGCCAGCTTGAGGCCCGGGTGGCACAGCTTACGGGCTTGCCCGTTGTCCCGCCTGCACAGCCCCCAGCACAGCCCCGTCCTGGGCTGTGAAGGAACAGTGGCAACTGCCTATGGGTGGGGATATCAGTTCCACTGTTGCCATCTGTGGGCTCATGTGCCATGGATATCCCAACCTCCATCCCGTCAATTGTGTAACCCCCCCCACATGTGTCATACACCGCCCCTGTATGCGTCTTGTCTGTCTTGTCTGTTAACCTACCCAGCCTACCTCCCCAGCTATACCGACTACCTCACCTGACATACCACTCTCACCTGATAAAAAACAAAAAAAAAAGGGCACTCTGTACCCATAAAAAAATTATGCCCCATACATAGCTGTCCATGTTGCACACATGTCCGCTGGACATCGAAACTGTTAATTACAATTGGCTGTACAACAGGTATTAATGTTTTCCTGACACCTCTCTCAGGGGTGGAAGGTTCAAAATGTCACACCAAATTGCATACAAATGCACAGCTGTTGCTGAGAAGACATGGGCAGCTATGGGTCTCACCTACATCCTTCCTGCAAATACCAAGCTTGTTTCCCTACTGTCTTACCCTCTTTGTGACCCCTTTTTCACCACTTTCCTGTCACCCCTTTTTCTTTTCTTTCAAAGAAAATAGCGCGGGTGTGCGCTTGTGTGGGCTGAGCTAAACGCCAGTGCGCATGCGTGAGCTCCGCACAAACGAGCGCAGACCTGGTTTTAAATGCTTAAAAGTGCTTTTGGCACTTTTGATTGACAGGTCCTGTACTCATTTCAAAAGAAAAATAAATATTCACTGTCAGTCTTGAACCCAGGACCTTGGTAACACTAGTCTGTATGACCTACCACTAAGCCATGACTCACATACAAGAGCATAGTGCTAAAATATATATAACATGTAATAGTAGGAATCAATAGAAAGGTAATATAGGATGTGTACTACCCAAAGCATGTCAGGTAGATTTTAATGCCTGAATTACTGGATTCCCACACTAGTTTAGTGTTCACGGAAACAGCCCTGCTAATTGTTAGCTTGTACATAATAATGTGAGGTAATGTTCATATATGAAAGTATTATATGTACACATATGTATAAATATATATATATATATATATATATATATATATATATATATATATATATAAATATATTAATACATGTGAAATATAGTGGTAGGTGTCAGTATTCGCACACACACTACAGGAAACAGTGAAAATAAATGCAGCAACCACAATCTACAACACAGCCTGACTCCTGAGAGACTTAATAACCCTTTTAGCTGCGTAAAGGTGCCTTCAGCACTTTGATTGACAGGTCCTATACTCAGTTTTAAAGAAAAAAATCCCTACTGTCAGTTCCAAACCAGGACCTTGGTAACACTAGTCTGTATGACCTACCACTAAGACATAACTCTCATACAAGAACATAGTGCTGAAATAAATATTACATGTAATAGTAGGAATCAATATAAAGGTAATATAGGATGTGTACTACCCAAAGTATGTCAGGTAGATTTGTAATGCCTGAACGACTGTATTCCCATACTAGTTTAGTGTTAACAGTAACAGCCCTACTAATTGTTAGCTTGTACATAATAATGTAAGGTAATGTACATATATGAAAGTATGTATATGTACACATACATACATATACATATATATATATATATATATATATATATATATATATATATATATATATATATTAATACATATGAAATATAGTGGTAGGTGTCAGTATCCATACACACTCACTACAGGAAACAGTGAAGATAAATGGAGCAACCAGAATCTGCAACACAGCCTGACTACTGTGAGACCTACTAACCCCTTTAACTGCTTAAAGGTGCCCCCAGCACTCTGATTGATAGGCCATATACTCAATTTGAAAGCAAAATATAAGCATACTAGTAGGCCCTACCACAAGACCATTGTAACACTAGTCTGTATGACCTACCAGTAAGCCATGACTCTCATACAGGAATATAGTGCTAAATAAGTGGAACATGTAATAGTAGGAATGAAGATAAAGGCAATATAGTATGTCTACTACCCAAAGCATGTCAGGCAGACTTTTACTGTCCCAATTACTGGATTCCCATACTAGTGTAGTGTTAACAGAAACAGCCCTGCAAATTGTTAGCTTGTACCCAATATTGTCAGCTAATGTACATATATGAAAGTATGTATATGTACACATATGTATCTATAGCAATACATATGAAATATAGTCGTAGGTGTCAGTATGCATACACACTCACTACAGGGAACAGGCGAGAGAAATGCAGCAACCTGAATTCACAACACAGCATGAAGCATGAGAGATGTACTAACCTTCACACTCACAGAACAATGTCAACAGCATACCAGCATGGTCCACGCCCTTACAATCTGAAAGGGCAACGCCTATCTCACATACCCTTTTATAGCACTGTCCTGAAATCGCAGTGAGACATGCAATCAGTACACAACTGGCTGTATGCAATTAGCCAATGCTGCCTTACAATTGGTGCAGAGGCCATCACATGGACCTATGCAGATACCTACAAAAGCATCCAGTACACACACTCCACACATGCAATACAGTCATTGCACAAAACCTACTGAGAAAGAGAGAGAGAGACAGAGAGAGAAATAAAAAATATACAGACAGCCAGCAGCAAAACCAGCAGCAGCAGCAGCAAACAGCAAGCAGCAAGCAGCACCACTGACACAGCAACAGCTGCCACAAACACAGGTAATGCAAAGTAGCAGGTTAATACTGTGTTTACTGTGACACCTCCAAATGTATCATAGTTCACTATCTATAGGTATGTCCATGAGATAGGTTGTGTGTACATAGTCCTGAAATATATACATATGTAATATTGCTGTACATGTTGCCCATACTTAGAACTCCCATAGCTTAGAACACAAGGCCAGTTGTGCATATGATGCAGTAGTTACCAGGGTCAGTAGAGGTTACTCCTCATTGGTGTGGGACCACTGTGTATGTATGGCACTGTTCAGGTGCATATCCTGTAGTATGGCCAGGGATTAATATCAGTCTGTCATGTGGTGCTATGTCCTCCAGGGGTGAACGTAGCACACATCCAGGGATACCATTTCGTAACAGTGATGCTATGTGTTCTGCAATGTTGAGGGTGGCCCTCACCTGGACATGTGAGAGGATAGGGAGGTTACAGTCATCTGTCATAACTAATTCCACTTGTGTAGGAGAATGGGGAGGGGTACCTGCACCTAAACTGTCTGCATCAATGTTGCCAATATCTGTGCATTTGGTGAATATGACGCATCTTAACACTGATGACCACAGATGCCTTGCCTTCATGTGAATCTGCCCTGTGCTGCAGTAGCCTCCTGCTATTGTTATACAATGTGCCTGTATCTGTAGTCCACTGGACAGGATAAATAAGTGGTGTGCATACGTTCTGGGTTCAGACTGTTATGCAGGCACAGGCACGTATGGAAAGGTACACCAGACAGGGTCTGAGGGAGCTGAGAGCATGTCGCACAGCCATGACAGACGGCATGTGGCGTTGAATGCTATCCGTAACTGCACAGATGTCATTGACAGACATTGTGGGGACATACAACAGCTGCTCCACAACCAGATGTCCATGGGACGACAACAGGCCCACTCACGCACCTCAAGTGCCAGCACCAGCCCCAGCAATGCTGGGTCTGTGCTGTCATCAGGACGCCTCAGGAGACCACGTGCACGTGGCATTGGACAGTCCCAACAGGGAACTGTGTCCAGTCAACACACCCCCGCTTCCAATGACAGTACCCAGTCTGGGTTAGTACCGGATACGGCCCATAGCACCCCTGCCAGGCGCATGTACCGTGTCCGTGCCCACAGACACTGATCTGGATGACCTGACAGGTGCAGTCTGTGGCTGTCCACAAAACCCTGTACATGGCAGCCATTATGTGGGACTGTGTGCGTGCTTACACACATGCAGAAATCTAACACCTAGGGCAAACACATACACACACACACTGCACCAACACCGGTCCACCCTGTACTGCTGCCATTCACAAACACACATACACACACATGTCAATTGGTGTTACCAGTGGCTGGCTTGGGCATACCTAACCACACCCTGTGCATATGATGACACTGTGCCACCTCCTGCATACTACAACATTGGTGCAGGAAGAGGTAAACATGTTGCTGATGCACAGGGTGACTACATAGATGTGTATAAGTAGTAACATGTTGGTAACTGTTCACTGTTCCACTATGATTGTGTGTATATCCCAGCAGTCCTGCTGCAGTAACTGTATGAATGTCCTCAATTGTTATCTGCACCCATACTACTTACCAAAGTGTACCAGCTGCACACCATCACATGCTACCATTGACTATGGGAATGCGCATCATGTGCTGTTATGTAGATTCAGCTATATGTATCTGTTCTGTCACACATGCATTTACACACACCCTGCTACACCCACACATGCACGCCACCTGCCATTCCCATTATTTATTACCCTACATGAGTAGCTGTTGATACATGACAGGTACACATTTGAGAAGTGCACTATGTTGATTACTACCAATTTCCTCCTCTCTACCTGTACTCACAGGGTGCAGGCAACCTCATTAGTTCAAAGGTGTAATGTGCATCAGGTACTGTGGTACCCTGATTGCCACATCAAACACGTTCCATAATGGAATGCACACACAGACACATCCCACATCCACACACTTGCCACATTCAGGCTTCAAAACACTATCTAGGTATATTCTGGTACATGTGTGTGTTACGGTAGCATGTAACACTATACTGAGTACTGGCAGTTGTCTGTTGTCATGTTGTTTGTATAGAGTAAAAGGATTGTTCATTTATCCTACTTTGTTTTGTGGACATTACTTGAAGAAGTGTTACCTTACATGTGTTATTGGTACCACCACCTTCTCTTTTGTAGTTTTGTTTGTATAGGGTGCTGTCAACATCACTGCTTGTTAAGGGAAATGTGCACCCTGCAGTGCATAGCCCCATTTGGCAAAAGCTACATCCCACCACCACCATTGTGCACACACACTAACCACACCCACAGTAAAACACATACTTTCCATTTGCAAGATTCAAACCCCTACCTAACTGTGTTATGGCAGTAATGGCAGACACATTAGCAGAGTGTGCTATTTGCATTACTAGGAGAAATCCTTTCTAATGCTGTACTTAGAGGGTGCTGACATCATCTGTGTGTAGGAGGAGGGATGTGCACCCTGTAGTGTGTTCTCCCAGTTGGCAAAAGGCACTTATCCCTCCCAGCATTATGCACACACACAAACCCCACACATACATTCCCTTTGCAGGGTTCAAACCCCTACCTAACTATGTTATGACACCGGAGAAAAATGCATTAGCAGAGCGCGCTATACAAATTACTGGAGGACTTTAATTCAGGTAATATAGTTATAGAGTCCTGACATCATCAGTGTTTCAAAAGGGGAATCTGCATCCAGTAGTGTACTGTCACAGTTGCTAATAGGGGCATTTCCCACACACACATCGATGTGTTCGAGGTTTGCATATGTGGGGGATCCAGTACTCCAGTGTGATTAGTATATGGTTCGATTGCAACAATGAGGGATATACTTCCAGTGGTGAGCATTTTGTACTCATGTTTGTGATGATCAGGTCTAGTATATCTGACCCTCTTGTGGGAAGGTTGATTACCTGTTCCATAGCTAAAGAGTGTCTGATCTATGGGAACCCTAGAGCTTGGGTATTGTGGCTTGTGTAATGTTCACAGTCTATGTTTGGGTAGCTGACGTCACCCAGTATGATGGTGTTTGCAGAGAAATCTATACTCTCCTGTGTGAGCATGAAGGCTGTGTGGGAGTCCTGAGTTTGAAAGGGTGCTGTAAGAGATCCTCTGTGTCTCTTTCCATGTGGTCCAGGGAGGTACGTCTCAGGTTGTTTGCACCAGCATGGACAATGACTGCCTCATACTTGTACTTGCTGTGGAGTGACCTGTGTGCCTGTGTTATGTGGCACATTCTATCACCCAACAGGTAGCTAAATGTGACCCTCACCTTGCTCAGTCTGGAGGGCGTCAGTCAACAGCTCATGTCAAGCATGTTCACACCCCTCATAAATGATGTGGAAACCTTCAAAGGCCCCAGGCCTGTTGAAAATATGGACCAGACTGCAGATACCTGTATAAAGGCATTCTATGGACACATTCAGGAATGCATGGATCATGCAACCACATATGAAAGCATGACCCAATCCTCCAAAGGCAGACGTCCTGTGTGCTGGACACCAGCCATAAACAAACTATACAATAGAAGGATGAAGCCACTACATGATACAACTAACTCCCAAAATGTGAAGGCATCACTGATGAGTATTAGAAGACAACTACAGGCACTCATACGATTGTCTAAGGCCATCTTTGAGGGAAGATTCCACAAGCCACTGAGGATAATCACAAGGCTTTCTGTAGTTATGTTAGGAACCTGGGTGGTAATACCCAGATGTGCTCAGAGGTAATCCAAGATGTCACACAAAATACAAAACACACAGACATTGCCATCATCCTAATGGACAGATTCACTGCTACCTTCTCCCCCCCACCATACCAAAAGGGGAAATATGTCTCCCAGCAGAGTGCTGCCCCCCCCCTGACATCACAGATGCTCAGGTAAGAGCTGCCCTCTCCAAAGCAATAAACACTGCATCAATGGGACCAGACAGTGTCATAGGTTCATAGGTTCATACTAGGCTATCTGCCCAAGGGCATTTACAAGCCTAGCCCATAGTTTTGTGGCTTACGCCACCCCTTTAGTATGGGGAAATATACCCATTATTTTGCTGTGCCTCTGTCGAGCAGTGACACTGAGGTAATCCCTGGGGTATATCTGCGATCTCCCATCCATTGGTCAAGATTTCTCTTGAACAAGGCCAGCGAGGTGCTCTGCCTCACATATACCGGGATTTTGTTCCACAGCATAGGGAGTCTTTGGGTGATGAATCTATCCCTCCAGCACGTCCTATTAATAGCCGTGTCGAGGTTTAAGTCTCCCGCCCTTGTGGCTCTGATGGATCTAGATTTTTGAGGTGAAGCATATTCATCAAATCTGGGTTTGACATGGCCTTGTATGTTAGGCAAAGGTCACCTCTGAGCAAGCGGGCGACTGAATAGAGCTGGAGTTCTTTCAGTCAGGCAGCATAGGACAGATTTTGAGACCCTTTATCCTTTTGGTGAGGAACTTTTGTGGCCTCTCCAGCTGCTGCAAGTGTCGGGTCAGATACATTCCAAATGGGGCATTGTACTCAATCATTGGTCTGATGAGTGATGAGTAGAGGGAGACAATGACCTCCCTTGATCTAGATGAGAATCCCTTCATGATAAGGTGGGCAATGTAGAAGGTCTTCCTAACTACTTTAGCTACATGGGTGTCGAATGACAGACTACTATCAACCTGGGTCCCCAGGTTCCTGATAACTTCTTCTGTGCTCAGTGGATTGCCACCTATTTGGTAGCTAGGGGTAACCTTGTGTTTTCCGAAGGGTATGACTATGCATTTTTTGGCATTTAACTTTAGGCCATGGCTCTGGCACCAGTTATCCGTTTCTGTGAGACCCTTCTGAAGGATATCTGTGTCAGATGTGTTTTCTACTATGGCGCCCAGTTTGCAGTCATCTGCAAACTTTGTCAGCCATAACCCTCCTGTGTTTGCTTGTACTTCGAGTAGATGCCAAACAAGAGTGGGCCTAGGACTGAGCCCTGTGGGACACCACTTGTGACAGGCTTTGAGTCTGACATGGCACCAGCAACTCTGACCCTGTGGGTTCTGTCACTCAGCCAGTTTGCAACCCATCTTGTGATGTATGGGTTAATATTTAAGCTGATGAGTTTTTCAATGATACCCGAGTGGGGTATTGTATCGAAGGCCTTCCCCAGATCGAGGTAGGCTGTATGGACTGCCTTTCCCTCATCAATGGCTTTGGTGACTGTTTGAAAAAGTCAACCAAGTTTAAAAGGCATGATCTGCCTTTGACAAAGCCAAACTGGGTTGGATCCAAAGTCTGCAAATTCCCTATGTCTTTATTTATGAGGTCCATTATGATCCTCTCCATGGCTTTGCAGATAAGGCTTGTCAAGCTAATGGGCGGTAATTTCCAGGGTCGGTGGAGGCACCGCCTTTGTGAAGTGGGACCACAGTTGCAGTGCCACTCCTGGGTACGTATCCAGAGGTAAGGCTCTGATTAAACAGCTGTCCTAGCTGTGGGTTTAATTCCTCATTGAGTTCATGGAGCACACAGCCGGGACACCATCAGGTCCCATGGATGCTGTGTTTTTGCTTTGGAGAGCAGTTCTCACTTGGGCGTTGGAGATGTTTGGGGGCTGCAATCATTTGGTATAGATATCTCTCCTTTTGGGGGAGGGGAGAAGTTTGCACTGAACCTGTCAGCCAGTATGTTGGCAATGTCCGTAGGATCAGTAATCTTCACATCATTTTGAACTAGTTCTGAGCATATCTGGGAGTTTCCTCCCAGGTTTCTAACATAGCTAAAGAAGGCCTTATGATTGTCTTTTGAGTCTTTAGCTATTTTTCTCTCAAAATTTGCTTTGGATGATTTTATGAGAGCTCTTAGTTTTTACTTATAGTGATCAAGGGTGTCTTACCTTTTAAGGATTTTGCTCTATCTTGTAGTAGCTTCCTCCTTTGTTGTAGAGTTTGTTTATGGCTGGGGTCCACCAGACTGGACGCTTGCCTTTGGTACAGAGAGTCTTTGTTTTGCTTGGGATTGCCTTATCCATGCAGTCCTGCAGGTGCTGGTAGAAGGCATTTGTAAGTGATTCAGCGGCATGTGTACTGTTTTCCGCCGGCTCGGGGGCCTTAAAGGAGACCACACTAGTCTTTAGAAGTGTGAAGTCGGCTTTCAAGAAGTTCTTTACTGTGGTCTTTTTTATTTCAGGTGGGGATGGGATGAGGACCTCCAGTGAGATTAGTTTGTGATCTGATCTCACCAGTGAGGGGTATACTTCCGGTGTTGAACATTGTGCTCCCATGTTCGTGATGATGAGGTCAAGTATGTTATCTCCTCTTGTGGGGATGGTAACTAGTTGTTCCATGGCATTTGAGTTTATGAATTCCAGGAACTTTTGGGCTAGGGTGTTTGGGCTTGAGTAGTGTTCCCAGTCTATATTAGGGTAGTTGAAGTCACCTAGTATGATGGTGTTTGGTGATACATTTATCCCTCTAGTGTTTTCAGGAAGGCCATGTGAGGTTCCTGAGTTTGTGAGGGTGGCCTGTAACATGCTACAATTTGCAGAGCAGTCTTGCCTATGGTTAATTGCACCTGGATGGTCTCCGATGCATCGTGCATTGCAACCAGTCTTGAGGTGTGGGAGTCCTTGATGAATATGGATACACCCCCTCCTTTCTTGGTATTGTCCGGATTTTGGGGCGGAACGCATGATATGAGGTAAAACCTGATAGTGCTGGGGTGCTCTCAGGAGCCTTGAACCAGGTTTCTGTCACAGCACAGACATCGATGTTCTCCATACTGAGAAGGGCCTCGAAAGTCGTGCATTTTGAGATTCAGACTTCTGGCATTGAGCAGCATTACCCTTAGTTTTTCCTTTTTGTGTTCTAGGGTGGTAGGTTTAGAATTTGAGCCTTGCCTAAAAAAGGCACTATGGGGGTGGCAAGAGCCTTTGCCAATATCCGGAATCCCAGGGGTGACAGGTGCAAGCCGTCCCTTGCGAAGCAGCGTGGCTTGTCCAGCATGTCATCCCAGGCAGACAGACACTGGATCCCCTTTGAATGACACCAGTGTTTAAGCCAATTGTTAAAGCTGATCCCAGGCTGTGTCCTACATGAACCACAAGAAGAGCTACACCCAGACATAACACTACTGTTCAATCCCAGCCTTACTACATGATATGTGGCCAAAGAGTGGCGTACAGCAACAGTGGTCCCTCTACATTCAGGTGGTGCCTTAACGGATCTTGGACACTATTCGCCCCATATGTCTGAATAGCTTGGTCTGCAAAACTATGGCAAGGATCATCATGAACCTCACATATATAGATATTGGGGACCTACAGACATGTCACCATACACAGTTTGGCTTTGTTAATGGCAGATCCTGCCTCTCAAACCTGTTTGATTTCTTCGAAACAGTCACCAAGGCCACTGTCAAGGGGAAGGAGGTCTACACAGCCTACCTGGACCTTGCATAAGCCTTTGATACAATACCCCACTTGTGCATTCTAGGGAAGCTCACCAGTGTACATATTAACCCCTATGTCACTACATATATTGCACAGTGGCTCAAGGGCAGAACACACATGGTTAGAATTGCTGGAGCCATGTCAGCCTCAAACCAGTTACAAGTGGTGTCCCACAAGGCTCAGCCCTGGGATCTGTCTTGTTCAGTATATATTTATCAGAGGTACAGGCCAACATGGAAGGACTGTGGCTGAGCAAGTCGCAGATGACTGCAAACTGGACGCCATAATCAACTCTCCAGCCAACACACGCATCCTCCAAAAGGGCCTCTTGCAAACACACAACTTGTGCCACAGCCATGGCCTCAAGGTGAATGACAAAAAGCGTATAGTCATCCCCTTAGTCAAACACAAAGTGACCACAAAGTACCACATATGTGTTAATCCATTAAGTCCAGATGAAGGAATTATGGACCTTGGGGTACACGGGTTGATAGCATTCTACCATTTGACAACAACATGGACAAAGTGGTTAGGAAAACATTTTATATGGGCCACATCATCATGATGGGATCCACATGTAGATCAGGGGAGGACATTGTGCCCCTTTACTCATCCCTCATCATGCCCATAATTGACTATAATGACCCTGTCGGCATGCACCTTACCAGACACCTGCAGCAACTGGAAAGACCACATACGTACCTCGACAAGAGGATCAAAGGGCTCAAACAGATGCCACATACTGACTGGTTAAAGAAACAGCAGCTCTACTCAGTGGCATACTGCCTCTTCATAGGCAATCTGTGCCTGACATATAAAGCCATGTCAAACCCTCACTTAATGGCCATGCTGCACCTCAGAATATCCAGATCCCATTAGGATACACACTGGAAAGACTTGAACCTCAGGAGTGATATACATAGGACATGCTGGAGGGGCACATTCATAACTCAGAGGCTCCCTTCATTCTGGAATATTATCCCAATAGAGGTTAGGCAGAGTCACTCAGTGACTATCTTCAAGAGTGATATTAATGACTGGATGTGACATTGTAGGGTTACCCTGGGTATCACTTATGTGTCACTGTTAGACAGAGGCACAGTATACTAACCTTGGAAAAGGGCATAGCAAGATAGATTTACAATGCATGGTGAAAGCCACACACATTCTGGCTAGGTGGATAAATGCCCTGGGCAGACATCCCTGTATGAACCTATGGACCTATGTATCTTGTTCACCATTGGCCCTATGTGCTGTTAATCACCAATGCTATCTCAATACTATGGTAGCATGTGCAAAGGTCAGTTGTCAGTCACCTCTATGGTACAGTTGTGGAATATGTGAGTCATGTAGTAATGTCACAGCTGCCACATGCACACAGTCAACCCTATCCCCTACCCATGGATGTACAACACATGTATGACATGGAAACACATGGCCAAACTGTGGACTAAGCACTCTGAACCCAGTACTGGCATAACCTGTCAGGTGGCATGAAATACTACAGTGACAGCAATACCAGTCTGATGTGGACCTACACTGACAGCAATACAAGCATGGAAACACATCGGGCCATTCGTGGAGCCTAAGGATAGCATCCTGCATGACTGGCAGACACCTCTGCAGCTGGCACACAGGCATACGTTAGGCCTGCACACAGCACGATAACACATAGCACACAAATCCTGTGTGCCAAACAAGCACAGTCTGTACAGCTATACAACACTACTGCTGCAGTTGTGTTAGGTACTTTTATTGTCCAGTACAGTGAGGACATGCTCACCAGGCTGGACAAGGAGTAGGTCACAGTGATATGCTCATGGGGCACTGTGGTCCACCACATAACACAAGCATACAGGTCAGTCAGATGCATGGACACATATGACTCAGTCATTGTCCATGCCACCACAGCTGATGTGGGATGTCCCTCACTGGGATACATGATAGGGAACATGGAAGGGATCACTGAGCAAGTGACACAGGCTGGTAGAACCCTGACCTTGGTTGGCATCAGACCCTCACCAGGGATTCTGACATATTACTGAATGCTAATGAATTACTGTAGCTACAACACCCTAGCTGAATGGTTCTTAGCATGCGGTCACTGCATTGCTATGGAATAACATCTTACCACTCCCACAACAGGTGAAAACATACAGCACCTGTTCATCAACAACAGGTAGACTATATGCCCCAGACCAGGTGTGTATCCCTCACTACTAGGCTGATAGCATCTACATCTCACACTGTATATACACATCCCACATGCAGCACCTGCACAGAAGACCACAGTCATAATGTTACCCTGTGCAAATATCATGTATTCACATGTGGCAGGCATCACACATGGTAACTATTGAAAGTCACAGGTACATATGTGTATTTGGCACACACATACATCATGTGTGTATTGCCATAACTGGTTTAATCAATGTCATGCATTATTGTGAGAGACAACCCGCACACATGGGCATTCTGTGTGGGCAAAACACACATGGCATGTCTGTAATCAAAAGCCATAAATAATTGTGATATCGTTTAGAAAGGGGTATGTGCATCCTGTAGTGTGTTTTCCCAGTTGCCAAAAGGGATATTTCTGTTATACACACTTACCCCCCCTTCACACACACTTGCCAGTTGCTGGATTCAAATCCCTACCGCACTATGTTATGATACGAGAGACAGACGCATTAGCAGAGTGCGCTATTCGCATTATTGGGAGGTTTCCTTTCTCCTGATATACTTATAGGGTGCTGACAGCATCAGAGTTTAGAAAAGGGAATGAGCATCCTGTGGTATATTTTCACAGTTGCCAAAAAGGATACTCCTTACACACACACACTTGCCATTTGCTGGATTCAAACCCCTACCTAACTATGTTATGACACTAGAGACGGACACATTAGCGGAGCACACTATTCGCATTACTGGGAGCTTATCTTTCTCCTGATATACTTATAGGGTGCTGACATCATCAGAGTTTAGAAAGGGGAATGAGCATCCTGTGGTGTGTTTTCACAGTTGCCAAAAGGGATGCTCCTTTCATACACACTTACCCCCCTTCACACCCACTTGCCAGATTCAAACCCCTACCTAACTATGTTATGACACTAGAGACAGACACATTAGCAGAGCGCACTATTCGCATTGCTCAGAGATTTCCTTTCCCCTGATATACTTATAGGCTGCTGACATCATCAGAGTTTAGAAAGTGGAATGAGCATCCTGTGGTGTGTTTACACAGTTGCCAAAAGGGACATTCCTTTCATACACACTTACCTCCCTTCACACATACTCACCACTTGCTGGATTCAAACCCCTACCTAATTATGACACTAGAGACAGATGCATTAGCAGAGCGCACTATTCGGATTACTAGGAGATTCTTTTTCTCCTGATATACTTATAGGGTGCTGACATGATCAGTGTCTAGAAAGGGGAATGAACATCCTCTGGTGTGTTTTCACAGTTGCTAAGAGTAACATTTGGACTAAGTGTGTGAGCATGCCCAGTTCAGCCTTCCCATGGCATGTTGTGTGAAAGATGTCTCATTTATCTAAGTGTATGAGCATGCCCAGTGTGAGCTTTCCATATGTTGAACTCTGCAGCCCATCACATTTGTGGATGAGTGTGACCTTCAACAAATACCTCCAGTTTATGGTTGTGTGTTCTGTGCCATGTTGTGTAGTTACTGTCCAAATGCTTTTGTGTGAACACAACAGGGAGTATACTGTGCCTGCAGGTTTTGCATGGGATACTTTGCACACAATTGTCAACATCCGTTCATACTGACCTAACACTGTAGTACTGTATAGTGTAGTGGTTCAGTACTTTCACTGTGGTGGTCAGTATCCTGGGCTTTAGTCCTATCACTGCTTTACATTTCCATAGTGTGCACAACAGCCTGGTTAGGGTCCAGTTGTGCACATCTGCACAAAGGCGGTGCCTCTACAGACCCTGGTAATTACCACCCCATAAGCTTAACAAGTCTAGTCTGCAAAGCTATGGAGAGGATCATAATGGAGCTCATAAACAAAGATATAGGGGACATGCAGACATTGGACCCGTCCCAGTTTGGCTTGGTCAAGGGCAGATCATGCCTTTTGAACTTGGTCGACTTCTTCAAAACAGTCACTAAGGCCATTGCTGAGGGAAGGGCAGTCCATACAGCCTACCTTGACCTTGCAAAGGCTTTCAACACAATACCCCACTCGGGTATTGTAGAAGGACCTACCAACCTAAATGTAAACCCATATGTCACAAGATGGGTTGCAAACTGGCTTAAGGACAGGACCCACAGGGTTAGAGTTTCTGGCGCTATGTCAGACTCCAAGCTGGTCACAAGTGGTGTCCCACAGGGCTCAGTCCTTGGCCCCCATTGTTCGTCATCTACTTCTCAGAGGTACAGGCCAACATGGGAGGACTTTGGCTGACAAGGTTTGCAGATGACTGCAAACTGGGCGCCATAGTGGACAGTGCATCAGACACGGATATCCTTCAGAAGGGACTCACGGACACTGATAGCTGGTGCCAGAGCCATGGCCTGACGTTAAATGCCAAAACATGTATAGTCATACCCTGCGGGAAAAGCAAGGTAACCCCAAGCTACCATATAGGTGGCAATCCTGTAAGCACAGAGGAGGATATCATGGACCTGGGGACCCAGGTTGACAGTGGCCTTTCTCCTGACACTCGCATTGCTAACATGGCTAGAAAGACCTTCTACATTGCCCACCTGATCAGGAAGGGATTCACATCCAGATCTAGTGGGGTCATTGTTCCCCTGTACTCTTCACTTATCAGACCAATGATCGAGTACAATGCCCCATTCTGGATGTATCTCACCTGACATCTGCAGCAATCAGAGAGACCCCAAAAGTCCCCCACCGAAAGGATAAAGGGTCTCCAACATATGTCATATGCTGCCAGATTGAAGACACTCCAGAGGTGACATGTGCCTGACATGCAAGGCCATGTCCAACCAGGAAGTAATGGA
This sequence comes from Protopterus annectens, assembly GCF_019279795.1. Lineage (NCBI taxonomy): Eukaryota > Metazoa > Chordata > Ceratodontiformes > Protopteridae > Protopterus > Protopterus annectens. Next base: position 93,942,460 of record NC_056730.1, on the reverse strand, counting down.
CATGCTCCACCTCAAAATCACCAAATCCACCAGAACCACTAGGGCAAGTGACTTAAACCTTAGCAGGGATATAAGTAGGACATATTGGAGGACGTAATTGATCACTCAGAGACTCCCTATGCTGTGGAATACAATCCCGGTCCATGTGAGGCAGAGCACCTCACTGGCTCTGTTCAAGGGAATCTTTACCTGTGGATGGGAGATCATAGGTTTACCCGGGGACCGTCTCTGTGCCACTGCTGGACAGAGGCACGACAAACTAATGGGCACAGTATTGTTTCCATATAAGGGGTGGCGTACGCCACAAAACTCTGGGCTTATACCTGCCTTAGGGCAGATAGCCTAGTATAAACCTATGAACCTATCTGACCATGTTGCATTATGTTCGGATATGAACTACTTACAACAGCCTCATCCAACATCAGTAGTGTATTCCACAACATAGGTGTACATTGGCAAACACTACTGATGTGCCCTAGGCCATTTCTAATACTAGTCTGAGAGTGTGTTTGTCCTTCGACACATTGTAAGTGTAGTTTGCCATGACATATGTCTTGTGTAGTATACTGTGCCTCTGTCTACCTGTGACATAGCATTGATACCCAGGGTAAACCTACCGTCTCCCATCCACTCATTAAGATTCCTGTTGAGGAGAATCAATGAGTGACTCTATGGATAACCTGTACTGGTAGTTTACTCATGCGTGGGGGTGGCTTCTGTGTTATGGATAATGCAGTACAGCTTGTCCTATGTATGTCAGTGCTGGGGTTCAGGTCCCTCATGTGCATAGCTCACTGCCATTCAGATTGTACAAGGTGCAGCATGTTCATTGATTCCAGCTTGGACATGGCTTTCTACATCAGGCACAGCTTGCGTCTGGGTGGCCAGCATGGCAGTGTGTGGAGTTGCACTCTGTTTAATCAGGCAACACATTACATGTGTTCAAGCTCTTTGATACTCCTGGTGAGGTACTGTTGTGGACTTTACAGTTGATGGAGGTGACTGCTGAGGTACACCCCACAGGGGCTGTTGTGGTCATTTGTAACGCTGATGAAGGATAACTGCAGAACCACAATGACCTCCCCTTATCTAGATGTCATAACCTTCATGATTAGGTTGGTATATGGATTGTTTCTGTTAACACTACAGCCACATGTTTGTCCTATGCAGGATATCAATCCCCTTGTGTACCCAGGTCCGTCATTACATGTGATGTATGTAATGGGTTAAGACCTATGTGGTAATTGGTGGTCACTTACTGTATATCCACAGAGGTTGACTATATAGTTGTCTCCATTTCACATGCTGACATGGCTATGGCACCAGTTGTCTGTTTCTATGTGGCCCTTTTGTGGGACGCTTGTGTCAGCTGGAGTGTCAGATATGTTAGGCGGTTTGTAGTCCTCTGCAAACATGTTCAGGCACAGTCCTTACATGTTGGCCTGTACCTATGGGGCATATATACCAGACGGGAAAGGTCCCAGGACCAGGCTTTGTGGGATGCCTGTTATATGTGGTTTGTAGTCTGACATGGCTACAGCATGTCTGGCCATGTCAGATCTGTCATTGGTCTGGTTTGCAACCCCTCTAGTGACATTGGTGTGTATATTTAAACTGGTGAGCATATCTATATTGAACATGTAGGGTATTGTATGGAAGGCTTTGCAAGGTCCAGCTACACTGTGTGGGCCACATTGCCCTCATCAGTGACCTCAATCACTGTTTCAACTGAGTCACACATGTTTAGGGGCGGGGTCTGCACTTCATAAACCCACACTGGCTAGGGTCGGGTGTCAATAGATCCCCAATATCGTTATGTCTGCGGTACATGCTGATCCTTACCATAGCTGTGCAGACCAAGCTTCTCAGGAATCTGTGGTGGTTGTTTCTAGTATCCATTCGGGCGACACCTTTCTTGAGAACACCCACTGTTGTTGTACACTGCTCTTTGGGTACATATCCTGTGGTAAGGCTGACATAATGTCAGGGAGGCAGCGATCTGCTGGGAAAGATATTTGGCATTATGAGGGGGGGGGGTTGCACTGCACCTGTCAGGATGTATGTTGGCAATACGTGTGTGTGTTTGGTATGTTGTTTGTAATATTTGTGTGATCCAGAGCATATCCAGGAATTCACAACATGCTTACTACCATCAGTTGCAGCAGCCTTGGAGTTATCCTTAGTGTTCTGTACAATTTGTATCATACTACGTTCATGGGTTCATACTAGGCTATCCACCCTAGGGCATTTGTAAGCATAGCCACAGTGCATGTGGCTTTTGCCACCCCTTGCTATGTGGATATTATGGCCACTTATGATTTACTTAGCTGTGCCTCTGTCTGGACATGACACAGTAAAGACCCCCAGTGTACATCTACAATTATCCATCCATTTTGCTAACTTCCTGTTGAAGAGTGTCAGTGAGGGGCTCTGCCTAACATGTAGTGGTATTCTGTTCCAGGGTGTGGAGAGACTCAGGGTTAGGTATCTGTCCCTCCAGCACATCCTATTTGATTATGTGTTAAGGTTGACATCTCTGACTCACACAGCTCCGATGGCTTTGGGTTTTCTGGGGTGGAGCATGTCCATTACTTCTGTGTTGGACATGGACTTGTACAACAGACATACAATGCCTCTGTGTTGGCAGTGTGTGACTGCATTCGGCTGTGGTGTTTACAGCCAGGTGGCATACGAGATATAGTTGAGACCCTTTATGACTCTTGCTGAGGTACCTTTGAGGTCTTTCTAACTGCTGTAGGTGCCAGGTAATGTACATCCCAAATGAGGCATTGTATTACAATATGGTCTGATAGGGGAACAGTATAGGGGCACAATGACCTTTGTTGACGTAGATGTGACTCCTTTCATGATACAGTGTCCAATATAGACAGTCTTCCTAGACAAATTGGCAATGTGGCTGTCACATGACAGGTGACTGTCCACTTGTGTCACTAGGTCCCTGATTACTCCTTCCACACATAATGGTTTACCACCTATGTGGTAATTTGTGTGTACCTTGTATTGTATTTGGTGGTACATTCATCCTGTCCACTGTCTTCAGGACAGTGGGGTGGGGTTCCTGTGTGTGAGAGTGTGGTCTGTAGCATGCTACAGACTGTACAGCAGTCTTGCGTACAGGTAGTTGCACATGGGTGGACTGCAATGACATAGGCATTGTCGGTTAACTGGATGTATGGCTGTCTGTGCTGAATATGGATACTCACCCTCCTTTTATGTTTTGTTACAGGTTTTGTGGCCATAACACATGATATGTGGTATTACCTGGTAGTGCTGGTGTGCTGTCATGAGGCTTGCAGCAGGTGTGTATCACTGGACTGACATCAATGTTCTCCATACTGGGGAGGGCCTCAGGAGCATGCATATTGAGGTTTACACATCTGGCATTGATCAGCATTACCCTTCTGTTTCTTTCCAGTTTTGTTTTCTATGGTGGTGGGTTGCTCTTTTCGGCCTTGCCTACGGGAGGATCTCTGTAGTTTGCAAAAGCCTTAGGCAATATTCAGACGCTCATGGGTAACAGGTGCAAGCCATCCCTGGGACAGCAGCATGTCTCACTATGGAGTCACCTATTACAACTGTATCAGGCATGTTGTTTCTCCTTCTGTCCTGTGACTGTTTGGCACACCAGCTTTGTGTACTATGTGTTACATGTGCTATGTCTGGAGTTTGTTTTATTGGGTGTCTGCTTTGGAGGCTTGTGTTGGTGTTGTGTGTTTGTAATTAGGGCCTCTGGGAATGTTTTTGTGCTTATGTGTTTGGTTTACAGTCGTTGTAGGTCTATGTGGGACTGGGTTTGTGGTGTATGTGGTTACCTTGTCCTCCTGACTAGTTTTGACAGTACTGATTTGGGGGTGCTCAGGCCCCGGTTTGGCTACCTGGTTGTGTCTATCACATACATTTGTATTTATTGGGGTGAGTTGTTGTTGTGTGTGTACTTGGGACAGGTGTCACATTGCCACTGGATTCACAGATTCTACTTGTTTTGCCTGGCCTTAGTGGATTGTATGTGTGGACACATTTTATTGCCATACTAGTGATCACTGATTACTTCACTTTTCATGTTAGATCTATCATGTGGTAGCGTCCTCATTCTCTTCAATGGTTTAGTAATTTATGGTGTCCAGCATGCCAGATGCCTGGGTGCATGGCATTGTGTCTTGTTGCTTGTGATTGCAGACTTCAAGCACTCTTGGCTGTGTTCCTGGTATGCCTGTATAACATGTTCTGCAGTGTGTCCCATATTCTGGACCTGCACAGGGCTTTTCATGGATTCCACATTGGTTTGTAGGGGTGCAAGCTATGCTTTATACATGTGTTTCACTGTGGTAGTCTGGCCAGGGACTGGAGTCGTGATGTGTAACTACAGTGTGCTTACTCTATGGTCTGGTCTTACCAGTGAGGGATACACTTCTCATCTTGGCATCCAGTACACATATTTCTGATTATCACATCCAGTATGCTTACCCCTCTTGTGGAAGTGTTACATTTTGCATGTCCATTTTGTTTGATGGATTCTGGGAAATTGTCTACACTTGTGTCAGTGCTAGTATAATACAAAGAGTATAGTGACATACACCTCAAAAGCTGACTTCACACTTCTTTGGACTGAGATGATATCCGTTAAGCCCACTGGGCCAGTGGACACCACAACACACAATGGTAACTCCTTCACAGACACTTTCTATGGACATCTCTGAGATAGCATGGACCATGCAATCACTAATAGAAACATGACCCTCTCCACCAAGGTAATGTGGCCTGTCTGGTGGACCCCAGCCATAAACAGACTGTATAACAGATGAAGGATACTAATGCAAGACAGAGCTACATCTCCTAAAGGGAAGGCGGCTGTGAGCAGCACTAGTACAAAGCTACATTTTCTCATAAAGACATCCAAGGTCAACTTTGAGACATAAACACCAAAGACAATAATAGAGATAACCACACTGCCTTCTTCAGTTATGTCAGACACCTGGGTGGGAACCCTCAGATATGCTCTGAGTTGGTACACAACAACATATATTTCAGTGACCTGACAGATCTTGGCAACATTCTGGCAGACAGGTTCAGTGCAATTTTCCCCCTCCCTCACCCCCAACAGAAGATAGTTTTCACAGATGAATATAACCTCACTGTTATCTCAGATGTCCATGTGAGAGCCGCACTCAGCAAAGACAAGAACACAGCATCATTGGGACCTGATGGTATCCTCGGTTGCGTGCTATGTGAACTCCAGAAGGAGCTAAACCCGTATATACAAATGCTATTTAACCTTAGCCTTGCTACAGGATATGTACCTGAACACTGGCGTACAGCAACAGTGGTCCCACTCCACAAAGGAGATGCCTCCACAGACCCTGGGGACTACCACCACACAAGCTTAACCAGCCTTGTCTGCAAAGCTATGGAAAGAGTCATTATGGAGCTCTTAAACAGAGACATTGGTGACCTACAGACCCTTGATCCCACCCAGTTCAGCTTTGTACAGGGCAGATCCTGCATTTTGCACATGTTTGACTATTTTGATACTGTCAGTAGGGCCATTGATGAGGGCTACGCGGTCCACACAGCCTACCTGCACTTGGCCAGGGCCTTTGACACAATACCCCACTCAGGCATCATAGACAAGCTCAACAGCTGAAATATCAAATCATATGTCACAGGATAGTTTGCAAAATGGCTAGGAAACAGAACCCATAACGTCGACATTGCGGGTGCTTTGTCAGATTCAAAGCCAGTCACACGTGATGTCCCACAAAGATCTGTCCTGGGACCCGTCTTATTTGGCATTTACTTTTCAGATGCGAAAGCAAACATAGGAGGGTTGTGGCTGACAAAGTTTGCAGATGACTGCAACCTAGGCACCATATGCGAATACATCAGCCAGCACACACATCCTACAGAATGCCATCACAAAGACAGATAGCTGGTGCCGGAATCATGGCCTGAAACTGACTGCAACTGATGTGTGATCATCCCCTTTGGGAGGAACAAAGTACACACAAATCAATACATAGACAGCAACCCACTGAGCGCAGAATACAAATCAGACACCTGCGGACACATGTAGATAGTGACATCTCATTTGACACCCATGTTGCCAAAGTGGTTTGAAAGACTTTCTATCTTGCCCACCTTATCAGGAAGGGTTTTCCATCCAGATCACAGGAGGTCATTGTACCACTTTACTTCTCCCTTATCAGGCCCATGATTGAATACAAAGCCCCATTTGGTATGTACCTCACCCAGCACTTGCAACAGCTGGAGAGACCCCAAAAGTACCTTACCAAGGAGATCAGGGGTGTACAACACATGTCATATGCTTCCAGACTAAAGGAAATCCAGCTTTATTCAGTGGCATACAGCATACTTACAGGTGGCCTATGCCTGACATACAAGACCATGTCCAATCAAGCTGTGGTGGACATGCTCCACTGCAAGCAATCCAAATCCACCAAAACCATGGGAGCTGAAGATTTGAACCACAGCACATACATGTATAGGACATGCTGGGGGAGAGAGTCATAACTCACAGGCATCTCACACTCTAGCAGAGTATCCCAGTTCATGTTAGACAGAGTCCCTCACTGACTCTCTTCAAGAGAAGTCTGGACAACTGGATGTCGGATTGTAGTTTTACCCCAGGGGTCCTCCCTGTGTCACTACTAGACAGAGGCACAGTCAAGGTATTCAGTTATGTACGGGGGTCATAATGTGTCACTACCAAGTGAGAGGCACAATATTTGGAATCTATTCTGTACACGTATTACCACTATAAGGGGTGGCAATAGCCACATCACTATGGCTAGACTTATAAATGCACTAGGGTAGATAGCCTAGTAGTAAACTATGCAACTATGACACTATGGTGTATGTGTAGGTATTGTCAGTCAAGCGATATAATGTGGTTTGGGGGGCTTGATATCTTCCTGTCTTCCAACAGTTTGTTGTCTATTCCTTCTGGCATGTCAAGGGATCAGTTGCTAGTGTCCTCTCCTGCTCAGCTGGTGAACCTGGGAATATTGAGGCAATGTTACAATTGACGCATGTACACAGACAACCCTCCCCTTCTCCCACAAAACACAAAAGCATGCAAGAGATGCAACTATATAGCCAACCTGGAGGCTGAGCTCTCTCAACATAGGACTGGCAGGACCAGAGAGGAGGAGAAGGTGACCACACACACACCACAAACCCAGTCTCACATAGCACTGTCACAACTTCAAATCATACACATAAACACACAAAGACATACTCTGAGGCTCTGATCACAGATCTACCATACCAGCAGAGGCCACCACAGCAGACACCCAAACAACTGCCTCCACAGGGCACAGCACATGCAACACATAGACCACAGAGTCAGTGTGCCAAACATTCACAGCCCTTAAGGCCAAACGCAATGCCAGACACATTCGTCATAGGTGACTCCATAGTCAGACACACTGATGTCCCGCTCACCAGATTGAGTAAGGAGAAGGTCACAGTAACCTGCCTATCGGGCGCTGGGATCCACCACATAATGCAAGCACTCAGGTCACTCAACTGCAAGTACAAGTATGACTCAGTCATTGTCCATGCTGGTGTGAACGACCTGAGATGTACCTCCCTGGACTACATGAAAAGAGACATAGAGGAGCTCTCTGCTTATGTAGCCCAGGCAGGTATGACCCTGACCTTGAGCAGTATCCTACCTTCACCAAGAATGATGCCACAATACAGAGACAAGATGATCAGCTGTAATAGTTGGCTTAATCTATGGTGTCATTCAAAGGGGATCCAATGTCCGTCTGCCTGGGATGACATGCTGGACAAGCCATGCTGATTCGCAGGGGACGGCTTGCACCTGTCACCTCTGGGCTTCCGGAATTTGACTCAGGCTCTTGCAACCCCCATTGTGCCTTTTTTAGGCAAGGCTCAGATTCTAAACCTACCACCCTAGAACACAAAAAAGGAAGTAAACTAAGGGTGATGCTGCTCAATGCCAGACGTCTCAACCTCAAGATGCACGCACTCAAAGCCCTTCTCAGTATGGGGAACATCGATGTCTGTGCTGTGACTGTAACCTGGTTCAAGGCTCCTGACAGCACCCCAGCAGTATCAGGTGTTACCTCATATCATGCGTTCTGGCCCCAAAATCCGGACGACACCAAGAAAGGAGAGTGGGTGTCCATATTCATCAAGGACACCCTCACCTCAAGGTTGGTGGCAACACACGATGCATCGGAGACCATACAGGTGCAATTAACCATAGGCAAGACTGCTCGGCGGTTTGTAGCAGGTTACAGGTCACCCTCTCAAACTCAGGAACCTCACACAGCTTTCCTGAAAACACTGGAGGGGATAAATGCATCTCCAAACACCATCATACTGGGTGATTTCAACTATCCCAATATAGACTGGGATCACTAATCAAGCCCTAATCAAGCCCCAACACTCTAGGCCAAAGGTTCCTAGAGTTCATAACCTCAAATGCCATGGAACAAATAGTCACCATCCCCACAAGAGGTGACAACATACTAGATCACATCATCACGAACATGGGGTCACAATGTTCAACACCAGAAGTATACCCATCATTGGTGAGATCAAATCATAAACTAATCTCACTGGAAGTCCACATCCCCCCCCACCCCAGATAAAGAACACCACAGTGAAGAACTTCTCAGAAGCCAACTTCACACTTCTAAAGACTGGTGTGGTCTCTTTCAAGGCCCCCAAGCCAGCGGATACCATTACCCAAGCCGCTGAATCACTTACAAATGCCTTCTACCAGCACCTCCAGGACTGCATGGATCAGGCAATCCCACACAAAACAAAGACTCTTTGTACCAAAGGCATGCGTGCAGTCTGGTGGACCCCAGCCATAAACATGCTCTACATCAGAAGGAAGGTGCTACTACACGGTAGAGCAAATTCTGTAGAAGGGAAGACACCCCTGCTGATTATGCGTAAAGAACTGAGATCTCCCATAAAATCATCCAGGGCACATTTTGAGAGAAAACTCGCTAAGGACTCAGAAGACAATCATGAGGCCTTTTTTAGCTATGTTGGAAACCTGGGAGGTGACTCCCAGATATGCTCAGGATTAGTTCATAATGATGTAAAGATCACTGAACCTACAGACATCGGCAACATACTGGCTGACAGGTTCAGTGCATATTTCTCCCCCAAAGGGAGGGATATCTATACCAGGGGATTGTAGCCCCCCAAACATCTCAAATGCTCAGGTGAGAACTGCTCTATCCAAGGCGTGAAACACAGCATCTATGGGACCGGATGGTGTCCCCGGTTGTGGGCTCCACGAACTCAATGAGGAATTGAACCCGCAGTTAGGGCAGCTGTTTAATCTTGGCATCACCTCAGGATACGTACCCAAGGAGTGGCATACGGCAACGGTGGTCCCACTTCACAAAGGTGGTGCCTCCACCGACCCCGGACACTACCGTCCCATCAGCTTGACAAGCCTGGTCTGCAAAGCTATGGAGAGGATCATAATGGAACTCATGAATGAAGACATAGGGGACTTGCAGACTTTGGATCCAACCCAGTTTGGCGTTGTCAAGGGCGATCATGCCTTTTAAACTTGGTTGACTATTTCAGAACGGTTACCAAGGCCATTGACGAGGGCAAAGCAGTCCACATAGCCTACCTTGACCTGGCAAAGGCTTTCGATACAATACCCCACTCGGGTATCATTGACAAGCTCACCAGCTTAAATGTAGACCCATACATCACAAGATGGGTTACAAACTGGTAAGTGACAGCACCCACAGGGTCAAGGTTGATGGCACCATGTCACACTCAAAGCCTGTCACAAGTGGTGTCCCACAGGGCTCAGTCCTGGGCCCACTTTTGTTCGGCATCTACTTTTCAGATGTACAAGCAAACACAGGAGGATTATGGCTGACAAGGTTTGCAGATGACTGCTAACTGGGAACCATAGTTGACAACCCATCTGACACAGACATCCTTCAGACAGGTCTCATAGAAATGGATAACTGGTGCCAGAGCCATGGCCTACAGTTAAACACTAAACAATGCATAGTCATTCCCTTTGGGAAGAACAAGGTCACCCCTAGTTCCCATATAGGTGTTACTCCTCTAAGCACAAGAGAGGTTATCAGGGATCTGGCCACCCAGGTTGACAGTAACCTTTCGTTTGACACTCACGTTGCCAAAGTAGTTAGGAAGACCTTCTACATTGCCCACCTCATCATGCAGGGATTCACATCTAGATCAAGGGAGGTCATTGTTCCCCTGTACTCATCACTCATCAGACCAATGATTGAGTACAATGCCCCATTTGGAATGTTTCTGACCCAACACCTGCAGCAATTGGACAGGCCCCACACATTGCTCACCAGACGGATAAAAGGTCTCAAATGTATGTCTTATGTTGCCTGACTGCAGGAACCCCAGCTCTATTCAGTCGCCTACCATCTGCTCAGAGGTGGCCTGTGCCTGTCATACTAGGCCATGTCCAACCCGGAATTAATGAACATGTTTCACCTCAAAACCTCTAACTCCATCAGATCTACATGGGCAGGAGACTTAAACCTCAACATGGCTATTCATAGGGCGTGCTGGAGGGACAGCTTCATCACCGAGAGACTCCCTATGCTGTGGAACATCATCCTGGTACATGTGAGGCTGGGCACCTCGCTGGCTTTGTTCGAGAGAAATCATGACCAATGGATGGGTGATCACAGGTATACCCCAGGGATAACCTCAGTGTCACTGCTTGACAGAGGCACAGCAACATAATGGGCATATTATCCTTAGAACTGAAGGGGTGGCGGAAGCCACAAAACTCTGGGCTAGGCTTATATATGCCCTAGGGCAGATAGCCTAGTATGAACCTATGCACCTATGAACATAGGCCTGGTGCAGTTCCTGCTATTAGGACAGTGGTCTGCCACAAGCTATTTAGTAGTGGGCAGTTTTAGCAATTGGTATTTGACCATGGCTAATCCATGTTGCTTCTTGTTGTGGTACCAACATGGGGGTGTGGTTATCCATGACATTTATTGCTAGTCACTCTCGTTTTCTAGCTTGTTCCATGTTTTTGCACATGTACATCCCTGTATGAGGTGTGACCTGGTAGTGTTAGGGTGCTGGTGTGGGCTTTGTCCCAGTTGTCTATTACAGCACTGATATCTACATCCTCTATACTGTGTGCGGTTACACTGCACACATCTTGCTGTTTATACTTCTGGCATTGGGTAGCATTACATCTAGGTTCCTATCCCTTGTGGTACCTATGACTGTGGGTTTGTGTTTGTGTGGTTTGTGATGGGTGAGGGTGGATGTTAGTTAGGGTCCTCAGATGTGCATATGGTACATGGTGTTACATTACTTGACACATGGCATTCATGCCTCGGGTGGTGCTGCAGGGCTGCCTCTGTCGGATGCACATACTACACTCCCTGTACATGTCTGGAAGCAGGTTGTGTCATGTTAGGCATCCCTGTCACTATATGAGTGAGTCAGAGCGGGTATCAGTCCCAGTGTTCCTACTGACCAAGTGTATGTGCTATGCGTTGCCTCTTTGCCAAGGCCAGGGCATACTAGGCACGCCTCCTTCTGCCTACTGGGGCAAGGTCAGGTTGTTCCTCCTCTGAGTCACCCTCTGCCTGTGGTGGCCTTGGCAATGGTGGGGGTATGTTTGGCCCAGCCCTATGCTGGTCCTGCTGCAGCTGTTTCCGCAGGATTATATTATGTAGCATAGCACATATCATGATCATTTGGGTACATGTAGTTGGTGTGCACTGCAAGGCTCCACCAGATGTGTCCAGACACCGGAACCGTGACTTGAGCCCAAACACACGCTCTATGACGTTACGTGTTTGTGCGTGTGCCTCATTATGGCGTTCCTGTTCAGGTGTGTGTGCATTTCTGATGGGTGTCATCAGCCATGGCTCAAGTGCGTAACCTGCATCCCCCACTAGGTGTCCGTGTGGGAAGTCCCCACTGGCAAATGATTGGTACAGCTGCGTCAGATGCCAGATGTGGGAATCATGGTAGCTCCCAGGGCAGCCAGCACACACATTCATTATTATGCCCTGGGCATCACACACGACCTGGCAGTTGATGGAGGGGAATCCCTTGCGGTTCATGTAGGCTCTACCCCGCTCACCGGCTGGTGCTTTGATGCATATGTGCGTGCAGTCTATTGCACCCAATACCTCAGGGTATCCCGCTATTTGCTGGAAGAGACGCATATTGCTGGCCACAACCTCACGGGTATTGGGGAAATATACATAATCACTGACATGTGCTGACATGGCATCCAGGAACTGGTGCAGTACCCTGGAGGCTGATGCCTGTGATATCCCCATCATATCACCAGTTGGTCTCTGGAAGGTACCTGTTGCTAGTATTCTTAGGCCAACACTTACCTTGGTTTCCACTGGGATGGGTTCCCCTCTGTTGGTTCTGTGTGTGAGGCGTGGCCTGCACAGCTCAACAATTTGCTGCAGAAGGTCTCTGTCCACTCTGTAGCGCTCTACTATCTCCAGCTCATGTAACCCATAGTAGGTGACCCTGGGCCTGTATACTCTTCTCCTTCTCCTCACTCTGGGTTGTCTGTCAGCATCTGCATTGTCACCACCCTCAGCAATTCGCCTATGCCTGATTATAACAGCTATGTCAGCCCCTAGCAGTTCTGCTCTGAGTTCAGCTTTTTTCAGTTTTCAATTCTGATAGCTTACTTTCTTGCAGTATCTCTTGTGAGAAACACACTGCACTGCTCCTTGCAGTGTTTTAAGTGCTGGGTTGGGCTTCTAGTCTGCCTGTGTAATTGCCTGCTTCCAATTGTTTCCACCAATTAACTCCAGCAGTATCCTCTGGCAGTTTCCCCTTATTTTGATTGTTTTCTGTTTCCTCTCTGTTTCCTCAAGGGGAGCAATGTGCACACCAGCTTAAGCACGCCCACAGTCACTTAAACGCACGCACACATCCTTACACGGTGTTACACGCGCGCACACATCCTTACACGGTGTGAACTTGGCTGATTCATGTTAACACGCGCGCACACTGCCTTCCAGACGTGCACGCCCGCGCAAACCATTGTAAATGGTTTGCAACACGCTCCCACATGGTGAATCTGCCTTACACGCCAAGCACGCCACAAGATGCACGTATTTCAAGAAAATTTGAGTGTAGGGATAGTGTGCACCCTCTATTTCTTGACTTTCCTAGTGTTCTGTTGGGACACACCTCTCTCCCTGATGTCTGTCTGTCATCTGTCATGTTACATTGCCCTCCAATGTGATACATTTATTTCTATCATTCCCCCCCGTGATGTCACCTACCTCTTACTCTGTTCCTCCCCCTTCTATAACTCTTACACTACTCAGAATATGCTCATTACCTATGTGGCAGTGTGATTCAGTATTGTAACCCTCATTTACATAGGATTGCCTAGTAATGCTTAGTTACATGTCTTACACGGAGCTTCCCCCCCTTGACAACCACTAAACGGAGGCCTATTGTTTTTAGTCTGCAAGTCCCTCCATTGACATTCCATGTAATACATAAATCCCACAATTGTGGGCTTATAAGCTTCGGTTTTCAGTTTTAGGTAGCACACCCCGTTTGCGCGGGTGTGCGCTGCAGTTAAACATCATAATCCCACGGGAAAAAAAAAAGTTATTTAGAATATTTTTGCAACACTTTTTCATGCCAATGGCCACATATTTGGCCATTGGCATGCTTAATGAAACATATGCACCCTTTATTTGGAGCTGACATAGCTCCGTTTTTTGCAGAAATGTACTCAGTTGTCAGCTGAGTACATTTCTGCAGCTAACACGTCCGTTACACGGACTGGTTTGGGCTTCTTGGATTGCTCAAATACCTCATTTGCATATATTTCAGCTGCAAATGAGGTATTGAGCATTTCCACGCCCAGTCCGTGTAAGAGACGTGTTAGCTGTCTCTTACACGGAGGTTTGGGCTGTTCCTGAATCGGGAGGCTTAAACGGAGGCTTACACTACTCTTGAACTCCGTGTAAGCCTTCCTGAATCCTGCCCAGTGTCTCTGTGTTTTGGACCACTACCACTTGACCATTAAACCACCCTGTTCTTTGCAAAGTAGACGCATTTTATTTTTTCTTCAAGGTGAGAACCTTTAAACAATTCGTTCATCTTTGGGGTGAGAACCTACCAAACCATTTGTTCCAAATACAGATGACTGTCAGGTTCAGAAAGTGGTGCCATCCTTCATTGTGAGAATCAGACTTTTATATATATATATATATATATATATATATATATATATATATATATATATATATATATATATTATATTTATATATATATATATATATATCGATTCACTTCAGAAGCTTGAAATACTGAAATCTAGAATTTCAGTATCTCGAGCCCAAGAAGTCGAATCCACAAAACAACGAAAAGTAAAAACCATGAAATTCAAAACCTCGAATACAGGAAGTTTTGAATTTCATGGTTTTACTACACACACACACACACACACACACACACACACACACACACACACACACACACACACACACACCATCCACCACACAAACATACACAATCACTGTACTACATGAAAGCAGGGGGGCAAGCCACCCTGCACCCCCCACCCCCCACACACCCCCACTTAAATATTCTCACTCCGACGTCGCATTACATACAAACACACACAAAACACCACCACACAAGCTACTTTCTCTTCGCACACACACATCACAGCAATAAAATACATTGACACACACCACAGCCCCTACCCAAATCCCTTAACACACACACACTTACCTAAATACATGACCATAGTGGAACTTTAGAAGTGCGAAATTCAAAACCTCCAGTATTCGAGGTTTTAAATTCTGTGCTTCTAAACTTTCGCTATTATGTGGATTCGGCTTCTTGGGTTCAACATACTGAAATTTGACATTTCAGTATTTCGAGCTTCTGAAGGGAATCCATATATATATATATATATATATATATATATATATATATATATATATATATATATATATATATATATATATATATATATATATATATATATATTTTATATATATATATATATATATGTATATATATATATATTCCTATGTTGTCATACCACAGCACACAAGTTTTGCAGATGCTTGCAAATGATTAGACATATGCATGATTCTTCACACGCAGCCTTTGGGTCACCATAGTAAGCACCACCCCCATCCATGGATAAACCACAGGCTCTTCCTTGACATGGACAAACTTACACTTTCCACTGAATTCTCACATCCTCAATGCCAGCTCCTGCCAGCACCTGAGAGGCTAATTGACTATGGGTTACCTGGAGTAAAACTCAAGGCTTTATCCCTCTTTGCCAGTGAAGCTGACTCTGCAGTAGTTTTCTTCCACTCTTCTGGTGTTGCTCTCTCCTTCATTAACTTAGTAAACACTCTGACCAGAAGACTTGACAGCACCTATGCTAATTGTATTAGAATAGTATGAATTATTTCATAGGGACCCTACCCCATATCCTCTTTCAAATCCAAAAGTATATTCTTATTCCTTTCTCTTCAAGTACAAATATCAATTCATTTTTCACCATCAGCATCACACATGCAGACACCTTTCTCTTATTTCCCCCCTTTTACCCTGTTGAACAAACTAAAAAGAACTAATTTAAAATTGTAGCCTAATCCTCTGTCTTCCTAAATAAGCAGGAGCTGCACAGTTAGGCAACTGCAGTTTGTCCAACTGAAAATTCTGTGGAACCATTTCTCTGAAACCTCTTCCAGTGATTCAGGGGAATGCACTTTACCCAGTTGTGTGACCATGGAGTTGGTATATATAAGTCAAAGGGTTGTGATGGTGGTTCTGGTGGTTTTAGAGTGCTTACTCCCAGGATATAAAAAAAGCTTGTTTGGGTGTTCAGCAACAGTATTTTGTGATATTTGCGATCAGAGATTTTATCATTCGTATATCATCATGAATCAAGGTAAGCTACCATGCTTCCTCAGGTCAGTTATTTCAATCCCAAATTTTACCTTCTCCCCTCCTTATATAAAGAAGGCTTTTTGTCATTTTCATTCCTTCTGTTCATATTTTTTCTGGGTTTATCTTTTCACCTCTTACTATTGTACATACCTTTTTATTACTTATTCATGCACCTGTGTCATTTGATTTCCATTCATCTTACATTCTTGGTAAGCCTCGTATTTAACTTTTAACACTCTTCTGTCCTGTTATTTCAAACACAGTAGTTATTTTTACCTTCTTTTCTTTGCTCTTCCTGACAAGTACCTTCTCTGTGGTGTTGCTTAATGAATCCCAAATAGTCCTGCAAATTTCACAAAATTCACTTCCTGTCTGTACTCTCCAGCCCCTGTTTCACTTCCACTAACCTATTTTCTCACAGCTCCCTCCCTCAGTCACACATCAGAGCCCTAGCTTCACTCCTACTAAACCAAACAATGGCAAGATCACTTTTCTCAGTGGTACTTTTACCTCCATATCTCTCATTTGGTTTACCTGAAACAGAACCACATCCAAATATTTGTTTTTCCTATGCCCTTCCTCTCTCAGACTTGGAAAGTTACTGTGTACTTCCCTCAAGAAAAAGTACACTCCCCTCTTTTTCTGCAAGATTCAAGTCAAGTAGAATAATCACCTTTCTTTCCTTTAGTTTTAATCTGCTCTTTTTAAATGACTCTTCCCTCTCTTTAACTTTCAGGAGCCTGTATATGTAATACCAGCACTCACCCTTTTCGGAAACACCCTTGCTGCCTGGTAAATTCTTATCACACCTCCCACCTAATCCATATCCTTCCCATTACCTAGTCCAGAATATCCTATCCCTTCTCCCATATGCACTAGCACCCCTTCAGTAATATTTGTTTTATCTGCTCTTCCAGTGTCTGTAAATTCCCCCATCTTCTTACCAAAACTCCTTGTGTTGCACAATACCAACGTAAAACTCTCATTCTTGGCTCCAGAATATACCTACCAGAATTTTCTGCTCATTCTGTACAGTCTTTATCTTCACCTCCCTTTTATCACACAGCTGTCACTTATTCTCACCTTAGGCTTGACACCTCAGTTCCTTTACTATAGTTTAAAGCCAGAATCAACTTTATATGCTTCTAACCCTTTTGCAAGCAATGCCATTTCCTTGTTACTGATATGCGATTTTTCCTGTTATAAAGTCATCCTTCCAAGGTCACTCTCCCCAGTTCTTCTACGGCCCCATGCCCTTTGTCCCTTTCCCATCTTCTTAACTATCAGCTATCAGTTATGTTATTCTTTTCTACCTTTTCTTAAACTTCTTACCCTTTGCAGAGCAACACTTCCAAAATGTAAAAACATTGCTTAACTCCTATGTCCTTTGATCAAATTTCACCTTCAAAGAACCTTTTGTACAAACAGCCAACAAATAATTAATCCTAAATGTGACTCAGTAGTTGGCATTGCCTTGTTAAGCTCCTGTTCTACCATACCTGATGTCAAATCTGGGACTGTTTCTCCAAGACTAAACTCTTACTGCCCAATACATTCCAGTCCCAATTACATCCTCATGCATCCCACCTCATTTCTTTTGCTTTAAACAATATGTCTTAAAATGCTGTCAGTGTTTCCTACCATAAGACAGTCTACTTACTGCGTCCCTCCAATCTTCCTTCTCCACATCAAACAGAACTGCTAAAACAGCCTACAACATCCGTCCTGCTTCCATTTCATGACTGTCCATTAAAAAGACACCCCCATTACTTTTTCCTATTCTTCCTGCACAATCTTATTATCTAGCTGTCTGCTAACTCCATTTCATCCACCTGTCCTTACTACTTTGTTTTATAATACTAGATATCTCTCAAGATGTGCAACTTACAGTGTAAATATTAAAGACAATTTTCTTCAACAATGTCATGTAACATTTTGTAAGTTACTTGTTTTCTGAAGTATTAAGTAGATATGGAAATATTGCTTATTTTCATAATTACTATCAAACAACTTGCAATATTTAGAGTATAGTGTGATATAAACCAGCATTTTCAGTGAATTGTCATGTTTCCTACATTGGTGTTTCACACCATATACCTCAATATATAATATAGTATATAAGATATAAGGTCTCTCAGTTATGAAAACATGAACAAAAATATGAAAATATGAATAATACGTGGCAAACAATGGTTAATTTCTCCACTGCAGGCCATCCTAGGCTAACAATCTTACTGTCATGTTGTTAATAATGCATTGCCCTTTCTAATACTGCCTAAACCCATTAATGTTCTGGATCTATAAAGTGGTATGGGTGTAAACTGGAAGTATACAAAAATGGTGTTTTAGGCCTGAGTGAGTTAAATATATGATTTCATATTTCTGTAAATATATATAATCTGGGGGTTGTATGCATTATACTGTATTGCAATATTAATGGAAAAGACTATGAATGCTCTTTTATAGATTTATTTCTTGTTGTCATGTGAAACTTTATGTGTAGTAAACAAAAATGTTCTAACAATATATGTCTAGGTTGTATAGTTTTCAAGATATTAAAATTTGTTTGTGAAAGTTTAGAAAGATATAATCTGTGGTGTGTTTGCATTATAATATATTACAATATTAATGGAAAAGAGTATGAATGCTCTGACTATTATCACCGTAAAGTATGTGTTGTACTGATAACCTTGCTATTTGTACAATTTTAATAGCTTTTATTGTTCACTTGTTCACAAACTATTTTCATTTGTTTATCTTATTCTTTTTAAGTTTATTTTTCAGAAAATGCTCTGGAATGCAAGATGTGTGTAGGCTGCTAGAGATATGACATTCCACACCACATTGGTGTTAATGAGTTAAGAAACATCAGACATTACACAACACACCCATCTTCACCCTTAGCATCCACAGCCTATACACATAGCTATACAAGTAACAAGGGTGCAGACTCTAAACTGTTATCCCCCAATGAGGCTGCATTTAACCACAATAATGTTTTAGTAATAGATGATGCTACTGTTAGGATTATGGACACCACTCTCACCAGACTAGATAAGAATAATCCAGAAAAAAGAATACACTGTAGGGGTGAAGTGCCTCCACACAGCAACAAAAAATAACTGAAAAGTAGAATGAAAGGCACACCACGACAATCGAAGCAAACCTTAAGCAAGTTCTAAATCTTTATTTGTCAGTAAGCGCTTTCACGTCTCATTTGACGCTTCTTCAGACTTTAAAATCAAACTCACAGAAAATCATTAAATAGTCTTAGTCAACTCATTCACTATCAGTGAGGACCAATAATATCACTGAATTAATTAACACAAATATCTATTCAAATTACACCTAAAATCTAAAAATATGTGTCTAAAAAACTTATACATTGACAACACTTGTATAAATAACACACATATATAAAAAAGACATATAAAAGATATATGAAAAACATATGTTAAAAATATATAAAATATATCTATATATATATATGTGTATGTGTTGATATATGTCTACTTAAGAACATATAAACAATAGCTGTGAGAAAATATATAAAAATACTAAAAATAATAATTAGTAAGTATTAAGGGCTATTAATGTCTTAGGGGTCTATCCTTAAGGAAAGGTTTCTAGATAAGAATAAGGTGACAGCTGTCTTTCTGTAGCCAGGATCCTGGGACATAACAAGGGCTCTTAGATCCCTCCATCCTGACAAATATGTTTATGAAATGATAGCGGCCCATGTGGGTGGGAATGACCTTAGGCACTGTACCCAGAGGAACATGGCGATAGATATGATTGAGCTTTCTATACATATAATCTGAGGCAGGAAAGATACTAGTCTTGAACGGTACTTTGCTATCCCCAAGAATGATGCTGAGATTCAAAGACAAGATCATTGGCTTCAATAAATGGCTATGTAGCTGATATCATCCTAGGGGGATCCATTGTGTGTCAGCTTGGGATGAGATAGCTGACAAGCTTTCCTTCTTTCCCAAGGATGATCTGCACCTCTCCAACCAAGGTTTTTGTGCTCTGGCTAAAGATTTTAATGCTTTCTATAGTGCCTTTTTTAGGCCAAGTCAATTGGATGGACATTCCATCTTAGTAAATTCCAAGTTTAAACACATTAATGTGACTGTATTCAGTGCCAGAAATCTTAACAAAAAATGTTCAAACTTAACGGTCTCCTGCAGCTTGGACACATTCAAATATGTGTAGTTACAGCAACATGGTTTCAGAGCAATGAAAGCTCTCCCTCTTTCTCTGGGTATTGTGTCTATTATCTCTTCAGACCTACTGGAAGTTGTGGGTGAGTATCAGTATTTTTCAAGGGTATGATCACCTCACAACAGAATCTTTGGGGTGCCATGTTTGAAGTCCTAGATGCCCAAATGACTATAACCAAGACAAATGATCACTTCATGGCTAGTTATAAAAACCCTCCATGTCCCCTTCTGAGTATAAATACCATCTTAACATGTTAGATGAAATCCTCATTAAACTCAACACCTTTCTAATGTGGGACTTCACCGGACTTTAACTTCTGATCAATAAAATGGTTGACCTACACTGCAAATAATCATCATGCCCAGCACTTCCTTGATATTATAAATTCTAACTCTGTTTCACAGTTAATCATTCTTTAAGAGTATCCTTGATCTAGTCCTCTCAAATATGGCCAATTCTTGTTCATCTCCATATGTATCACCATGCTTTGGTAAATCAGACCATAAATTAGTGACCTTTCCTTTAAAACTTGCGATTCTTCCCCTGTAAATACATCTTTGTTTAGGGACTTCTGAAGTCCCAATCTTCTTCAGTTAACTGATGACTTAAATAAATTATTTTGTACTCCTCCTCCAATGGGTCCCATCACTAAAGCTGCTGCCTAGGCCTCTGATTTCTAGTCCCACATAAATAGTTGTATTGATAAGACAGTCACTATCTGCACCAAATTTGATGAATAATTTAAGAAGAAATCACTGTGGTAGAATACCTATATAAATAAATTATATAACAAGAGAAAGAATGTGCTTAATGCTTATAAGAGATTACATTTTACTTTTCTTAGGAGCACACTAAACCAAACATGTAAAGAGCTTATGGGAACCATTCGGAAGCTCAAAGCTGAGTATGAACTTAAAATTGCCACTAAAACCAAAATTACACTTTTTCTTTAACTATGTCAGGAAGTTAAGAACTAATACCCAGCAAAGCTTGGATCTAGTCCACAATAATACCGCACACTGTGACCCAAAGTAAATAGTGAATAACCCAGCTGACAAATTTAGTGCAAATTTTGCTTCACCTGCAGTTATAGCTGTTCCACAGGTTCCTCAATCCCAGACACCCCCTTTAATTAGTATGGAATAAATTCTTTGCCCTCTCTAAAGTTGAGAGCACCTCATCCATGGGTCCTGATAATATATCAGATTGCCTGATTACCAGAAGCAGATTTGACCTATTTGCCCCCCTACTTAACCTCCTCAATTTAAGCTTCGCAACTGGTTACATTCCAAAACCTTGGAAAACAGCAGTTGTAATGCTATTACACAAGAGTTTCTCAACCATTAACCTGGTAACCTAAAAGTCTCTCTAGCCTCACATGTAAAGCTATGGAGAAAATTATCTTAGACCTTATTAAAGTGGGCATTAAAAATCTCTTAACCCTAGACTTCACCAATTCAGCTTTATTAGAAGAAAGTCTTGCCTCTTTAACCTCATTAGTTTCTTTGAAAAAGTAATTGAAGCACTGGATAGGAGTTATGCAGCACATATAGCATGCCTGTACCTCACAAAGGCCTTTGACACTATTCCCATGCAGGCATTACTGACAGACTTGAAATCTGAATATAAATTCTAATGTTGTATGGTGTAATAGTTAACTGGTTGTTTGATGGAAACCATGTGGTTAGAGTTACAGGTACCATTTCTGAAAGCAAAAAAAAAGTTGCCCATGGTGTGCCTCAGGGCTTAGTAGTTGTCATCTATTCATCAGACCACCAGGCCAACACTCCTTGCTTATTGTCACCTATGTTTACAGAAGACTGTAAATTGGGTGTTGTTAATCTCCCACTGACTCACAATTACTCCTACATGGGTTACACCACTTAACAATTGGTGCAAGGAGAATGGTCTCAAATTTAATGTGAAAAAATGTAGCATAGTTATTTTTGGTAAACAAAACATTTTCACATACCATCCACATGATGCACCCCTCCAAACAGACCCTATAGTAAGGCATCTGGGCACTGTTGTTGATAATTCCTTATTGTTTGACCATCATGTCTTCACATTAATTTGGAAAGACTTCTATTTAGTTAATCTAATTTCCAAAGGCATCTCCACCAGATCCAAAGAAGTCTTAATTCTCCTGTTACTGATATCTTATCAAACCCATTATTGAATATAATGTACCTTTTGACATGTATTTGTCTAATATATCATTCAGCTTGAGAAACCTCAGAGAGATCATAATTAAAACAATCAGTGGCCTTAAAAATTTTAGTTATCAGAACAAACTGGCAGCATTCTCTCTGTACTCCGTCTCTTAAAGACTCCTCCACGTGTATCTCTGTCTAGCCTTTTGAGCCATGAAAGAGCCAACCCTTTTTGGCTTCCTATTAATTCACAGAACTAATAGGACCTCAAATACTAAGTTAAAGTAACTAAACCTTCATCAGCAGATAAATAAGATATGTTGGCATGATAGATTCATATCTCATCTTATCCCTCACCTCTGGAACAAACTTCCACAACATGTCAAATTGAATACTATCCTCACCATCTTTAAGGTAAACATAGGTAATTGGATGGACAGCCTTAAATTCTTCCCTGGTCCATCTTGTCTTGCCCACTTTGAGGCTGGAGGGAATTTTTGCAATTTTTTGGTATAGGCTTATAAAAGTCTGTAAGCCAATTGCCTAGTACTTACCTATGACCCTATACTGCATCCCAACATCCTGCATACCTAACCCATGACTCACCACACCCAGTCCAATTATTTATAATCACCATTGTCACATTCATTTTTCCACTACACACAGTAGTAAAATATTCTCAATAACCTCACCAGAAACTACACAAAACTGATATAGTTTATATATTTATTTTCTTCTTCCAGACCACCTTAGATACAGACAACTATTCATTACTACTTAGAAATCCATATCAAAGTGGAAAACAGCCAACATTAGGAAATCTTCCTTGTCAATGTACCTAACCAACATATCCTGCATGGGACTTCAGCCCAGTGCTGTAGCTGCCTTACCTAGTGCCAGAGCCAGTTCCTCATGTGACTCCCACCCCCCCAGCTCTTCAGGTGAAAAGAAAACCCCCTCAGCTCTTCAACTGAAAAGCAAAAAAAAAAAAGCCTACTTTTATAAACTGTGGCAAGCTGATGGCTTAATACAGCTGAGCACACATGAAGCACTGAAATAAACTGGATGCCCTATGCTGACTGACTAAAAAAACTCCAGCTATACTCTGTCACATATCGTCTACTCAGAGGTGATCTCTGCTTAACATACAAGGCCATGTCAAACCCAGAGCTGTTGGACATGCTACATTTAAAGAAATCCCAATCCCTCAGAGCCACATGCTCCAGGGATCTAAACCTTGTCATCACAATGAACAAAACATGCTGAAGGGATAGGTTCCTGACCCAGAGGCTTCCCATACTCTGGAATAGATTGCCCATACATGTCAAGCGCAGCGCCTCCTTGGCCCTCTTCAAAAGGAACCTTGACGACTGGATGGGAGATAGGAAATTTATCCTGTCAGTCGCCCTGCTATACAGGGGTCCAGGGAAGTAAATATTGTGGGAAGAAAAAGCCAGGGAATTGTTATGGCTAGGCATGTACAGGCCCTAGGGCTGATAGCCTAATATCAACCTATGAACCTATGAAATGCCTTTCTGTACCCACCACATAAAAAATAATGCAGGAGCTCCACTTCCTGATCGTGCCCTCCTAACATCTTGTGCCCAGAGTACACCATTCACCCCACCTTTGCTACACTTCTGCTTCAACCACCTACTTCCACCCTCCTGTTAATATGCATTAGCTTCTTCTGTTTGTCTAAGCAAACAATCCCAGACTTCTTCAAAGTCTTCAATAACCTCATCACAGCTATTTGTCTAGGTGTGGAAGAGGGGCGGAAACGTGTGTCCAACAACTAACTGAGCAGTGCAGTTCTACGCCCTCTTGTCCATAATCACCCACACTAAGAAAATGTCTTTATGATTACCTGCTAGGGCAGAAATAAATTGCCATTTATAACTACTTTCATGTAAAACTAATAAATGAAAATGAATAGACACTGAAATGTCTCATTTCCAAGGGTTTAACTATTTTTGTCCTTTTTAAATTAAAATAAATTGATATTTACATCCTCACTTTATTCACTTGTTAAAAATAACCTGCTCACATCTGCAAAAGACTTACACTGAAATAGATTTGCTTTACTTATTTAATGAAAACAATTTATCCAATTATCTGCCCAGTACACATTCTGGCTAATAGTGTCAGAAAAGTCAGCAGTGGTAACAATTCCCCACAGATATTGTCTCTGGCCAGAATCTGCACACTTTCCTATTCTAGAATCTCCCAAAAGCTACTTTTTTAAGTATTTTTTTATTTTGCCTTTTTGGCCTGATGGTCATCATTGAACGTTTATACTCTCTCAACTGTTTACTGATCAAAGCAGGCACATCTGCCAACACACTAAAATGTGTCATTTTGATATTCCACATGTTATGTATATGCTGTTTAAAGACCAAATCCCATGTGCCTGTCAGCACATTACAACCTACAATCTGGACAGCACAGTACCCTGTTATACGTATTCCAGCACCTTCCCATGTACACCTCTGCTGAATCACTGTTTTTATCTGAATGCAATATCTTGCATACATTTTTCCCTTCTTACAGCTGGCATCTACCTCTGATGCTTTGTCATTTGTTTATCTTTCTAGTATGTTCATAATTTGTAATCTTGTGTCCAAGAGTCATGTTGACCATATCCCACCATTTAATATAAGCTTCTGACCGCCTTCAGAATTTACATGCTGTCCCTTGTCCGGTATTTTCTGAGTTACTGACCAATAACTAGGTTTCTGTTCATTACTGGATTTAACTTCCACAGTAGGAATGTAAGATTATGTCTGTCCTTTACCAGCTTTGTATAATCAACCAGATATTTAGATCTTATTTTCCAGTTTCATTCTTAATTAAAAAAGAAGCAGAGAGTCTGTGTCTTCTTCAAAACACCTTTACTGCTCTTTCTGAAGATGAGTACTGTCATCAAAATTACTTCTTCAGATCTTTTTTAGTATACATTGTACCACAATACTATAACCCTGATAAGTGTAAGGAAGGGGGCACAGCAGTTATTGGAATACAAATTCCTGTTAAGGTATTGATTAGGGGAAGGCAATTGCATGGATTAATAGGGCAGCAATGTTATAGGGTGCTGTGTGCATCATCATTTACCTAGATGACCTGAATTGGTTTGCAGGCTATGCAGAGAGACAGGCTTAGAAAGGCTTTCCCTTTGTAAGTTCCTTACTATTATGTTACTCCATTAACCCACATCTGAGTGTCCCCACTCCTACACAAACATCTGCTATATCACACATTGTGTCTCTTAAGTTAAAACAAAACGAATCAAATAAGGAGGAAAAACAGCAAAGTTAAAGGGTGCTTGACATACTGTGGCTTCTCAGTGTGTCTGATGTCCCTTTTCCATTTGTGGAGATATTTGTTCTTTGTGTGATACAGCCCCTGTATGATTTCTCTCCATTTCAATTTTAGCCAGAATACTTTATTTTAAGCACTAAAGCTTGAAGTAATTCTGATACTTTGGTGTTCCTAGTTCTAATTTAATGTGTACTGCGCCCTCACTAGATAGAAAAACATCTTTATAGCTTGCAAATCATACTTCTAAACAGTCCAATAAGGTGTCAGGCTTTATCCTCTTGTGTGTTCTTCACATGCTTCCTATTAGTATCCAGTATTAATTTTATATTCATAGTATCACAGAATCATAGAATATACAAAGACAAATGGGCCATATGGTCTTTTACATCGTACCAATGCCAACCCTTAGACCTTTCTTCCTTTTCCAAGGAGGAATAGTCCTATTGGGGTGAATTAATGAATACTCATCCAATTGTCAAATTCCTTCTTGAAGGAAGATATTGTATCACATTGCTTGACCTGAGAAGAACTTTGCTACAGAGAAAGGTAATCACTGCATGATGAATCTATCTTTCCACCATGATTTGCTATTTTCTAAAGCAGGTTCAAATTTCAGGTTCTTGTATTTGCAGGACTGTTTGATTTACTGGGAAATAAGACGGCTTTGATTGCTAGATCACTAATGGACTAGAAGGCAGGGAAAGGCACAGATTGCTTCTAAGGAGTCTGTAGGATACTGAATACAGGGACAAGGACTTCAGCCTCTCTTGATAGCTGATGTCCTTTAGTTCCATGATCTTTTTTGCCAAGAGCCTTTGGGGTCTCTAAATGATTGATATGTTTTGTAGGGTACATCTGAATGGGAGGTTTGTATTCTATGGTGGGTCTGATCAGTGCAAAATATATAAGGGTAAGGACTTATTTGGACTTAGTGGAAATAGCCTTTGTGATCAGTTCTGCCTGACAGAAAGATTTCCTGACCCCTGCTGCAACATGATGGTCAAAGGAGGAGGTATCTACCCATGTTTCCAAGTCTCTCGCAATATCTTCATTTTGGAGTATGGTTATTTCTATTCCATAAGCTGGGTGGAGTCTATGTTTGCCAAATGTAACAATATTGCATTTTAGTGGTTAGTTTAACCCATTGTCAGCACTCCAGTTATCAACATGTGTAAGTTCACGTTGTAGCTTCTGTACATTAGAAAAGGATTCAAGTATAACATCCAGTTTACAATTACCTCTAAACTTGGGTAACCAGAGTTCCTGATTTTTGATTTGATGAGAAATATATGCGAATTATCAAAGGTCCTATCACAGAACTCTTGGGTACCCTGCTGGTTACTTTCTTGATCTCTGAGGAAGAGCCTGGTCCTGTCCTTCAGAAAATTAGCCATCCATCTAACTCACAGAGATCAATCTGGAGTGCATTTGATAATGTTGTCATGTGGCACAATATCATATGCTTTGGTGAGGTTGAGGCATGCTATATAGCTTCAAAGGTTCAAAGGTATATACTAAACTAATGATCACCAGGGCCTTTATAAACCCAGCTGTGCACCCCAGCCCATTTATGTCCCTATACAACATGGGCATTTATTAGGAGGGGGTATGTTAGGAGGTTTCTAGAGATTATGTGAGTTTGGGCATAGCTACTATCAGACTCTGTCTCTTAGAGACATGGGGGCCAAACCCAGGGTGAATTTTCTGACTTCCCATCCATTGGTCAAGGTTATGCTTAAATAGGGTGAGGGATGGACTCTGCTTCACATGGATGGTAAGCCTGTTCCAGAGCATGAGGATCCTCTGAGACTCATATCTGTCTTTTCAACTTATCTTATTTATGTCATAGCAAAATTTAAATCTTTGGGTCTAGTGGTTCAGATGCTGTTCATTTTGTGGATGTGCAAAAGGTCTATCAGAGCTGGATCAGAGGACACCTTGTATGTCAGGCATAGATCACCTTTCAGTAACCTCTAACAGAGCAAGTACAGTAAACTCTCAATTAACCGGCACCCATGGGGATTGGTAGATGCCGGATAACTGTAGTTTCTGGTTGCTTGAAAGTTACTATTAAAAATAGGCCTGACTAATACTGTACCCTATACTACTTCTTTGGTTTGACTTATTCTTAGAAATAAATTCCCTTCCTTTTTAAAACTGTAAAACTCTAAAAATGTAAGGTAATGTTTCTGCGGAGGAAGGAGGAAGTTCTGGTTGCTTGAGTTCCTGTTAACTGAGAGTTTACTTTATAAAGATAGAATTTTAAGGGGATCCATATAGTACAATGTGTTTATACCTCAGATTCTTCTGGTAAGGAGCCTTTGTTGGCCTTCCAACTGTTGCACATGTCTGGTCAGGTACATGCTGAAGGGGGCATTATACTCGATGATGGGTCTGCTAAGGGATGAATAAAGTGGCATTATGACTTCCTTGGACCTGGTTGCCATGCCCTTACTTATAATATGGATGAGACAGAATGATTTTCTTACTGCCTTGGCCTCATGTTGGTGAAAGGCCAGATTACTGTCTACATACATTCCCAGATCCATGACTACCGGGTCAACTCTTAGGGGTGTCTTATCAATAGAGAAATTTTCCTGGGTGGTAGTTTTCCCAAAAGGAACTCTAATGGATTTCTTGGCATTGAGTTGGAATCTGTGATTTCGGCACCAGTCATTTATCTGTGTTAGACCCTTTTGTAAGATGTTTATCTCATAGGGAGAATCTATAATAACTCCCAATTTGCAGTATCTGCAAACTTGGTCAGCCAAAGACCCTTGATATTAGCCTTTACCTCTAAGAAGTAGATGCCAAATAGGAGCAGTCCCAGCATGGGGCCCTGAGGTACCCCACTAGTGACCAGTCTCTCAGTGGAGGTGGTCTCACCAGTCCTGACTGTGAGTCAGTTGGCAATGCAGTGAGTTATGTAAGGGTTTATGACCAGTTTGGTGAGTTTGTCAACTATATCCAAGTAGTGCATTGTATCAAATAGCTTAGCCAGGTCCAGGTAGGTGGTATGCATCATTTCATACTCCTCCATTACCTTGGTGACCTTCTCAAAGAAGTCCACCAGGTTTAGTAGGCATGACCTTCCTTTGACAAAGCCAAACTGGGTTGGGTCCAGTGTTTGAATGTTGTTTATGTCTTTATTGATCATTTCCATGATAATTTGTTCAATGGTTTTGCATATTAGACCAGTCAGACTAATGGGTCTGTAGTTTTTGGGGTCAGCTGATGGTCCACTCTTGTGAAGTGGGATAATCATTGTAGTTTTTCATTTTCATGATACAAAATCTGTTTTGAATCTAAAGTTGAAAAGTAACTCAAGTTGTCCTGAATGGTAATTTTTCAAGCTATTAAGAGGCATCATGTGATATTGTTAGGGCCCATTGAGTCTGTGTTTTTGGCCTTATGGAGCACTGCCAGGACATGATCCCTATTAATTGTTGGGGGGGGGGGTTATTATAGTAGGTATTTCACGGTGGAGGTGTGAGGAGTCTGGGGCTAATGTTTGAACTGAATTTGTCAGCCAGCAAATTTGCTATGTTGCTGTGCTCAGTGAAGCTGCTAGTATTGACCACAAGTTTGGCACACTGCTGTGTACCTCCTTTAAAGTTTTGGATATAGCTGTAAAAGGCCTTGTGGTTGTCTTTAGCTTTTGAGGCTGTCTTGACCTCCTAATTGGCCTTGTTGGACTTAATTAGCCCTCTTAATTTCCTGATTGGTTTAATTACAAAGCTTCTACCATTATGGGAATTACCTTTCCTAATTTTAGCCATGAACTAAAGCAAAGACTGAGAAGGTCACACAGAAAAAACAATCAGAAAAATTAATGAAAACTCCAGCAAAGCTAGAACTTCCACTGAGTGACCTCGCAAACCTCCTGAATCAGAGGCACATGGGGTATATGCAGATAACCCTTATGAACATCAGGTGTTTCAGCTATATGGCAATTCTGAGTGCCCATGACTTATTTATTTTTAATTTGTTTCAATGAACAACTTCAGGCCAATAAAGCCAACCCCCACTAGCTGTGGATATGCATATTTCGGCCTTGTTTGACCTCATCAGCACAGCACAAGCAGAGTGTTTGACTAAGCATAACAAACACAGGGCTGTTATACCCAACTGATGTCCATTACCATTAGGGTGATTGCAAAATATTCCAACTAACAAACTAAAACAATGAGTGACTTTATTCCTTTTGTTATATATGCTGTTAAGGTTAGGATTCCACCTCTGTGGTTTGTTTTTTGAAATTTGATTTGAGTTTACTTCTAATATGTACAACAGCCTCTACACAGCAATTCATATGGTTGTACAGGGTGTCTATGAACAATTTCACATAAACATTGCTGGGAATACAGAATTGACAGGATCATTGAATTTTGACAAACTATCACTTAATAGGATGTAGTTTGCATTGGAATAGTTCCTAACAGTTACAGGGTTTGCTGCAGTTACAGAGTTAATTTTTATTTCAAAGGAGGCAACTTATCTGACTTCACCAGTGAGAAAGGGGTTGCAGTGCTCTTGCATATTGATGAGTACCAGATCCAGTATGTCTGAACCTTTGGTGGGTTGGAGTGCACACTATCTGGCCAAAGGTAGTTGTGTTAATAAAGTCCAGGAATTATTGTGCCTGTGAATATGAATTAATGTATGTTTCCCAGTGTAAAGAGTGGTAGTTAAAGTCTCCCATGAATAGGGTATTGAGTGTTGCTAGTAGGTCTATGTATGAGCTAAGGAATTCTAGGGACATAGAGAGTGACGTATGGCTTGCTAAGATATGGTATGGGACTTTGCACTGATTTGCACATGTATAAATTCTAGGGCATCATCCTTTTTACCAACCTAAAGTTATACTTGTTGCTAATGTAGATCAAGAATCCTCATGTTTTGTCCCTGTTTGTGCAGCTGATAGTCTAAATGTGTGGAAGGTGCTGAAGCCTTGCACTGCCTATGTACTTTCTATGGATTTAAACCAAGTCTCGGTAACAGCACAGATGTCTATATTATCCACAGTGAAAAGAGCTTGTAGGGTGTGGAGTTTCTTGTTTAGGCTCCTAGCATTGAGCAGTAACACCTTTATGTTTCTTTGGGCTTTATTTGCTATGTCAGGTTAGTTAATTTGGTATTACCTAAAAAAGGGAGGGGATCAAATTTTAGCCAATGCTTAGAAGCCTAGGAAAGACAGGTGCAGACCATCTTTGGCAAAGCAATGTAGTTTGTTAGCCATGCCCTGCCATGCTGACAAATATTAAACACCTCTAGAAGGACGACAGAAACTAGCCAATAATTGAAGTCAATCATCTTCTGCTCATACTGTGATATAACCCCTGGGGTAGAAGGCTGCTCAATGGAAGACTCATACCTGCCTGAATCACATTTTCAGAGAGATCAAATATAGCTCTCTTCATATAGCCCAGGGAGGTACATCTCAGGTCATTAACACCCACACAGATTATGATAGAATCATACCGGTACCTGTGGTGTAGTGACTTGAGTGCATGTGTAATACAGTGGATCCTAGATCCAGATAAGCAAGTAACCGTTATCTTCTTGTTCATATTGGAGAGTGGGACATCTTTGTGCCATACCATGGAGTCCCCAATGACAAGTGTCCTGGGTAATGTGTTTTCTTACCTTATGACCTTTGCTCTTGAGACTCCAATGTGTGTAGGCATATGTGTGGTGTTTGGTGTTGCTTTTGTTGAGTACTTTAGAGATTGCTGTGGACAGGTTTTGCTGCTTATAGGCTTAGGAGGACTTTGAGGTTTGAGAAGATTGCTTTTTAGTGCCTCAGCATAAGTTGGTCTATGTGTGTGGTACACACTATGTGTGGTAGATGTAGTGTGTGCATTCTTGACATCCTTAGCTTTTGCCTCCAGTGAAACTGCATATGTGCATCGCTCATATACTGCATTTGTAGGCTCCTTATTGAAATTTACTCAAAATGCAGAGTGCAAACAAACAGAAAAAATGACCAAAGACAGGAGCAGAGCGAATCTCAAAAATTGCTCTTCTCCTTTAAACTTTATTTTGCAAGGGGGCATACCCCTACACATCCCATGTGGGGGACAAACCCTCCACACCCTCCAAACATATATATATATATATATATATATATATATATATATATACATTGTGATGTCCGTGCACTGGGCCAGCAATCAATGAGCCTCAATCCTCACCATTAACACCAGTGAGGGGAGTCCACATAGGAGAGGATAACAAATACACACACAGTAAAGTACAATTTCCCTTAAGTGCACACAGAGATCACAGTCAGTCTGGGGCTGGTTTCTCCCTTTCTCTCCAGATCCCTTATAAAACTCCCCACTGGCACAGCTATAGGGTCCAGATCTCAGCCTAGCAGGCAAGTTAAAACCTCCAGCACCCTCTCTGTCTAACCAGTGCTTTGTGTCCCTGCCCAAGTAGCTGATACACACATACACTTTGAGATAAGAGTTATATACAACCACACAGACACTCCTGGGGAAGGGTGGAACAGGTTCTCCACCTGTGCCCCTCTTACCCAGACTATACGGTAGAAATCAATGCCACCACCCACTAATATTTATCAGCTACTAAAAAGGCCCTTAACAAAGGGTGTCCAATTATTACTGTGCAATATTATTATCAAAATGGTAAGTGTGATTGAACAGTAACACATTGGAGTGACTTGGGACAGTATTACTAAATACATGCAATGCAATTTAGAGCTTAAATTATCTCTACAGAAAACAACCACAGTTGAGAGGTTTTAAAAATATTTAATAATAAATAATAAAAACACAAGACAATACTTCTTACTACACATTGCTAGTCAGGAGTTCAGAGATCACAAGAAAATACTTAAAATAATAAAGTAGAATAGTTCTGATATCAACACAGAAAAATACTTAGTATAATCTTCTTATTTCCTAGCTATTTCTAAGAGAAAACACAGTTCTAAAATAAGCTTACATATAGAGGAAGACATTGCTGGTGATGCTGGATGTTCTCAAGACAAATGCTAAATGCTCACTGATTCTCTCTCTTTAAATTGATAACACAGTGCTGCTTCACATTACATCATTCTTAACCATTTTCTGTTTTCCCAGGCTAACAGAAACTAAGAGGTTAATAGCCCTTTTGATCTTGCAGCTGGTCAAGAAGCCAGAGCAAAAAAACAATAAAAGAAATTATACATGCAAATTTTAGCAATTAACTGTGGCCTCAAAAACAATAGGAAGAATTTCTTCATTTGGACATCTTGGCTGCAAGTTTTGACATCAAACAATTACACAATGCTTGACTTATCAGCTTTACTACAGCAGAGTGCACTGTTGTTATATTTTTGCAGTTCCACATCTAACAGCATTTTATTCCATTGGAACAAGCCTGTGGCTTATATTAATATTTACAAATGACAGAATTATCTACAAATTCTATCTAGCTAGGCTGGAAGCCTTCACATATCTTCACATATACCAACTCTGAGATCTCCATACATTGAAGAAAAGGGAATATTCCAAGAAATGACATCTCAGACCTGATATACATAAGTGCATTATTTCGGCCATTCAGTCTCCATATTTTGAGACTTTCTCTAGCAGGTGCAGAAATTTAAAATGGTTACCGGTTTGTATCTTTAAAGAATAAATGGTTGGTTGTGAAAATGAGGCAACTGCTACATTCTCACAAGATGTCCATATCTACCAAGCAGGCTACGAAGACATTTGGAAATTGTATATCCATATTGTTTGGGCCTGTATTTAGGTGTGCTACTGTAGGTTGTGGATTGGGCTGTACAGAGGTCTCCTTGGGTGGTCTCTGGGGTTTTCCTCTAGACTAAGTTAGACTGTGCTGAGCTTTGATAATAGTAGAGTAATTTAATGTGCAGCCTAGTTGTTCTAAGATTGTTCCTGCATAATGGCTTTGTTTTAGCCACATTAAGTTAAAGGTTTCAATTCTAAGGGTAGTTTTATCTATAAAATCTATTTTCTGAGCTCTTGCATCTGTACAGGGCACTGCCAACTCTTGATGTAAAACCACCAAAAACATTCCTTGCAAGTGTAATGTTACAAAAAAACAACTTAAACAAACTACCTTGACATGGCAATTTCAAGTTTTAGGGACCTTTAAAAAGATTTAAAGGCAAAATCAACAAATAAAGCAGTAGCGCTCAAAAACAGTTAATTGGTGTGCAAAACAATAACATAAATCTCTCATATGACAAAGACGGAACAGGATTAATTCCGGACCCCCTCAGACTGTAGCGAGGGTGCCAAGCAGATGGGAGATCTGAGAAATGAGCAGCAGACAATTTGTAGTAAGAGAGGTTTACTCAAAGGCAATATTAAGTGCCCAACTGGCAAACCAGTATTATGCATATCTGGATAACAATGGGTGGGAAAGTACTTATACAGGTTATGCAATAGACAATAGCAATGAAGGGGGGGGGTGACATGACTGTTTTACATGGTTTGTCTAACCCCCTCAAAGAAATTTACCAGAGTGATTAAGCAGGATTTACCTTTAACAATTTCAAACTGCTGCAGGTCAAGGCTTGTCATATTTTTTATTTTTTATATTGTAGTTTATCAGGTCTTTTATGACCTGTTCCATGGCCTTGCAGATGAGGCTTGTCGGGATGATGAGCCTATAATTACCAGAGTGGGGCCAACCTTGTGAAGAAGTATCACAACTGTTGTGCACCAAATCTCAAGGACAAAGGCAATGGATAAGTGCAGGTTGACTAGCTGTAGGATTGGTTCCACCAGTGCTTGTTTAGTGCTGTTCAGCGAGTAGCCTGGGGTGTTATCAAGTGGCATAGAGGATATATTTTTTGTTTTCGGAAAGTACTTCTAACAAGTGTCCTTTTGTGATGATGGGGTAGGTTAAGTCCTTAGGCATATGTGAATTTGTTACAGATCTCTGTGTGTTGAAGTTAGCACTTAAATAGGGTTGCCAGTATATTTGCAATATCATTTGGATATGAGTAGATAGTGCCATTTTGGATGAGTTCAGAGTACAGTTGAATGTTACTTTACAACTTCCTGATGTAGGTAAAGAAAGATTTGTAATTATCCTTAGCTTGTGATGCTAGCCTAAGATTGTGGGAAGCTCTAGTTTTCCTGATAGTGTTTTTCAGTACCTTGGATAACTTTTCATGTTAACCTTGATTTGTGGGTTTTAGTTTTGATGTATAGTCTAACAAGATTTACCTCTTATTGTATTGTTTATTTATGTATGTGGACCACCAGAATGGTTTGTGCTTTCCTTTCACTTTTTGTTTAGTTTTGATAGAAACTGACATGTTTAAACAGCTTTTTTAGGTGATTATATGATGTACTTGCATAGCCATTAGCAGTGGCTGTATTTTGTGGAGTACAGTTATATCTGAACTTGGAAAGTTCATCATAGATTTGTAGAATTTTATGCATTTAGAGTTTTTGAATTCTGAGATATTACTCTCAGCTGATTTAGGGATTTTGAAAGAAAAGGTTACTAATTTGTAGTTAGACCTGACTGGATATGGGTATATCTGTGGGATAGTACATATAGCTGACATATTTGTAAGGAAAAGGTCAAGAACATTTTGACCTCTAGTGGGCTCTTTCATTATTTAATCCAGGAAACGCTTGTGGATGAAATATGTGAATTTTTGGGTGTCCCTATATTTGATGTATAGGTCTCCGAGTTTATTGTCAGTTAAACTCTCTCAGGATAATGGAGTTTTTGTGTATATGAAGTTCATCCAAAGTATTTAAGAACTGGGCATTTTTTGAGGCTCACTGAACAGGTCCCTGAAACATGCTATAATCTGACAGAATCTCGATAAGTTTAGTTTTTGGGTCTGTTGGAATCTGTCCTGACGTAATGTGGTCTTTAACAAATATCAGTATTCTATCACAGTTCCTATGGGGTCTAAGGGTATAGTAGGTACAACACACTGTATAAAAGGGCTAGGATTAGGGTAAATGCCTCCTCCGAGGAGTGTTTTAGTATATTGGGGCATTATGGATGCTTCCCTTTTGGTGTGTTTTTCCACTTAATTTTATTTTTACTTTTTTGAGATGAATAATAATGCTAAGTGTTAGATGAAAGTTGGAAAATAGGAAAATAGAAATAGGTGTATTTCTATAATAATAGTAAGGTTGTTTGGGGAGGGTTAGGGAGTGGGTGCCACAGGTGAAATGTGTATATGGGAAGTATAACTGTAGAGTAAGAAGGGGTGGATGGGAAATTAAGGTAGAGTAGGTGAGCATATTAGGCTTCCCATCCTCAGGTCAGTTATTACAGAGATCACTGAGTTTATAGCCAGTGCAAAGAAATTACCAAGGAAGTACAAAGTAGAACAGGTTTTCTTTCATTTACTAAATGCAGAAACCAGGAAGCTAGAGAGACTAAGTGACTAGCATATCAGTCAAGACAAAGGACGGTGGCAAAACCTTTAAATTATTGCCTTGCTTCTCCCTGTTTCACTTTGCATTTGTGTTCATGACATTTCTACTTCCTTTATTTCCAACAATTCAAGCCGTTTTTGTCTCTGTCCTTAATCTGGTGTCATATGTATTTCAGGATTTAGTGTATGTTTACCTCCATATGACTCTAGAGCTCATTTCAGTTAATAAAGCTGATTCAGCATGGCCATTGGTTCTCCTTCTTCTTCTTCTTAGGTGATAGCTGCTTTATACCTGCTAGATACTACAGTCATAAGGTTACGTTGTGGTCCTCACGGATCCCTGCAAGCCACCATTGTCGTATCCATGTGTATTCTGTCTCATAGGCATGAGTATACATTGTAAACCCTCCACATATCATATTGTGTTCCCATCTGACCAGGAAATACCATCCAGCTTTGAATTCCCCATTATAGTGTCATTCCCTGGATGGGGCATTTTCCTTTATCTTGCAAGGAAATTTGTGTTAGGCAAAAGAAAGTATGGCCAAATTCTTTCAATCCCATCAAACAGAATTACAATGTTGTGATTCCAAATTATTGGAATTATCAAGAAAAATGTTCTGTAAAGATAAAACAAAATAGTATTGCTGCTGCTGGTTTGTTTTAACCCTGGGATACATTTACAAAGATTGGTCCACTTATTTACTCTTTAGCACTGACTCAAATGCTGTCATAAGGCCATCTGTAATTATTCCATTCTCCCATGGACAGGAATGCTACCAGATGAAACCTCTTTTCTTTTCTGGCATACCACTCAAAATAGGACTGTTTGAGGTCTGTAAAAGCAGTAACCTACTGCTATGGAAACAGATACCTACAGTTCTCAATCTCAACTGAAAAGGAGGATTCAGCATTTTGGAGAGCATATTAGTTAGTGAACTCTGCAGTCAGTAAAATAATATAAAGAATGATGAAAATAGTTATGATGGAATCGATTTAGTTTAGAAAAATATAAGAACATAATGACATTGGTTAGCTCATTAATCTAATTGTGCTTCACTGCAGGCAAGTCAAATAAAAATAATTTTGACAGCATGCATCATTTAATGTGAGCAACAGAGTGATAAAAGATAAACAAAGCGTCTGTTATATAATCCTCCCTTATATGTACATCATTTGCCAGTGGAAAACAATAAAAGTAAAGAATGTGTGGCAGTTAATGTAGGGGATTTATCCGCTATTAATGAGGTGCTTGCTGTAGCTCACGATTTAATTCCTCCAGCTTTCATTTTCCTGCTGTGCAACTCCTGAGAAAATCAATTAACCAAACAGTGCCCCTGGGTTGCTTCTTGAAAGGGTATAACGCTTTGTTTCATATTCTCATGCATGTCTGCTGACATTTGCTTACGTATTGCACTTCTGATATCAGACTACATCTATCATTGTACTTAACCTAAATGCCATTCACTTGCTAAACTTGTTATTCTATAACCTCATTATAGGAGTGTGCAGTATCTGTACTTTGTATTATGCTGATATATGATATACATGCCGATGTACTGATATTTTAAAATATTTACATGGATCTTTTCTCCATGGCCTCTCCTGAAAAATAGGCCCTGCTCAGTTGGAACTTCCCGGTCAAGAAATCCAAATAAATAAACAAATCCTTATTTGCCACTGAAATATAATTTTTTTGTCTTGACAGTAAATTACTAGAAATCATTAATACAGTTGTTCTGCTTTGAGTATTCTCTCAGACAGTTCTGAACATTAACCTTGCCCCCCCCCCCCCCCACACACACACACCCCATGTAAAGGGCATGTGTTATTTTCTCAAAGAATATCTTTTTCATAGCTAAACCATAAAAACAAAAAAGTTCAGAACCCCTTGCTTAAAATAACAATTCATTACTAATCATCACCACCTGAAACATCAATCTTCTGATACCAAAAAGGCTCTTTACACATTCTTAGCAAATCAAAAAGCACACTTCATTCTATTGTTTGCTTAATGTAAGAAAGGCTTGAAAAGAATTCTGCAGACATTAATAATAATATTTGTAAAATACAGGTGGATGTAATCAACAGGATTATTCGTATCAGTACAGCTGACGTGCAAAGCACTAATCTGCTATCTGCATGATAATCACCAGCTCAGGTTGAAGATGGAGCATCTGCCTATATTGCACTGTCCTGCAGTCTGTTTCTGCACATTTCGTTGCAATGAAATGCATCACTGTACAGCCTGTCCTATACTTGAATATTATATAGCACAGACATTACCAATTGTTTGTGTTAGTTAATGTTTTCTCCTGTTATTGTTCGGCCTAAGACAAAAAGTATTCTAAATCAAAGTATACTGCTGGGTATATATATTAAAACAATGTATTAAAACAGGTTTTACACATAACACTAGCATGCCCTAGTTTTCCTGTAGTCCCCAGGTACCCAGAAATTCATCTGATATGCCTGCTGATGTGCTTTTTTCTAGTACAGCAGCTTGCAGTAGGCTGCCAATTCTCCTGTGTCTGGCAAAACTGCCCTTCTCAGAGTTTCATGCAAGTTATTTCAGCAGCATGCATTACTGTTATTTATCAATATGTATTTGTTTAAATGAAGCTAGTATGTTCATTGTTATAATTACACTCTATCAGAAATAAACTTCTACGGATTGTCACATAAGGTACTATCAATTGCATTGATGCTGGTTCATCACTAATGCTGCCCAAAGTAGAAACATATCAATGCCACATGCACAAGAGCATCCAAAGTACAGAAAAGGTGTATTGAAAAGTAATGCAGACCAATAGCAAAAATGTGTCACAGGTGGTGGGATCTCCTCCTTACAAATGTTCCTGCAGCTGTGTAACGTCATAATTTAGGGACTGAGCCCCTGGTCTCTGTCATTGAGTCCAAGAATCAGCTGTAGCATTTCTGTTTCGCAAGTAATATAATGATTAACCAAAGTAAAATTATGCAAATGCTTCTGAAGGTAAATAATTAACTTACAACTCTGGTAAAGAGATGGCTACAACAAAAACAGCACTGGTCCTACAGGGTTTTTATTATATGTGTTTTCATTTTATGTGTCTGTGTAACTTTTTTGTAACAGTTTTCCCTTCACTCCCCCCAGTACCATTGCTACATACCCTTACTCTTGATATATTTTCTAAATGTCTTGTTTTGTATTTGTTAGTATTAAAAATAAGGTTCTGTATGAAAGAGCATTCATTTGTTCTTACTGATTTCCAGCCTATGCATTTAGAGCTGTCATTCCCTCCACTGAGGATGGATGGGCGAGATGGCACCCCAGCCAACTCTTCTATCTGTCTGACCACTTTATCATCACAGCACAAAAGCAGCTTTTTTAAAAGCAGTCAGTTTATCAGAAGATAAAGACTATGGGACAGATTCAGAAAACGTCAACTTCCGGGATGGTGATGACATGGGTCAATATGCCGCCAGTTTCTGAACTACAGATTGCAGATGTTTCCCCATACCGCCCTCAAAAATATTACATTAGATAGTTTGAAGTGCTGTGTTAAGTTGTACTGCAGCTTATCACAGCACAGTCTTGCCCTGCATGCAATTTTAACTGGCACTATACTGATGCAAAGAATGAGATGAGTGCTCTCTGAACTAGGAGTATGATCACATCATTCCAGTGCAGCAGAAATGAAAAATGCAGTGTTTATTATGTAGTGAGAAGCAGCAATTACAACAATGGATTTCTTATTGTCAATAGTTTCTGTTCAAGATTTCAATGGTGC
Organism: Protopterus annectens; assembly: GCF_019279795.1. NCBI lineage: Eukaryota > Metazoa > Chordata > Ceratodontiformes > Protopteridae > Protopterus > Protopterus annectens. Next base: position 93,902,606 of record NC_056730.1, on the reverse strand, counting down.
ACCTGGCATGCAATATAAAACTCTATGGAAATCAGCACTGCATATTATTTTTTTTATTACTGTTGACCAGCTACATGTCACTCAGTGTAAACAGTTTGCTCTAAACAGAAAGCAGCATGCAAAGCTGATTTGATGGATGTTACCCACCACAAAAACAGTAGCATAGCTAAGCAAAGTGGCCAACGAAAAGACCAACATGAGTCTACAGAGCACAAGAGCAACCCTTTTCAGCATATAATTTGGGAGGATATGAGGTAGCTAGGAAAGCAGCAAAGAAAAGAACAAGTTGAGGTAAACACAGAAGGGTAACCTTAAGGGATGAATATTGGTGGATGGAAGGGTGTATTTTGGGAGATGGATCCCTTTTGCAATTACCACACAAGAGCATAGGTAGGGAATGCACTGAGGGATAGTTATGGATGGAGTAGGAGGACAGACAGACAGACAGAGGCAGAATAAATATAAAAGATGAGGAAAGTGGATGGATTCATTGAATGGTGATGGGAAGACTTACAATGAAAACAAAATGCAGGATGACATAAGGGAGAGAATGCACCAGAAGGGAATAGGGTAGGCTCCTGACATGGTAGACCTAGTAGCCAATAAAACCAGGCATCACTCAAGCGAAGCCAATGTTATTGGCCAGTTAGTCCTCTGAAGAATCAATGGCTCATACCAAAATTCAATTTCACTGTCCATCCTCTTTCATAATTTCATCACTGTCTCTGCTTATCTGTCCAAAACTAATACTCCTTATAACAGTCCAAAGAACCCCAACCATTCTCACTTTCCTAAATACTTTATTTCTCAATCTTAAATGGAACAATAGTTTTGTAGTTGCTCTACTACTATCATATTATTAACTACCTTCCCCCCCCCTTTCTAATATTTCCATAGTTAAGCCACTTCTTCTTTTCATTATTTTAATTTCTAGAAATTGAAGATGATACTACAGTACCTTTTAGAATGTTATATCTCTCTTTGCTATACACAAGCCAGTGCCTATTTCTAATGAATGCTTGGCATTGTATATACCTATCAAGCTATGTACCTGCTTAGTTCCTAAGTGTTCATTTATGCTATTGTAAAACATTTTCTCTCATGTATGTACACTTATCTATATTTTGTATTCCTTCTGATGTCATGTAACTGTATTTTATGTTTAAGTCAAAACTGGTGTTAAATGAGGAGCTTTTCTCCATGAGCCTACACTGAAAAAGGGTTTTATCCCATTCGGATTTTCCAAATAAAAAAAAAATAAAGGTGGGCATCCTCATACTGGTGCACCTCAGCAGTAACCAGAATCCACAACTAATGCCAGGAGGCCACTGGAGACTTTTTTTAACCAGCCTTCAGGAGGAGTGAAACCTTGACACATAAATAACACCAGTGACCCCTTCCAGGTCTCGCAGTCACTGGTGACCCAGCACATTACACACCTGGACTGAAAGTGATCCATCTGGATATGTGCTCTACCCTAGTCAAATATAATACATAAAATAACTAAAATGGCACAATGGGAAGAAATTATCACACACATATTGTGCAAACACAATTGCTGTGGTACAAAGTGCTGGCATAAAAGTCATATGCACCCTGCTGTTCACAGAGGTGCACCCATCTTCTGTAGTACCAAGTCATATCCAGCCAATACTGCGCTGTAGCTTTATACTGTTAAACACACATGTACATTACTGTACATAGTACAAGGAAATGTCAGCACCCAATAAATAAACTGCTACACCACATTTCTGTCTTAGTTTCCTGGATCTCGGCCTCCAGTGCCCTATAACTGATAGGCCTTACTTCCTGCTACACTCCCTTATCATTAAGATCCTACATGAATTCTACTGCCACTCTCTTCACTGCAAACTTAAAATACATTCTTCTGATCATTTTCTTATATACCAAAATGCCATGCAGCTGTGTAGGTCCCAGTTTCACTGAGCCACTGGTGAAGAATATTTTGGCCAAATTGCCCTTGCCACTTGGAATACTCTACCTGATGCTTTAAGACATATTAAAGCATCATTGAGGGAGTAAACCTGCAATTTGCCAGCTTTTACACTGCTCTACATGGCCATCGGGTGGGGGATGCTGGCTATGCACTGGAGCCATGGATGATGACACCTATCAGAAATGCACACACACCCATGCAAGAATGCCAAAATGAGGCACACAAACAAACCAGGATCATTATAGAGTGTGTTTTTGGGATGCTGAAGTCATGGTTCCGTTTAGGGTTGCCACCCCTCTGTTTTTGTTTTCTGGACTATCCGGAAATCAAACCGATTCTCTGGTAGTCTGGAAAACACTGTACAAACTCCAGTATTCTGTTCCAAAAAAGAAACAGACTATCGGAGTTTGTAAACCGGCTGATTTACTATGTTTTTTTTTACAGAAAAGCAAAGTAAATCAGCCGAAAGGAGGCAGCAGGAACAGAAAAAGAGGGCGTTCCTCGTCGAGTGATGTCATCGTGACACCACAAAATGGGCGGAATGTGGGCGGGGTGGGGTGGGTGGGGTTACTGATGACACGAGGGCTGTGGCGTTACTCCAGTTTTAGCCATGATGAAAGGTGGCAACCCTAGTTCCGCTGCCTGGACATATCTGGTGGAGCCTTGCAGTATTCTCCAGCCACATGTGCACACATGTTTAAAGTATGTGCCATGCTACACAATATGATCTTGTGGAAACAGCTGCAGCAAGAACAGGATGGAGAAGATCCACACAGCCCCCCATCATTGCCAAGGTCCCCACAGGCACAGAGGGACTTGGATGAGGAACCCCCTGAACCAGCCCCTGTAGGCAGATGGAGGCATGCCCAGTATGGCCTGGCCTTGGCAAAGAGGCAAAACATAGTACACATACTGGCACTGTAGGCACCCAGAGACTGACACCTCTCTCTACTTGGACACACAGTAAAAAGGGATGACACACACATCACACTACCTGTAACTTACCATGTATAGGCAGTGTACTCTGTGCATCCAACATAGGCAGCCCTCAAGCTCCATACACACAACTGCCACAGGTACAACGTAAGTCAGTTGCCCTAACAGTAAATTAATGTATCTGTGCTGCTAGCATATGTATGGTATTGCTACATGCATGCAAGGGAATGGGGTAGACTACTGGGATAGCAGCAGACAACTGACAGCTATGTGGGACACCATGAAATGTCTGTCCAATACTGGCCTCCCAACACTATACAGTAGTACCCAAGGTGGCAAATCTTACTGCAGTATATCTGTGGGGGCATCTAACTGGGGGGTAATAGCTCTCAGCCATGGATGTCAAACTCACACAGCAAGTCAGCTGTAGAAAACCAGAGAGCTCCACAAATGGCAGAAATGCTGAATCACCCCCCTACAGACCCACATAGTCATAGCACAGCAGGTCTTGCAGTTGCAGTAAGGCTCTGAAGGGTAACAAGTCTCACATGGAAATGTATGCCATTACAATCTCACGTGTGCTCTTTACTAATATGCCCATAGTCCCCAAGACAGGGCACAATAATATGGTAAATGGAATCAAAATGCAAAGCAAATGTCAGAACAGTCTCTGCAAATGTTTACAGTTGACAGGTGTGCCCCCCCCCCCCATATACCCACAGAAATGCAGTAACATGTATGTTTGCAGGGAAATAGCAGTATAACACAGATTGGTAGGGCTGTCCCAATACACATGAAAACATGTTGCATGTGCTCAATATACAGGGGTCAATGAGCTGTGTCCATGCGTGGTCAATACTGTCAAGATCTGGTCAGCATGTTCTCCTGGCTGTCATCTTGTGCTGCCCTTGGTACAGGCTGTCTGTCACTGGGCCATGTGTAGATAACTGCAGTGCCAACAATTATGCATGTCAGTGACACCTTTTGCTCTGCCACTAACATACCTGAAAGTCACAGTGCTATGTGGAATATACTATACATAAAATGGACTTCTTGAGGGCTGTGTAGCCGAGGTGCTAGGGCTTTTGTGAATAATCATGCTTCTTGGTACTGTTGCCAGTGGTCATTGTCAATATGGCTTTTGTCCTTGTTTTATGTCTGCTTTTGTATATAATGGACATGTCTGGACAGTACAGTGCAGTCTGTACCCACACCCATAACACCAAACCTCTGACAGCAACATGTCTGAACAAGGCAAAAGTAAATGTGGAACAAGGGCACAATGATAGGCATGTGTGGTAAATATTGCCCTGACATACTGAGAAAGTTGGTAGGGTGAGGGGTTGGCAGTAGCGGGAAATGTCTGAAGGTTATGTAGGCTGACAGTAATGTCTGTCAATATTTTGTAACATCACTCTTCAATTATACTGAAATAACTTGCTATAAAAACACATGTTTATGCTGACTGGACAAAACCCCTAGCCAAACACCTGGACAATCTGCCAAAAAATGTACAGCAGACAGGTATGGCCACACCAGGATATCACATCTCAGGTTACACAGATACCACAGAAGCAGAAGATCCCCAGATGGTATATCAACAAGTTGCTGGACTATCACTCAACTGGCTGTAGCCACACCTCCAAACTGGCCTTGCTGGGCAAGAATGTACATAGCTGGCCTCATAATATTAGTCTATGCATCATACAACTAGTATTCCTCTGGTAAAGCACTGTGATGATTTGAGGATGTCTGACACTAGGTAATGACACAATGCATTGCACTGTCAGAATACAAATATGTCAGAAAATGTCTGCCAAAACAAACCATTACCCCGAGGAAAGTCCTTTGTACTTCTGAGAGGTATGTCTGTAGCACACAAACCCCTGGACCGGAGTACACTTATCTCTGGAATGGAGTCCCACTCTATCTATAGAAGGTCACATTGGGCATGCTCCTACACTTAGAGAATCACAGGACATGTTGGAACCTACATTGGTCCATATGACTATATTGTGTAGATATATTTGTGCATACAGACAGCTATGTACACCTTAACTGTCCCTACACACGCACATCATACAGGATTACCCCCAGCTAGCTGTAGGTGGCCCATATGTGATATATACGCATCTGTTGTGTGTGACACACATGCAGACATATATGGCCAACAGATAACTATATATGTCAAGCATATACACACATAGATGTGGGAAAGTGAGAGACAGACAGTGATAGACAAAGAGAAATCGGAGGGCAGGTACAGCAGTGTGGGTCACACAAATAGGTACCCTGAATGGCATACAGTGATGTCCTGTTGTGGACAGTGGCAAACTGGTTTTAAACAGTGGCACATGCAAGCATAAAAGGTGAGCCCCATTGTGTAAGAGTACTGAGGTTGGGGTGTTAATATCACATCACCTGCCTGTGTGTGTGTGTGTGTGTGTGTGTGTGTGTGTGTGTGTGTGTGTGTGTGTGTGTGTAGGTCTAAGTATTAGGTTCATAGGTTATTAGGAGACTGTTCCCACTCAGTGCACTTCACATTGCCCTGCTTCACAAGATCTGCTGCTGTCATTCACCTTAGAAGTTCCATTGGACAACTGCTACCCCTATAAGCTCTGAAGCACATGTGATAACTGTGTAACACTATAGTACAAGTAATTAGATAGGTAGGAGTTCTAAACCTAGTACTGGCAAGTGTGTGTGTGTGTGTGTGTGTGTGTGTGTGTGTGTGTGTGTGTGTGTGTGTGTGTGTGTGTGTGTGTGTGTGTGTGTGTGTGTGAGACAGTTGTGTGTGCAAGACTGAGGGAGTTGTACGTTCGTAGGTGAAACAGTTTTATGCCTGTCCCACCCACAACACTTCCCACTGCCTCATTTTATCATCCAGATGATGTCACTCCCTTTATCAGCAACTTTGGCCAGCTGTCAGCCCAGTAAGCTCAGTAGTGTGTGTGATACATGCCTAACTCTTGTATCACCCACTGCCCTACTTTATCAGTTTTGCTGATGTCATTCCCCGTATCAGTCCCCTTGGCCAGCTGTCAGCTCAGTAAGGTCTGTAGTGCATGTGATAACTGTGTAACACTGTGGTACAAATAACTAGTTAGGTAAGAGTTCTACTCTCACATCTGGCAAGTGTGTGTGTTTGTGTGTCTCTTTGTAAGACAAAGTATTTTGATAAGTTTACCACCCAGTGTCCTACTTTATCAGTCCTGCTGATGTCATTCCCCATATCAGTACCTTTGGCCAGCTTTTAACCCAGTAAGCTCTGTAGCGTGCACGATAACTGCCTAACACTATCGTGCAAATAACTATTTAGGCAGGGGTTCTACTCTTGTATCCGGAAAATGTAAGTGTATGTTTGGAGGGAAAAGTATTTTGATATGTTTCCCACCCACTGCTCTACTTTATCAGTCTTGCTGATGTCATCCCTCTTATAGGTTCATAAGTGTGTAGTAGGCTAATGGCCCAGGAGCCTTTACAAGCCTAGCCCATAGAAGGGCCCTGCCATTGTGCCACCCGATGTTACTTCACAGTGCCTGTACCAAGTAGAGCCACTGCAGTGATCCTTGGGGTGAGCTGTCTATTACCCATCCACTCATCAAGATTTCTGTGAAACAGGGTCAGCTAGGTGCTCTGCATTGAATGCATGGGAAGTGACTACTGAATACACACTCTGTTGAAGCATAACAAATGTACTAAATGCCAAGGTATCACCAATAAGTGAACAAATTCCTCCTGCTGTTGTACAATAAATATAGTTTATTGTGTGATGAAGAAATGTTAATCGCTTTCACCCACTACACTGTGGGCTTCTTCAGAACATTGCAACTTGAAAACACTACAGATTAAATTCAAAAGTTGGCACCACACTTTTTTCCTTTAAAGCTGTATACACATGCTATTCCTGCTTCAGCATAACACTGTATCCTTTTGTATATACTCCTTATTTACACTTAATAAATTCAAAATGTACTAAATTATACAAATTACACTGAATTACATAAAATCTACCTATAAAATTATTTAAAATTATTAGAAACATTTATAAATAACTTCTGTCATTGTTGAACATTATGGAGTATGTTGAATTAATGTTATATTACCAAAATCACTGTTCAATGTAATACTAAATGCACAATGTATACTAAAACAGTGCAACATATTAACATATAGTAGTTGTGTACATAATATTGCACTTCCGTAAATTTAATATGGTTTGTTAAAAAAATTATTACATACACATTATTGCCTAACTAAATACTTTAATTTTAACAAAAGTGTCTAAACTTCATCATACTATATACATTCAAAATGACACTTCCTATGTCAGTTGATATTAATCATCTCTGTGTCCCTTAACATTAACTTATTTCATCTCCAATATAGGTTTGCACGAAATATGGTCATTGAGAGCCGGTGGTGTGGCTGCATCCAAAAACAATTGCCACCACACAATCAATGTGTGTACATTTTAGAAAAAGAGAAAATAAAAATAGAGAACGGGTCACACATCACAGTGAGTTTCAAATACGGTAATTGCAATACAAAGATGCTCATCTATATGGCAAAGTGCACTAAATGTATGTTTTATTATATAGGAAAAATGGAGAGATGTTTTAGAAAACGCATATATGACCATATGTATAGTATCAGAAGGAAGGACACTACCAGTGCCTTATACAGACATATAGAGAGGGTAGGAGAGACACATGATTTTAGATTTGCTATATTAGATATTATTTAAATGGACTCCAGGAGGGGAGATCATAAAACCCTACTGGGGTTCAAGGAAGTGTGGTGGCAATTGTTTTTGGATGCGGCCACACCACCGAGTCTCAATGGCCATATTTCGTGCAAACCTATATTGGAGATAAAATAAGTTAATAGATGACGACACATTTTTTGGCATTGAGCATAAGACTATGGTTCTGACACCAGTGGTTGGTCTCAGTGAGGCCTTTCTGCAGGATGTCAACATCACTTGGGGAGTTAATAATAGCTCCCAACTTGCAATCGTCTGCGAACTTTGTCAATCAGAGTCCCTTCGTGTTGGCCTGGACTTCAGAGAAGTAGATACCAAACAGGAGAGGACCGAGGACCAAACCCCGTTGGACTCCACTCAAGACTAGTCGGCAGTCTGACTTGGAGTCAGCTACTTTCACACTGTGGGTTTTATCTGTGAGCCAGTTTGCAACCCACCTAGTGATATATGGGTTGATGCCTAGCTTATTGAGTTTTTATATAATTCCTGCATGGGGAATGGTATCAAAGGCCTTGGCCAGATCAATGTAGGCTGTATGAACCACCTTGCCTTCATCCACAGCTCTGGTGACTGACTCAAAGAAGTTGACCAGGTTGAGCAGGCATAATCTACCCTTCACAAAACCAAACTGTGTGGGATCCAGAGTTTGGAGATTCCCTATATCCTTGTTTATTAGGTCCATGATGATGCATTCCATAGCTTTGCATATCAGACTTGTCAGGCTAATGGGGCGATAGCTCCTAGGGTCTGTAAAAAAAAAAAAAAAAGAAAAAAGAAAAACGAACTGAGTAGCGTAGCAATTTAATCACAAAGAACAAAGCTTTCAGGTTAAAAACCCTTCATCAGTATTAACTCAATATCATACTACAAACAATTTATATAAACCACAATTAAGTCACAGCCAATAAAATTCATCAATGTGTTGTTAAAGAAATACTACATTATTAAAAAAAACGTAAAAATCATTACATAGATTCTAGTACCTAGTAAAACAGTTACATAAAAAATTAATGTAAACAATTCTGTCTTTGTTTTAAAACAAGTTTCAATTATATCATTTGATTTCAACCAGGTAATTTGTCTGCAAATAGGAGAAGTATCCATTTATATTCACTCAACTCGAGTTTAATATTCATATCTCCCCATCTATTGCTCTTAGTTGCAGTACCAATAACCTTAAATGTAAAACCATGCTCCAAGTTAGTCTTATTTATATGTTTGGCTAAGGCATTTGTCAGGACCTTCCGTCTAATGTCAGAGTTATGTTCAATTATTCTGTCTTTGAGTCTTCTATTTGACTTACCTACATAGAAACACCTGCATTTTTACACGTAGCCAAGTATGCAATATTAGTACTATTGCAAGTTGCAGCACATCTAAATTCAAATCTTTTTCCAGTTGGTGTATAAAAATAATTCACATCTTTATCAATATACGTGCAACAGCAACAATTATAACATGGGCAGGTACCATATTTATTTGCTTTAGTCAGATTCATGTTCTCCTTTATATCTTTGTAGCATAGTTGTTGTTTGAGGTTTATACTGTTTCTATACACAAACCTAGGTATAGAGTCGATAAATCTCCTTAAGTCTGGTAAAGCTTGTAATATGAGCCAATTATCAGAAATAATGTTTCGTATTTGTGAAGTAGTTCTATTATATGGGTAGCAGGGGCAGTGGATGCTATATCAGTGATATTTCTTCTATCCCTGAAATATGGGCTAGCATTACCATCCAGTAACCCAACTATTTCATCATAATAAAATGAAATCATGTTGGTATCATAACCTCTATCTATAAATAGTTTTGTCATTTCATCCACCTGTTGTTGAAAAAGGTCAGCATCAGTATTCAGTCGACTCAGATGTTTCATTTGGGATTTAATTATTCCCCTAAAGACATGGGGAGCATGCATGCTTTTGTTATGCAAATATGTATTACCATGTATTAGTTTTTTATACACGGTAGTATGTATATCAGTACCATCAAAATATGTCACATCCAAGAAATTAATTCTATTTAAAGAGTAATCCATGTAAAATTTTAAGAATTCAGTACTTCTATTTAACATGTCAACATAGTCATCCAATTCACTTTTACTGCCTTTCCAAATAAAAAAAGACGTCATCTACAAAACACTTAAAAAAACAAATATCTGACAAAGATGCAGTACTATTAAAAATAGTTTCACATTCCCAATAGTCTAACACTAGTGTTGCATAGGTATTAGCCACCGAAGTACCCATGGCAACTGCAGATATTTGGTGATAATACTTGTTATTAAATGTGAAAATATTATTTTCAAGGACCACTTCAAGCAACTCACAAATGGTTTCAATACGACATCCATCTAGTAACCCTCTTTCACATAACAGTTTTCTAACTGTTGCTGTTCCATATTGGTTGGGGATTACAGTAAAAAGAGACGTAATGTCCATTACAACCATGATAAAATTGGTTACATCAGTGTCATAAAACCATGTGCTTAAGCTGGTCAGAAAATCTGGAGTGTCTTTGATATAACTTTTCACATATTTCAAGTAGGGAGAAAGACAATGCTGTAAATAAATTGAAATGGGCTTGGTAAGCCAACCATGTCCAGAGACAATTGGTCTCATGGGTGGGTTTGCAAGTAACTTGTGGATTTTAGGAAGGCCATACAAAGCCGGTATAACAGGTGCAGGTATTGTAAAATAGCTAAATGTAACTAAATCAATATCCTTCATCAATTGCAAATCATAAATTATCATATTTACTCGGCTTATCATTTGTTTAATGTCTAACCCAGATATTTCAACAAAAGTATCCCCATCAGTCAACAGTGCATTCATACTAGAAAAATAATCCAGCCTATTCATCGATACAATCGCACCACCCTTGTCAGCCTCTTTTATAATTATTTTGTCATTATTCTTCAGTGCTATCAAGGCTCTGCATTCATCAGTAGTTAGGTTATACAATTTACCAACTTGCCCTTTCTCATACAGTTCTCTAATTTGTATTTCACAAACATTATTGAAAGCACAAATAATCTGATGGCTTATAGGGATGACTGTACTCTTACGTGTACATCCAACTTGCTGTGTATTCAAAGTATCACGAGAAGTTAGTTTTAAATCTAGTTCTCTACAAAACAATTTTAAATCAGTTAGTGCGTCAGCCACTGTATCCAAGCCGGCTGGTATAAAGTTCAAACCCTTTTGTAACAGCAGTACAGTCGCTGGCGTAATCTCAAAGTTGGAAAGATTAACAATAGTTTTAAGTGCAGGTGTACTCACTTCCATATCTTGTAGTTAGAATGGGACCTGCTCTTGCTCCTTTCTCTCTTCCTCTGTGCTGGATGCTCTCTTGATATGCTCCATTGTCTTCCCTGCACTTGTTCCAGTAGTTTCAAGCGAACAGGTTGCTGAGAAGGCTGAAAAACCAAGGGAGTGTCTTTATTTTGTGAGCTAGCCAATCAGTGAGCAGAAGGTGATGTATCCAAAGTACTGTGCTCATTGATAGGCTTGGAGACCAGTTGCTCTCTGGTCATCAGACTAGTAGGTGGTCTAACTAATTTCATGGATGTTTCCGTTGCATTAACTATATCCCATTGAAGCTGTATTCTTGGCCATGGACAGTGCTGTTTTAACCTGGGCAGCAATAATACTGGGTGCCTGGCAATCTACTGGTATTGTGATTGGTCCTTTGGGGGGGGAGGGGTAAAGTTGGCACTGAATCTGTCTGCCAGTATATTGGCAATATCTGTTGGCTCTGTATAGGAGGTACCATTGTGCAGTAGCTCAGAGCAAATCTGGGTATTGCCGTGGAGATTCTTTACATAATTATAGAAGGCCTTGTGGTTGTCTTTACTATCTGCTGCAATTCTGTTTGAATAGCTAGCTTTAGAGGATTTGATGAGGGATCTCAACTTTTTGCTGAGGCTGATAAGGGAGTTTTTCCAGTCTTGGGACTTCACCTTATTCCGCATCAGTTTCTTTTTTCTGCTGCAGAGTTTGTTTACGGCAGGGGACCACCAGATTTGCTTCCTTTTTTTGGAGGAGAGCATCCTGGTTCTATTGGGTATGGCGAGATCCATGCATTTGTGTACATGTTCATACAGTGCATTGGTGTATGATTCAGTGGTCATGCAACTATTCTTCATTTGCAAGGGTGTCGTGAAGTTAGCTACCTCTGTTTTTAGGAGCCCTAGGTTAACGTTGGAAAAGTTTTTCATGGTGGTTACCTTTGCAGGGGGGTGGGAGGGATGGGAATTTCCAAGGTGATTAGTTTGTGGTCGGCTCTAACCTGGGAGGAGTTGACTATTGGTGTAGAGCAATGGTTGCCCATGTTAGTAATGACCAGGTCAAGGATGTTACTACCTCTAGTTGGTGTGCGAACGAGTTGGTCCAGGGCATTGGAATTAATGAATTTCAGGAAACATTGGGCAAGTGTATTGCTACATGAGTAGTTTTCCCAGTTAATGAAGGGGTAGTTGAAGTTGCCTAGTATGAGAGTGTTAGGTTGGGACCCTAATATTCTCCACGGTGCTTAGGAACATGGAGCGTGAGTCTTGGGACATGATTGGGGACCTATAGCAGGCTATGACCTGAATCGCTGTCTTACCCAATGTTAGCTGCACCTAAGTATCTCTGATGCATTATGTTGGGCTACCAGTCTGGAGGTGTGCACATCCTTTATGAATATGGAAACACCAATGCCTTTGGAGCTTCGGTCCAAGTTCTCGGGCTGAAAGTTGTGGAATGAGTTATAGCCTGGTAGTGCAGGGTGCTTTCTGCTGCTTTGAATCAGGTCTCTGTTACAGCACAAATGTCAATGTTCTCCATTTTAAGGGGTGCTTTGAGCAAGTGCATTTTGAGATTTACACTTGTAGCATTGAGCAGCATGACCCTCAGATTGCATTTTTTGTAGCTGTTATGGTGGTGATTTGGTCTTTGGAACACAGCCTAAAAAAGACACTATAGGGGTGGAAAGAGCCTTGGCCAGTATCCGGAATCCCAGGGGTGACAGATACAGGCCATCTCTGGCAAAGCATCAAGGTCTGTCAATCATATATACACACACACACACACACACACACACACACACACACACACACACACACACACACACACACACACACACACACACACACACACACACACACACACACACACACACACACACACACACACACACACTCACACACTCACACACACACACACATATCATGTCATCCCAGGCAGGCAGACACTGGATCCCCTTGGGATGACACCAGAAACTTACCCATTTGTTGAAATCAATCATTTTCTGCTTGTACTGTGGTATCAATCTGGGTGATGGTAGGATGCTGCTCAGGGCTAGGGTCATACTCGCCTGGGCTGCATAATTCAAGAGCTACTCCATGTCTCTTTTAATGTAGTCCAGGGAGGTATGTCTCAGGTCATTCACACCCACATGTACAATGACAGAATTGTATTTGTACCTATTGTTGAGGGACCTGAGTGTGTGCGTGCGTGCGTTATGTGGCGGATCCTTGCACCTGACAGGTAGCTGACTGTTACTTTTTCCTTATTCAACTTAGTGAGTGGGATATCAGTGTGCCTCACTGTCAAGTCACCTATGACTAGTTTGTTGGGCATGCTGTTTTGCCATAGGGGCTTTGGTTGAGTGGCACACTGTTTAGGAGAGTTATGTGTCTCGTGATTGGTGTTGTGTTGTGGTGGTCGAGTGCGTTTCTACTTGGAGGCCTCTGCTGTTTGGGCAGATTTTTAATGAGAGCCTCCATGAAGGTGGGTGTGTGGTTTGTGTTTTTATGTGAAGGCAGTGTTGATGTATGTTTTGGAGAGCTATGTGTTCCATGTGGTGTGGTGCAAGTGTTGACCTTCTCCTCTTGACCAGCTATTCCGGTCTTGGCTGGAGAGTGTGTGGCTTCCAGTTTGGATATGTAAGTGCATCTCTCACAAGTCTGAGTGTTGGGAGGTAAGAGGAGAGGGTTGTCAGTGTACATGAGGCAGTTGCTACATTGCCTCAGGATGCCCAAGTTCAACAGATTAATAGGAGAAAGCACAAGGAACTGACCTATAGACATGCCTGGTGGGGTGGGCATTAATAATAAGTACTGGAGCTGTTTCCTTGTAGAACACTTAGTGCTGGTAACACTTTTATGTGCTACAATAATTGCTACAAGAATCTGTTAAAGTGGTAGACTAATAAGCTAGTAAAAGTGCAGGAGAGGAGAGAACTAGCAGACTAAGGGAACAATTGAAGAGCAGACTTTTTGGCACCGCTCAGAAGCTTACAAACAGTCCTGGATACATCAAAGCTGTATCTGGACTAGACTAGTTATAGGAAAGGCAGGAAACAAGCTTAGACCTTTTTTTTTTGACAAACTATATGTGGTCTATTTCCCTTAACAATGTCCATGTATGTGATATTGCTGCCAAATTGGCCACAGTGAGGGTAGTGACACATCAACATCATGCATCATACCTGACTGAAACATCATGCTGATACAACGTTTGCTAACTATCACTTGTCTAGGCTTATAGGAGCAATACATGACTCCATATCCTATGTCTGGTGGGTTATTTCACCATCCATGGAGGCATTCAGAACATTACGTGTTGTAAGAGATAGTGTATTATGTCCCATGCACATAATCTATGTGGGCATGTCATGTGTATGTAGTAGTACAGTACATAATTCTGGAAATGTAGATTTACTAATTTATGTATTACCAACTGTGTTTATGTGGGTCTATATCAGATTATTGACATTTGAAAATGTCAAAGCACCTTTATTTGACACGAAAATGTTGAATGCTGAGTTTGTCGAATGGCCAAAACATCGATTTCTTTCTAAGGGAGAGAAATCGGTTAGCCATTCTTTCACACCTACCCTTTCCCCGACTGTATTGCAGTCTTAGAGTTAGAATATTTAGTTAGGGGTGTGTGGGGTGCGTGGGGGCAAAGCCCCCCACTTAAATATGTTAGTTTTTATGTCGTTTTGTCTGTTGGCCTTCCAGTTTCTTTCCCTTGGAAAGAAATCTGTGTTTTGGCCATTCGACAAACCCAGCATTTGACGTTTTCTTGTCGAATAAAGGTGCTTCGACATTTTGAAATGCCGATATTCTGATATAGACCCGTTTATGTTACTGTGTGCACATCCTGTATGTCAGTCCTTACTGTGTGTATGCAAAGGATATACCATTTTATCTACCTCTTCCACCCAGTGGATTCAGGAATACATACCACAAACCTGTCATACACAGTATCATGCATGCCCTCATCAACTACATCAGGACTGAGTGTATGGCAAAGAAATTGCAGGGACAACAGGTGTTAACAGGTGAATCTGTTGCAGTTAATGTAATGGCTACACTTATGAGGGACCTGCTGACAGTACTGCAGTAAACTGTTCTGTATGTATGAGCCTGTGGTAGTACACAACACTGAGCTGACATGTTTGAAGGCTACCTGTCTGTGACAAGGGGTATGTATACAAGGTCACACTGTCTGACAACAGTGTCCCCTCACACACTGTTGCATGCATACACACCTGGTACATGTACATATAAAGCTGTACCTTGCCTTTGACATGGTCAGTGTATTCCCAGTCTGCCATACTTCCTCTTGGGAATGTCTGCAGGGCCACAGCCTGCAGACACACAGACACCTGGAACACAAACAGTATGCAGCATGTCAGACTACATTCAGTCAGTGGTACTAGCAGCAATAATGCATCCTGGCTAATAAGGTACATACACCTGTATATGTACCCATAACAAATGCAAGCAGACAGCACCTTACATAATATTACATTATATGTACTATTACTGTACTATATTCACCCTGTGCATCAGACCCATATTAGCATGTCCCTGCATCAATGGTATGGATGACAGGGATGTGGCACATTATATACACAGGGTGTGGTGTGGGTTTGCCAGAGGCTTAGGATGGTCCATACGGTTGACATCATGTGTGTGTGTTTGGAGGGTTATCCAATAGATGGGCTGTGCAGAGGTGTTGTGTGTGTATGGAGGTGACCTGCCTGTGATATAGATGTGTGTGTGTGTGTATGTATGTACAGAGTCATGCCATGTGGCTGCCCTACACAGGGGTGTGTTGGACAGCTGTGTACCATACATGGCAGGGTGTCCAGGTCACTGTCTCTGGCCATGGACAAGGGAACTGGTCCTGCTAGGGGTATCACTGGCACCACCAGGCCCAAGGCTAGATGCAGTATTCCTTCCTGATGGTGACTGCTATCTGCTGGATCTGTCCCCCTGACAGGATTGGACAGGACCACTATGTCCACATAGCCAATGCCCATCTCAAACCACATGCTCTATCACAGACATGCCACAGTGGAGGATTGCCAAGGTCTCACCCCACCATCTATTCATGACCTCAGTATTTTGATGTGTGGCCTCAACAAGGTCATGTATGTCACCATGTAAATCAGGGAGAGTTGAATCCACCACCCTGAGTATTTGTGTGTTGTGGTGTTCACTATGTGTCTGCACATCCATGACAACCCAGAACATGTGTCTGGTGACTCCTTCCGTAGCACTTGCGAGAGTGGCCCGACAAGCAGCATTTCTCCTGCAAGCACCCCTGTCCATCCGCCTGTGTCGGACCTACCTGCACTCTGGTTATGGCCAGTGTCTACACTCACACCTGCCATAGTCACCACACTAGCCTGTTCAATGCCACCACCTGCCAACTGTCCATCATCTGTGGCCACTGTTGACGGGGTATGTGTGGGCACTGTCACTGTGTGTGGGGATGGTGTGGACAAGAGTGGGATTCCAACCAATGGCACAGATTCAGCCCCTGACAACCCCACCTGTACCTCACTATTCCTATCATCATTGTCAGAGTCTGCAGAGATAATGACATCAGTTTCCAAAAGGGGGGCTCTCAAACCCCATCGCCACCTGTGAGGGGAAGACAACATATGTAAATTAATACCTGCACTTTGACGTTGGCTGGTATATATACACAGACACACACACACACGCATGCACACACGCACACACGCACGCACGCACGCACGCACACACACACACACACACACACACACACACACACACACACACACACACACACACACACGCACACACGCACACACACTTACTTACAGGTGAGGTGGCACAAATCTGTTACAGAGACCACACCTTACCCAAATGGTGACATGCATGACACACGATCCTCAACATCATGCATTGCAGCCAGTTTTACTACATGTAACTAACAATATAGATCTCTGGGATACGTGATTACTGTTAGTGTGTGATGGCCATTCCCCAGCACAGACTGCACCCATGTACACATCATTGCTGTCCACCTGTATAGCACAGTGGCAAGTACTACAGTACATACCTCACAACTGTACAGCTCCTCATAGGATGTGTAGAAGTCTGGCTCATATGTTTGCTGTATTTCTCATAACCCCTGTGTTTCTTTGATGCATAAGTGGGATGATCTGAGGAGTGACATCACTGATTAATGACATACATTTGAGTGTCAGACCTCCATACTAGCAGTGAATGTATGGCCACACAATTTCTGTTACACCACCAACCTTCTAAGCTTACAGTGGATATGATAAATGTACACAAACCTGTTAACATGCCATGTTCTTGTAATATACAAGATGAGACCACAATAATGATTTCAAATATGTTACCCACCATTCATGTGACATATTACCTGTGCAATCCAATTGATAAACAAACACGTGTTATATGTAAAATATAATAACTGCAATATGTACAATATGGTGATTGCTTAATTGTGCACACTGTTAAAATGATACTTTGTTGAAGCACCTTGTAAGTGACTTACAGCATTCACTCTTCTTGTGAAGGTGTCTATCAGCATGGCACATCTTGACTTGGCATTATTTGGCCATTCTTCCATGCAAAGGTCATCCAACTCTGTCAGATTGCAAGGGCAGCTGATGTGCACAGCCCTCATCAGGTCACACTGGTGTTTTTCTATCTGGTGTAGGTGTAGGCTCTGGCTGGGCCAATCCATAACCATGAGTGTGTTCAGGTGGAGCCATTCTTAGGTAGCTTTGGATGTATACTTCAGATCTTTGTCATGTTGAAGGCTGACACACCTCCCCATCCTCACCATTCTTGCCTGATGGATTTTGGGCAAATGTTGGTGTTATTTGGAAATGTTCAGAATTCCCACCACTATGACTACAGGCCCTGTTTTGGCTTTGAAATGGCATCCCCACAGTGGGCCACTGCCACTAGTGTGATTCACCATGAGGACGTTGTTCTTCAGGTTATGAGAGGTGTTGCTTGTGCACCACATATACCTTTTGGTATTGTGGCTGTGAGGTTGATCCATAATCTCATTATACCATAACACATTTTCACACATATCTTTGGGAGACGTGATGTGCTGTATTGCAATTTGTATCCACCCCTGGATGTTTTTTGCTGTGGGAAAATGCTTTCATCTTCTGACCCTACTCCATAGGCCAGATGTATGCAGAATACGGGAGAGTGTTCCCACAGGTAGTACACAACACCAATACTAGCAAGAGATTCCTGCAAATCTCTCAGTATTGCTGTATGTCCCCTGGCAGCCTCCCTGAGCAGGTCTTGACATATCTTGTCATCATTTTTGGAGGGATGTCAGATTCTTTTCAACAGCACTGTTGTCCAATATTCAATCCACCTTTTGACAACTGTCTCCACTGTGTTCCATGGTGTATGCAATGCTGTGGTAATGTTGTTATACCCTACTCTTGACTGATACCTTGCAAATATGAGATCCCTTTGCTGCTTTGTAAGCTGTCACAGCTGTTGCAGGCAACTGAGCAAATGTCATGATTATCCCACTTGGACAGCAGACTGTTATTTGGTGTTACTCAGAATGCCTTTACTTGATGGCAGGTGTGTACCCAAGCAGACTGTATGCCATCAGTAAATCACAAGCTGCTGCAATAACATATTATTTGAAGGGTGTGCACACATATGCATCCAGCTTATTGTCAGGTTTGTATACTCCATATTTGGTACCCAACAGTTTGATTGGTTTTACAGGTAAATTGTTCAGGTCATAGGTCACATTACAGTTTGGAAAAGGTGTGGACTGACATATTGTGGTCTCAATTTGTATATATATCACAAACATCTGGCATCTTAAGTGTGTACACTGCTTATATCCACTATATGACAGTAATGTTTCACACATGTCCCTACCTTAGGCCATTTGTCCCCCCATTTTGTTGGTCTCTGTCCAGAAGTCTTGCACTGACAGGTCATGAGGTATGCTACAGGGATGTTACATTTTCATCAGATAGGCCCCTGTGGTGACCACTGTGATGCAATGTAGTTAACCCCAACACAAGTGAAAATGCACATAAAGCAATATGGGTATGAGTGACAGTTGTGTGCATGGTACATTGTATGGCCTTCACATGCCTGGGGTATTTCCAAACCACAACAGAACAATTGCATACTCACCAGCTGCAGGCTGCCATCCCACATGCAGACCGGAGAGACCTGGGTAGTTGTGGGAGGGAAGTATTGTCAGCAGACCTACATGTGATATTGGTACAGGATGGATGCAGCATGTCTGCACATTTACAGTACAACCCTAAATACTACACAATGTGCTGTCCTTCACCATAGATGTGCACATCTGTGCATTAGAAAACCCCATCCACAACTGCAATCTGACCTGACACATGCACGTAGATACTCTACAATTACAAGTATGTCTGCTACACTAGTCTAGTAATCTACACTGAGGTCTTACCTGCACACTCCTCATCCATTGTCTGGGTGCCACCCACCACCAGTATGTGGGGGGTCTGTACTCTTATGTACTGGGATGGGTGCCAAAAGGTACCCGAGGAGCTTCCTGGTGGGTGTCAATGGGGCTGCATGGCCAGGCTCACACCTCTGGCTGTGCGGTCCCTGACCACTGCAGCAACCCTTTTCTGGGCATGACATATGAGGTTACTTTCATGATGCCAGACATGCTCGTATGTACATGCATGCAAGCCGACATCATTTACCCTGTGGACAAGGTCATCCCACAGGCTGGTCCTCTCCTGCAGATGTTGCTGGCTCCAGCCAAACATTATGGAATGGTTCTGTAGTATGGCTTCTATGATTATATTTGTCTCAGCCACTGAGAAAGTTGACCTTTGCTGATGCAACATTGCACCTGGAAGACATAAAAAGGGAGACACATCAGGGGACCTCATACATTTGGCAACAGTATGTACAGAACCTGCAAAGCTACATTGAATACCAGTAGCCACCACTCACAACCACACCATACACCTGTAAGGTATCAGCACTGTATCTGCTTGCATTGCACTGCTGGTCCTGAAGTGTCATATTCCCCCCAATGAGGGCTAGTTGATTTTGTAAACCTGTACTCCTCATTCATGAGGGATGGCATTGGCCTTCTTCCATGCAAATGGGGTATGGATGGTGCCAATGTTTGGTGTGACTACAGTGTGTAATGGAGCTGGGAGAACATGCCTGGGTTCATGTAGGATGCAGTTAGGGATGCTATTAGGTCCCATGGATACTTACATTTGTTGCCTTTCAGTAGGCAATATATGTACCTGCTCACTGGTGATGAGGGGAGGGGGTTTAGTGCTGTGCATATACACCTATAGTGATGCTGAGCCAGGGGGGTGATGTTTGCCCAAAACCTATCTGCATCAGATTGGCTATAGCTATGTTGTCTGTGTATGTGGTCTGATTGGCCACCATTACAGGGTGGGTTGGTTTGTTGCCTCAGAGATTGCAGACATATGTGAAGATGGCCTTGTGATTGGCCTTGGTGGATGTGTCCAATTTGTACTCATAGTTAGCCTTACAGTACTTCACCTGTGACCTTATATGCTTGATCAGACAAAGGCTGACTTGATGCCAAGTTGGTGTGTGCTCCTGATTTGCCCTGTACAGTCAATATAGGAACCAAGTCTGTGGTTTATGTATTGCTGCTATCCACCACAGGCATTCATCCTACCTTGAGGGGGTTGATGTTGTCCTATCGGGTATTGCTAAGACCATAAAGCTATGTAGGTGCCCACATAGTATTGAGTTGTGGGCTGGACACAGCTGCTAGTTCCAACATATGGGATGGTCTTCATGTGGGCCTTGCCCATTTCCCTTACCTGTGTGGGAGGAAATGACAGAGATGTGGGGGCTACAGCTTCACAGACAGTAGGTGGACTGTGGAAATACCTCACAGGACAGGACATGTGGAGACAGCCCAACAACATGGGAGACAAAGCTCCAAACTTTGGTACAGATTGTATGCCATTAGTGCTGTTATATACATGGAGGGTTGCTACATTGACAGGGTTTGTCTGGACATGCACTTACTGGGTGACTTGACATCTGACAGTGATATGCCTCTGACATACCTCTCAACTGGTGTGTTGTCCACAGACTGGCTGGATGTTTGCCTATTATGCTTGGTCTGTTCCTTGAACAACATCTGTTTTTGTGGGGTTGGTAGGATAATGTGAGGATTGTAGTCAGTAAGTGTTGACATCCACTGGTGTTCCTGACATCATATCCTTCAGGGATGTTATGTTACAACAACACATGTAACACCAGCTACTGTTTCAGTTTGTAACACCATTATGTGTGATATTTCCCTCTTTTCAGACCCTGTCCCACAAGTATGCCCTGCGTTGTCCAGATGTCCTGTACTACGAGGTGCAGAGGTATGGTATATCATTAATTAGCAACTGCACTCCAGTTATCATGCCAATGACCTGGCAGACTCCTGGACATGATATGCAGTGGTGGCCAGCATTATGGTGGATTACATCCTGGTAATTCTGTGGAAATCTGCGCATATGACAGTTATGTATGTCTGGCCATTGTGAACAGACTGCCAAGATTGTGTAGCAGTGTTGTGTGTATATGTTTTTGGGCTGGGTAGGGACAGTAGTAGATGTGAGTGCCATACATCCTTTACCTATTGAACTCTTCATGCTGCTACAGCTGCTGGCGGTCTATCATGTCTGCATGCTTATTGGGGCTGACTGTGACATGTCCTGTAACACCTCATGATTCCCAGTACACTGTGAATTGGGGAAGTATATGTAGGGGTAATGTGTGAGTGGCAAACGGTATGTGGTTGTTCACACAGTATTATACTGTCATGTTCAGTTTGCTTACTGGTATGTTGCTGTGACTGTGGTGCACTTGTTTGGGGGTATGCACTTGCACACCAGTGTCTGTTTTCCACCATTGTTACATCCCTGTAGTACCTGTTGTATTTGCTAATGCATGTGTACAGCCCCAGAGCTGGACCTGGGTAGTGTTATGTCAGTCTGATTGTAGTTTAGACATTGCTTGGTAGCTCAGTGTAGTTAGCCTGATGTTGTGTTATGTCCACATATTCATAGGATGTCCAGTTGTCTGGCCGATATCTTTGGTCTGGTCCACATGACTGTTATGTATGCATGACACATCAATGGGATGATGTGGGGTTTGAGGTCAGTAACTAATAAGATAGAATTGAGTCCTGGAATTGTGATATCCCAGTTGATATATGTTAGGACATACACTGTTACTACATGAACTTTCTCAGCTTGTCTACTGACATATTTTAGAAATGTCCCTATCTTCAGGCCTTTGTCCCCCCACTTTGTCAGGCTTGGTGCAGATTCATTGCACTAAGGGGTTCTGAGCATAACTTTCCACTGCCAGAATATTCACAGAATGTCCAGATATTTGGACCATACTTTTGTTCAGTTCCACAGTGTATTTCTATTTGTCTGGTAAATCATGGTGACAATCCAAGGATTTATGTCAGTAAATAAATGAAAAGACATTTCAGTTTCCATCCTCATATCCTTCAGCAATTGTCTGATGAAACACATATTGTTGCTGTAACACGTTTTCATTTGTAACAGCGATTTTTGAAATATGTCTGTATATGTGGCCCATCCCCCCCCCATTTTACAGCCTTTGTACAGGCTCCTTGTACCAGCAGGTTGAGAGGGATGGTTCTGAGATAAAACTGCACTGCATGTTATACACACACACACACACACACACACACACACACACACACACACACACACACACACATATATATATATATATATTTTTTTTCCCTTCCTTTATATTTTTATATATCTATATTATAACTCTACTTTTTCATATATATGTTTCATCAGACATACACACACACACACACACAAACACACACACACACATATATGTGTGTGTGTGTGTGTGTGTGTGTGTGTGTGTGTGTGTGTGTGTGTGTGTGTCTATATACAACACACAAAAGGTTCCACAAAGCTTTATCCCTAATGTTTATGCCTCTATTGCATGATATGTTTGAAAAAGCAACATTAATCTCTACAGTTCATGTGGTGTAGTGGTACATTCCTCTGACTGTAATGCCCAGGATCATGGGTCCATCAACTGGGACTGCTACTTTTTTATTAATGTTAAATGACCTGAATGCAGGATATGTTTGTTAAAGCACTATAAATTCTTACAGTTCACATGGTGTAGTGGTATTTTGCTGTGATTCCAGAGGACAACATCCTGGGTTCGAGACTTGGCAGGGCTGACTATTTTGTTGCTGGGCAGTAGATAGTCTGATGGATACAGACTGATTAAGGCACGTTTAAGCATATGGTACTTATAATGTTATATTTAAGCAGTAACTCACAGCTGGGTGTGGGTAATGCTGGATTTATCCATGGTTGGTGTGGTTTGGTCCAAACAAAGCCAACCGTGGTAAATCCAGCATTGCCCACACACCTGGCTGTGGGTTATTGCTATTATACAGTGATATTATTTAAGAAAAACAGTACTTACCTTTCTTAAATAATGTCATTGTATAATGCCACTGTGCTGCCCTTCTGTGGTTTTCAGGTATCCTGGGCCATTTCTGATGTACTGCACATGCATAAGGGACGTGTGCACATGCAGTACATCAGTGCTGTGCATAGGTAGCAATGGAGACAGGAAGATCTCCATTGCTTTTTTTAACATATCTCGGTATGTTTTACGGGTTGTAGAACTCATATAAGATAGTGAGATATATTAAAAAAAGCAACAGAGATCTTCCTTTCTCTGTTGAAAGGAAGATCTCAATTGCATTTTTTAATGATATCTTGCTATGTTATACAAGTTCTTCAACTCATAAAACATAGTGAAAAATGTTAAAAAAAAGCAATGGAGATCTTTGTTTCTCCGTTGCTGTTTCTGCAGAAAAAAAAAAACAAAGAGCAGGAGATATACAAATGGACAAAAGTCCGGGAAACCGGACCTTTTTCCATTAGTATACTCTCGGATTTACAACGGGCACTCTGGTTGGCCTGGCCAATTAGTATACTCGTTTCTGTATGTTAATGGCCAGTCATTGTATAATATAAAATAATATTAACATACACATTATAATTTTACATTTACCTTCCATGACATCCTCCTATGTGCTTTCATTACATTATATTTTTGTGTGACTATACTGAATGGGGCATGTGTGTTTATATGGGGGTTTCACATCTTTTCTACACTGACATCTCACTTTTGGAAGTGCTACACTACCCTTGATGACAAAAAAAATAGTTGCTACATAATTTAAGTTTACTAAAATAATTTTAACACTATTTTCACATGGGAAAATAAGTTGCTAGTCTTGGGACTCAGTCTGTGAACACCTGCATACAAAGCTGCAACTCTCACCACTACACTATCTTGGCTTGGAAACTTTACCTGTCTATTTTCATTTAGCTCTTATGGGATGTTTACCCTATGCTAAAGGGATGGCCATAATGTACATACCCCTTAGCTACACTTAAACATTCCTTAGTGTATTAAAAATAAGTATATATTATTATATTTTTAGGTTATATGGGTGTGTATTGTGGTGTTCTGACAACTACTTGGGACTGTATTTGTGAAATACTGGCATTGATTGGGCTTTCAGGCGTCTATGTATGTTTCATGCCAATACATGACATATTCTCTATCAACTTTGTGTGTTTGTGGGGCTGTGCATGTGCTTTTTAACTTGTGGGGGATTTATCCCCTGTTATTTTTTGCAGGATGCAGAAGTGCCATACGGTGCTTTAGTAATACAGGGGTGTGTCACAGAAGCTATGACACACCCCCTGTATTGCTTTGCTCTTGCCATTTTAATTTCAGTGTCTGTGGACACTGAAATGATCAATTTTACATTTCAGTGTCCGCAGACACTGAAATACTGGCATAATATTAGAGCAAAGCTCTAATATTATACAAGTACAGCTTAGAAATTGCCGTAAGGCACTTTCTGAGTACAGGGGGTGTATTTAGTGTCCATGCACTGCTCAGACACGCCCCCTGTGCTCGTACATGGATTGTGTCCATGTAGAGAATACAGCAGCGTGCCTTCATGAATATGCAAGGTGTGCTGCTGTTCTACACGGACACTGAACACTCCGTGCAAGAATAGCCTTATTCTTGCACAGAGTGTTCCTGAATCCCAGGATCTATTTTTTTCCTTTGTGCTGTTTTCTTTTCTTTAGTAAATTACTAAGGATTGCAGTCAGTCAATGTCAGGATTACAAAGTCAGTCTTTGTGGTTCAAAAACACATTTTATACAAAATCTGTTTGTTCTATTAACTTTTCTAAAGTGAGTAGTCTGCTCTTATTTGTCTCCAGTTTGGCAGAGCATCTCTGATTTTGCCTCGTAGTTTTGCCCTGTCCTTAAGCAGGTCACTTTGTATCAAATGAGGATTATTATATGAGTTTCTTTCTTTGGATATGATCCTCATTTTCCTTAATATTGATAGTCTGTTTATTATTTAGCTGCAGATAAGTTGGATAGCATGACATCTGAGTTTAATGTCAATATTTTAATTGTGAATACATTTTAATTTAACTTATTTTTTTGCAGACACACAGGCATGAAATGGGCTGTGATTCAGCTACAATACTTTGTCTAGTTCTTTCTGCAGATGAGTAGAGCTATGAGCAGTTAAAGAGCTTTTTCCTGTAGTACATGGTTTGATTCTCTCAGCCTTCATTTGTCTTCTGTGTGAGTCTGCCAAGTTACTTTACCAGAAAGTACTCCTGGCCTGCAACTGAAAAGGGACACGTGTCCAGTGAGCTGTCCCAGGTGTTTTACAGTGCTTGAGTGGTTGCATTATACATTTGTCTTTTTAATTCCTGCACCCTTCACACTGGCTCTAATTAGTATGTCACCACTATATGCTAACAGGGTATGAATCCCACAATTTCTCTTGTTGTTTAATAGGTTGCCAGATGCATTTTCACTAAATGTCAGCTTCAAGGTAAGAGAAATTCAGGAGCACATTGTCTCATTGAATGTAATTTCATTGAACACGAAACTTACTTTCGTGGACAATGGAGTTTGCCTCTTCTCCACTCTTGCGTGACTTTAGAGTTGGTATATATAAGTGTAGGAGTGTGGGGGGTGTCCCCCCACAGTGGGGTGCAGGGGGCTTGCCTCCTCAAAAACAAAATTGTTGAGTTGCTCATCGAGGGTGGTTTCGGCCAATTTTTTTTCCATTCACTGAAATTACCTTCGAAGACTAGAAATGAATGCCAGGAAATTCACTGTCTCTCATGCTATGTCTGTTTTCAGTGTGAAAGTGTTTTGTTTTGTTTAGAAAATGGCTGTCAGTGTTTTTTCTTTAAACTTTGAAATAAGAGTTTTAAATGAAAGTCCGATCTCTGTGATAACTGTAAAAGTAAAGTATGTATTCACTTGCAGGTTTGAATAGTGATTATGGTACTTGGGAAGAGTGCCAAGTAAGAAGATATTGGTATGACTGGTGGGGGCCTGATTCATTACCCTGCATAGGGCCCTATTTGTTTACAATCCAGCTGTGCTGTCTGAGAGCTCAGTCATGTCTCTTTTCATGTAGTCCAGACAGGTACAGCTCAGGTCATTTACGCCAATATGGATTATAACCGAGTCATTCTGGTACTTGTGGTTCAGTGACCTAATTGCCTGCAAGAGCTGACTGATCCTGCCTCTTGGCAGACTGCTGACCATGATTATTTCCTTATTTAGCACTGATATCTGTGTATCTCACAATGGAGTCTACTATGACAAAAATATTGGGTTGTGTGGCAGTGTGCCTTATGGGCTTAGAAGCTGAGACAACATGGGATGTAGCCATATGTACCACGTCGGGTGTTGAATTTTGGAATGCTTTTGAGGAGGCTGTGGAGACTTTTTGTTTGTGCAATGTCTGGGAGGTCTTTGTGCTTTAGAGAGATTACATTTAAGAGCCTCAGGATATGTGGGTCTGTCTATGTGTCTGGTCCATACAATGTGAGTGCGGGTCTATGTACCTGGTTTGGAACAGGTGAAGTGGGTGTAACGTGTATGTGTGTGTTATTGACAACTTGTTTGTTATAAAAAGTGCTTGCATGTGAGAGGCTTGTCCTCAGTGGCATTACCTAACTACATCTCCCAAAACCTGTATCAGTTTGTTTAAGAATTAAGTGGCTGTCAGTAAATAAGACAAGTATCACATTGATTCAGGATACCACATGTCCACCAGGCTGACTGCAGAGATACCAGGGAAGTGCATGTCCATGACTAATGACCTTTATTTTGTGTTCTACAAGTGGATGGAACAAGAGGTGTTAAAACTGGCTAGCTTGTTTGCTGTAAAAGTATAGACAACAATCAGGACTATGTAAGACCAAACCCGTGTGTGTGTGTGTGTGCGCGTGTGTGTGTGTGTGTGTGTGTGTGTGTGTGTGTGTGTGTGTGTGTGTGTGTGTGTGTGCGCGTGTGTGTGCGCGTGTGGTGGATGTTTCTCAGTGCTCAAAGTAGTTGCTCTATGTGCAACTAGGAACTATGGAAACTTCATGGGCAGATTTATATGGAAACTTTCATTCCTTTGTGCCTATATATATATATATATATATATATATATATATATATATATATATATATATATATATATATATATAAGGTGATGCTAACTACCACTACATGATGAAAAGCATCACACAAATGCTCTGAATTTATAGAGGCAGAAAAAATTGCCTAATCAAAGCAAATAGCATGCTGACTAGTCAAGCGGTCTCACTTAAAGCCTTCCTGTGTGATTCCCAGCTCAGACATACCAACCACCTTCTACTACCACTAGAAATGCAGTTCCATGCCTTCTTAATGTAAAAACACTACATTTAGCCCAAAATGAACTCAAACACGACAATCAAACAAGCTAGCTAGAAATATGCACTTTTACAATTACTGCAATGCAGGGAAACTAACAGCAAGGTCAGTGAAAAGCAATGGTACTTCACAACTTAAAGGGCAGAGAAATACAATAAATAGTTTGAAAATACAGCAGCAGTACTCTTAAATATCTTCTAAAAGTGGAAAAAATATTTTAAACTACTTATCTGCTCTAGGATGAATTGGATACAAGCCAAGCATTTGTGTGGTCTGTGTGCAAGCATGCTGAATTTACAGAGACAGAGAAAACTGACTAAACAAAGCATATTGCCCTCTGATCAATCAAGGAGTCTCACATTCACACTTGTGTGATTCCCAAA
Organism: Protopterus annectens; assembly: GCF_019279795.1. Taxonomy (NCBI): domain Eukaryota; kingdom Metazoa; phylum Chordata; order Ceratodontiformes; family Protopteridae; genus Protopterus; species Protopterus annectens. The sequence goes on along the minus strand of NC_056730.1, from coordinate 93,874,403 downwards.
CCAGAAAGATGAGGCCATCTTTTACTGCCACCAGAAATGCAGTCCCAGGCCTTCTTAACTCATTATATTCCAGTGACACATTCAGGTGTTTCTGTAGTTACAGCCTACTGACACCTCTAGGCATTAAATATTGCTTGCTCATATTTGGGTTAATAAATCCAATTATATGCTGCATACACAGCATTAGAATATGTCATATTAAAGCTTACACAATGCCAAACACAACTGTATTGATGTTTGACCGCTTGTCTATTGCAGATAAAAAGATATTGAATATTATTTATATACTCTTTATTTGTATTGTAATATTTTTTGTATTTCTGTAATTATCTTAATAATCAAGTAACACAAACAGAACCGATTAGCCTCATTTGAAAGTACATAGCTGTATGAAGAAAGTCCTGCTGGCTGTATATGTGGTGTTTAAATGGTTTCTGAGATATTACAAGAGATTTATACAAAATTACAAAATTCATATTTACTGTGTTTATTACTTATAAAATCCAATATAAGACCTATGATTCAACGAATGCAACCACTGTAAAGATCACATTGTGGTGAATAGTTTGCCCTTTACAGTTTTCTAGTACACTTATGGTTCTAGGGATGTGAGCATTTGTTTGAAAGATAAAGTGATTTTTTTAAAGGCTTGGGTTGTGCCTACTGGAAGTTAGAGTACTAAGTCAAAACAGGTTCATTGGTGAGAATGAGTTAATGTAAATCCTCAGTACAGTTACCCAAAATGACTTCAAACAGGACAATTTAATTATATATATATATATATATATATATATATATATATATATATATATATATATATATATATATATGAGGAGTTTACTGATCAATACTGACCAATTTCAGGCTCAGCCAGGGTGAAATACAAAACAATTCACAAACAAAAAATGCTGACATTTTGGCAACAACAGAGTAGTTCAGACTAACTACATAAAAATGTGTATATAGATTCTAGTGAACAATCACAGTGCAATGTACAGTCAAGCAGAGTGTAATGTACAATATATATGTTAGTTTCTAAAGTGGGTCAGTCTTCAGTGAATCTTGAGGGAGAAGAGATTCGGAAAGGAGACAGTTTAAGTGATATGCCTTGTGTTGAAGCAAGAGCATTTGTCTTGGAAGAAAAAGTGATTTTTGAGTTACATTCTAAATTTGGAATAAGTGTTGACTTCCTTAATGTCGATGGGGAGAGCTTGCCAAAGAGTTGGTACCTGATAGGCAAAAGCATGTAGAGTGCTGTGAAGTTTGGTTCTAGGGGTAATGAAAGTTGGTGTGGCTTGTGAGTAGTGTCTTAGATTGTTAGTTAGAAACACACACTTTTAAAATGACTACAATGCAGAAAAGCAGTAGCAAGGTCGAAGAAAAGCAATGGTATGGTAATTTACAATAACAAAGAGCAGAAAAATATGAGTAGTTTGAAAATATAGCAGCAGTACTCTTAAATATCTAAATGTTTAATTAGAGACATCTGGTTGGGGCTGTGGATTTATGTGCTGTTATGCAGTCTATTCAATTGGTGTTTACAATTACATATATTTCGATGGTGCGTTTTTTCAGCAGATATCAGTTGTAGCATTTGGGGCAAAATGTGCCCCTGTATATGCAAATCTGGTCCTGGCAGAATAGGAATGCCATTGGTTTACTGATTGCCCTTTCATGAGTAAAATGCTTAAATATTTTATGCTTTAGGATGACATATTTGTGGTATGGAATGGGGACATTGGTAAATTTGAACAATTTGTTTAAGTTTTTGCATTTCCACAGTTATCACCCCTTGAGCCAAAAGAAAAGTGTTATCAAGGGCCAAATTGTATGGCTATCTAGATAAATTTGGACAACAACAGATTCATCACAGAACTGGATTTTTTACAAGATTTATTTAGGGAAAGGTGTTACCCAGATTGGATGTTAAGTCAGGTGAGACTTGAAATCATGGAGGGAAGGAAAACAAAATTTGCACCTATTTTAGGGTCTACATCAAGTGATGACCCTTTTCATTGTATTGATATGAATGAAGATTTAACCTGAAAAATGTGTGCCTATAGGAATGGAGCCATGTTAATACCATATAATGGACTGACCAACAACTTGGTTAAAATTATGTTTACCTGTTGGGAAGTTGTATTTTCAGAAGAACTGAAAAACACACTAGGTAAAGGGTGCAGTGTTGTTTTTAGTAAAAGAAAGAATATAAAAAGTATTTTAGAAAGTGGTTGCATGACGTCTAATATGACATCTAGGATGGCAAAGTGTGGAAGTTGTAGGTATTGTAAGTTCATTAATGACAGCCCATTTGCAGTGGTAAATGGTTTCAACAGGACTCTGAGAAGCCCTGGGAGGTGTAATTGTACTACCAATATGATAATTTACCTTGCAACTGCACTTCATGTGTCACATTTTATGTGGGAAAGACTACAAAAATTCTGAAGGATAGAATTTACAAGCACATGTAAGACATCAAAAAATGCCTTATACAAATACACTTTGAAGTGTACATCTTTCAAAAAATGTATTTTCTGTGTTATTGATAGAGTAGAACCAAATGAGAGAGAAGGTGATTTTGAGAACTTACTGGAGTTATATCCACGGTGGTACAGCGTTAGCATTATTACCTCACAGCAAGAGGTTCTCCTGTTTGATTCTCAGCTGGAGTGCCTTCTCTGTGGAATCTGCATGTCCTCCCCACGGTCGAGTGGCCTCTGAAAGACATGCGTGAATGGGTGTGCCTTTGCTGAAGGTTGGGCGTCGGGCTGGCAACTTGGCACCATAAAAATCGACTGCCAATCATTAGCGTCCAGAGTTCCGCTGTGGCGACCCCTAACCGGGAAAAGCTGAAAAGACAAACTGCAGTTTAAAGAGTTAATGTGGTGAAGTAGATTAAATGCAACAAAAACTGCCAGGTTTAAATGATTACATCTCCATCATGAGTTTTGTAAAGATGATGGAGAGAAATATATAAATTAATAATATTCACACCAGAAATCATTGAGCAAGTATATTTGCTTTTTGTACTTATTATTGTATAGGAGTGCTTTTAACATGAAAATAAATGTATTTTTACTATTTTTTAAGTGTAATTTTTTTGCAAGGAATTATTTATTTTTGCAGTGTAAATGAGTTATTAATGTTGTTGAATTAAAATGTAGTTTTTAATAAAATGTTATATTTAAAACATGGAACAAATGATGTAAGATGGTAAAAATTAACTCTGAAGAAGCCCTGAAATGTTTTGTATGCATGGGACAAAAGTGCTAATTTCTTAGACGGTTGGATATAAAATGGTTTCCTGTGGGAACCTGTAGTTGTTTTATTTTGAACCAGTGAATTTGTAGCATCAAGGGAATCTCTCTGGTGTTTCTTTTTTTGTATCCATCCACAGAGAAGGCAAGCACATTCTAGACAAAGGTGCTGCATAAAAGTATTTTCTGGAACACATATGGCAGAGGCTGGAATGGGATGTGAATGCTGTGGCTGGCCATAGCTCTACTATAGCTTTGATGAAGTGTTACTGATGTGATACTGCATTTAAAGGAAAATACATGGGATATTGCAAATAAGAAGCCCACCACAAAGGATGGACTACTGACATAGAAGCAGCTCACTGAGACTGAGGAGATGACCAGCAAGAGCAGCCCTTCATACAAGAAAGTGGACTGGATGTGGGATATGGCCTGGCAAAACACCTGAGTGCATCTATGGGAAGTATCATGTTAATAATATCCAGTACAGTAGACTGTAGCACACAGTATTGCGTGACTGACTAAGGATTGTCAGCATATCTGTATCCTTCAAGTTATCTCTGGTGTGCAAATGCAGCAGCCTCTAAAAAAGGCATGTCTGTCAACTTATTTTATAGCAGTATGTTTCATGTGTAGCAGTATGCATACTACAGGAGGTTATTGAAGCATATGTGTCTGTGAGATGACAATGGTGTCATGAGTTCATGCTTTCACTGAATCCACTGGCGCAACAAAACAACATGGGGCTAATGTCAGCAGAGCACATGTGGCTGACAATGATGGTAACATGCAAGGGGCACAGTCTAATGACACAGTGGCACTGTCTGCAGCACTACACAGGAAAAGCCACCATTTCAGAGGCTAGTCTACATGAACAGGCTGAGCACACAGACTTACCAGCGCAAGGCAGTCATCCTGTATCTGAGAGCCTGAAAGGAGCTCCACCTGTGTTCCCAGACCACACAACCTTTGACTTTCACACTACCTCTTAGATGCATATCCCTACCCCAGAGGAGAGACACGGGGTGGGGGGATGCACCATTGCCACGATTCCAAGACTGTCCTTGAGATGGCTGTGACAGAAGTAAATCCAGGTTCAGAAAGCTGCTACCCACACCACTGTGGAAAGGTAAGTGTGCTGTGTGACTTAAGGGAAGGTGTCCAGTACTGCACAGTGATCTAAAGTCAGGGAAACAGTGTTACCTCCATAGGTGCATCCATGAGACACACTGTTACCATGATCAAGTCTACCCCTGCAGCAATGCAGTTCACAGTTGTGGAAGAGTCCAAATGCCAGGTAGTTTGGCACAGGCTATGCCAGGTTGGACTACACAGACCACCAAAGAGGTGGCATTTGTCTTACCTGTGGGAACATGGGCCACCATATCCCAGTCATGGGTGTCATACAAGTAATGGGCAAGGCCACTTCCCCATGCCTCACCAGAGTGTACACACATAGTTCTATATTTCTAATCCTTTCCTGCTGTCTGTGGGTACATGGCCTGCCACTTCAGTTATGGGCATCATCTACTGCCCATGCCCTGCACGATGCCCAATTATGGGCATCATCCAGGGCATGGGCAGTATCACTCCACAGGCTGAACACATGGGACATCCTGTCACACTACATGTGTATGTCCCTGAACCTCTAGCCCTTCCCCGCCCAGTGACCAACTCGGCACCACAAGACAATACAATGAATACTGCCAACAGTCGTGTCATGGCAGCATGACCCCACCACTGAAGGATGTTCCACTCACCAGGCTAAACAAGGAGAAAGTTACTGTCAGCTGCCTGTCGAGTGCCAGGATCCGCCACATAATGCACGCACTCAGTTCACTCCACAAGTACAAATATGACTCTGTCATTGTCCATGTTGATGTGAATGACCTGAGAAGTACCTCCCTAGACTACATGAAAAGAGACATGGAGGAGCTCTCCAAACTTGTAGCCCAGGCAGGTACAACCCTAGCCCTAAGTAGCATCCTGCCATCACCCATAATGATACCACAGTAGAAGGACAAAATTATTGACTTCAACAATTGGCTAAGCTTCTGGTGTCATTCTAAGGGAATCCAGTATCTGTCTGCCTGGGATGACATGAAAGACAGACCATGATGCTTTGCCAGAGATGGCCTGCACCTGTCGCCCTTGGGATTCCAGATACTGGCTAAGGCTCTTGCCACCTCTATAGTGTCTTTTTAGGAAAGGTTCAAATGACAAATTCACCACCGTAACAGGTACAAGAAAGTAAAATCTGAGGGTAATGCTACTCAATGCTAGAAGTCTAAACCTCAAAATGCACTCACTTGAGGCACTCCTTAAAATGGAGAACATTGACATCTATGCAGTGACAGAGACCTGGTTCAAGGCTCCAGAGAGCACCCCTGCATAACCAGGCTATAATTCATACCACACCTTTTGGCCACCTATCCTGGACCGAAACACTAAAGGCGGTGGCATGTCCCAGGCTAGTTGCTCAGCATAATGCATCTGAGATTATCCAAGTGCAACTAACTCTGGGCAAGACCGCAATCCAAATTGTAGCTTGCTACAGATCCCCCACCATGCCCCTGGATTCCCACTCCTCATTTTTTGATACACTGGAAAATATTAGGATACAACCCAACACCCTAATAATCGGAGCTTTCAACTACCCCATCATTAACTCTGAAAACTATTCATGTACCAACTCTTTTGCTCAATGTTTTCTGGCATTCATAAATTCCAATGCCTTGGATTAACTTATCCACACCCCCATATCCTAGACCTGGTCATTACCAACATGGGCGACCGGTGTTCCACACCAGAGGTCAGTTCCTCATTGGTTAGATTCGACCACAAGCTAATCACCCTAGACATCCACATGCAACCCCCCATTAGGGAAACCACCGTAAAAAATTTCTCCAAAGCCAACTTCACACTTCTCAAGACTGAAGTGGCAAACTTCATGACACCTATGCAAATGGAAATAGAGGTACGACTGCTGAATCCTATACAAATGCACTTTATAAGCACTTACTCGAGTGCATGGATCATGCTATCCCAAACAGAACCAAGATGCTATCCTCTAAAAAAAGGAAGCCAATCTGGTAGTTGCCTGCCATAAACAAACTCTACAACAGAAGAAAGAAACTGTTGCAAAAAAGAGTAAAATCCCATGATTGGAGGAACCCCCTGGTCAGCCTCAGTAAGAAGCTGAGATCCCTCATAAAATCCACCAAAGCTAGTTACAAAAACAAAATCGCCACTGATTCTAAAGACAACCACAAAGCATTCTATAGCTATGTCAAGAATCTCAATGGCAACACTCAGATCTGCTCTGTGTTACAGCACAATGGCACTAAATATACAGAACCAACTGATATTGCCAACATCCTGGCAGATAGCTTCAGTGCTACCTTTTACCCCCCCTCTCAACCCCTAAAGGGCCTATCTCTATACCGGAAGAATGCAAAGTTCCTCTAATCACAGCTGCACAGGTAGAAAACATACTCTCCAAAGCCAAGAACACAGCATCCATGGGACCTGACAACATCCCAGCCTGCGTTCTACATGGACTACAGAATGAACTGGCACCCCACCTAAGTGCAATGTTCAATCATAGCTTCACCTTTTGTGCCCACTGAATGGTGCACTGCAACGGTTATCCCACTCCACAAAGGGGGAGACACCACGGACCCTGGAAGCTACCACCCCATTAGCCTGATGAGCCTGGTCTGCAAGGCCATGGAACGTATCATCATGAAACTTAGAAAAAAAGACATTGGCAATCTCCAAACTCTGGACCCCACCCAGTTCGGGCTTGTAAAAGGCAGATCATGTCTCCTAAAACTGATAGACATCTTTGAAGCAGTCACCAAAGCTGTAGATGAAGGTAAGGTGGTTCACACAGCCTATCTAGATCTCACCAAGGCTTTCAACACCATCCCCCACTCTGGAATTATAGATAAACTCACTAAACTAGGTATAAATCCCTATGTCACAAGATGGGTTGCCAACTGGCTCACTGACAGAACCCACACTATGAAAGTAGCAGACTCCAAATCCAACTTCAGACCAGTGACAAGTGGAGTACAACATGGTTCAGTCCTGGGTTCTCTTCTGTTTGGTATCTACTTCTCTGAAGTACAGGCTAACACAGAAGGTCTTTGGCTAATGAAGTTCGCAGATGATTGCAAACTTGGAGCCATAATCGAAACTCCTAATGATGTGTACAACCTACAAAAGGGCCTCACTAAGACAGATGTCTGGTGTCAAAGCCATAGCCTCAAGCTCAATGCCAAAAAGTACATTGTCATCCCCTTTGGTAAAAACTCTGTACCCATGAACTACAACATAGGCAGTAGTATACTTAACACCGAAAGGGTGATAAGAGACCTTGGGACACAGGTGGACAGTAGTCTCTCCTTTGATAATCACATTGCCACAGTAGTCAGGAAATCCTTCTACGTTGCACATCTCATCACACTCCATCTCATATCACCTACTCGGAGGTGATCTCTGCCTAATATACAAAGCTATGTCAAACCCAGAGCTGTTGGACATGTTCCACTTAAAGAAATCCCAATCCCTCCGAGCTACACGCTCCAGGGACCTAAACTTTGTCACCACAGTGAACAGAGCATGCTGGAGGGATAGATTCCTGTCCCAGAGACTTCCCATACTCTGGAATAAACTACCTATCTATCTCAAACAAAGCTCCTCATTAGCACTCTTCAAGAAAAATCTTGATGATTGGATGGGAAATAGGAAATTCACCCCGGGGATCACCTCTGTGGCTCTGCTCGACAGTGGCACAGGAAAATAATTTTCTTGGCTGGCAAAAGCCAGGGAACCTTTTTGGTGGGCTTGTATAGGCCCCACGGCCGATAGCCTAGTACCTACCTATGAACCTATGAACCTATGAACCTTTTCATATATGCTACTAATATGATGGATTGCAGAACTGTAACAATATACCTACATACAATTCCTGAATACTACCAGCAGCTATTTCACCCCTTATCACATACTATTACCCCTTATCACATGCTGGTAAAATGTAATGTAGGAAAATGGGAAAATAGTTTTCACAATTGGGATGAACGTTACCCAACTACCCACGAGTGTTTATCGAATACCTGTAGAAATGTTTATATCATTGCATAACAGTACACATGTGTTGTACAACATACTGACAGTAGTGGTATTCACAGATAATATAAAATATGTTCCTCAGGCAGTATGTTTACCCAACAGTATAGGAACATACATATTGAGTGACTTTTATAGCATTATAATATGTTCTACGTAGTAATGCCACTGCATTTTCTGCTCTCATTAATTGTGGGTAAGATGTTTATATAACTCATGGAGGTATTAATTTGCAATAGCTTAATGTCAAAGAAAATGTTGTTTTATTATATTGCTATAGTATTGCTGATATACTAATTATTGTCAAAGATCTGGGTCTTCATTCTGTGTTTGCTTGATTACCTTTCTGCTTTTTGAGCCCTTTGACTCATGTTGTCTTGGCAGGCAGTTCAAAGTTAAGTTGTTACAATTCATACAGCCATTTGGCCCTCTTATATGTGGATACAGAGTTGCATAGAGACATATCAGCTATAGGTTGCATATTACCCAGGAAACCTTGTCAAATACATGCACTATTTGTGATTTATTAACATAATTATATCTTAATGTGTAATTAGAGTGTATCTCAAAGCTACTGTATTATAGTGTAGTATATTATGCAAGTACTATAAAAGTATACAATGTCATACCACAACTGAAATTAACATTGTGAATAGTCAGAATATAACTATAAGGTTGGTTATGTTTATATCATTTAGCTCCTTGTATTGTGTTTGGTGTATTGAAGTTCCTCTGTCATTATATGTTTTATAATCAGTCAGGATAGATAAACATAAGTCGGACAACAAACTGTACAAATGGCTGATGTGCAAAATAAGATGAAAAACACAGAATAGGTGGATAGTCCCTGCAAACTTTTGAGAATCTCTCAGACAAAATAAAGCTCACATTCCTATACACTGCTTGACTTAAGCAGACAGCTCACAAACCAGCAACATGTTTCTGGAAAACTAACATCAAATTTCACAATTTCACAACATCATTTTCAAAGTATTTAAAAGTTTACTTCCCATAAACCACATTACAATACCCAGCAAAAACAGAGGAGGATAAATGCATTAAAGACCTCCAACATTTATGCACTCCTGGAAAATGTGTATATATATATATATATATATATATATATATATATATATATATATATATATATATATCCAATAGCATTGCCATAAATGTATCAGGAACATACCTCTATACCTTATACATTACTATGAACTTTTTTCAAAATATATTTTATTAATACAGTTTTGAAAATAACATAGAACTTGAACATATGAAATGCATAAACAATACCAAAAAGGCTGAGTAAAGTACTAACATAAACAAAGAACTGTTTACACTATTTACATATTCAATATGCCAATTTATTCCATTAAAAAGTAAACATTTTATCTTCCTACTCTGCACTAGATTTAAACAATTAGTCCATAAGTAGATAACAAAATGAAACATGGAAATCAAGTATGTTTTGAAAAGTTATAGATAAATTTTAATAAAGTTTAAGAAAAAGAGATAAGATAAAAGTATTGCATATGGGAGCCCATGCTTTAAGCACTTTATTAAACTCTGGTTTATCTTTTCAGGTTATTTAAAAAAATATATAGCATTCATTTACTAAATGGATAAAGTTAGAACTGTCAGATTACACCAGTTCTTGGTTATATAAAATCTCAGAAGGACAAACATAACAATGAAAGCTTTTAGGCTAATCGGTTTTGTATTTGTGGAGGGGTATTATGCAAAACTCTGAAGTGCAAAGAGACAGGGGAAAGAGTTAGAAATAAATATTTGCATCTTTTGCTGTATGGTTGTCCATAATTTCTGAGTGTACCTTCAGTGCCATAGAATGTGAAGCAGATTTGCACCAGATAACCCACATGCAGTGCAATTATCAGAGAATGAGCAGTTGTATACAGCTTTTTTGACTGGGGTAACACAGGCATTCTTTATTATCATAAATTGTGTGATACAATTTTTGGAAGGGAATAGATTTAATATTTAATAATAATAATGGTTTCATATTTTCTTCACTGCTAGAACTCTGATCAAGTTTAATCTAATATGGTGTATATATAAGTATAGTTGATTACATTTTATTTTGATATACATTTTATATGATGAGGATATTGACTTAGCTGCATTAAGAGCTAAGATTTAATTTTGATAACGTTTTGCTTTATTTAGGCATATATCATTTATGTCAAATTTGACTTTTACAGCATTAGTGATTAATGCTAAAACAGGTAAATAACTTTTAGGTACCACTAAATATTCAGATAGTCACAGATAGTCATAATAAATAAACTTATTTTTCTATATAGAATATCTCAAATCATATACTTTTTGAGGAGAAGGAAAGAGGAAAGAGGAAAGATAGATTACTGAATTTTTAATAAAAATATTAGGATTATTATTTGGAAAAGAACCACTACTTCCTCTGTATATAGATATTTCATCAACTTTTTAAAATGTTCAAGTAGTTGTTTAATAAACATCCTGGAACCCATTATAGAACTGAAAAGGACTGAAGCACCTTAACTCATCCTCCCCAGTAGGAGAATGTTAAGAAATTCTGCAGAGAATAACAAATGCAAAAATAACTGCATCCTGACATACACTTTGGATTATCACAGTATCAAAAATGTTATTGAAGAAAACTGGGACAATGTCACAGGAAGCCCTTTTCTGATCAACATCTTAGGTGAAGCCCCATCTTTTGTTTATAGGAAGGCCAAGAACATTAGAAGTTTTGTTGAATTTAAACCTAGACCATATGAGAGAAACACTAAAAGATGTGAAACTAATTGTACGTTTTGTATATTTATACAACAAGATGATAGTTTTTATTGCCCTTATTTAAAGAAAATCATTAAGACCAGTGCAGGGGGTGACTGTAACACTACAAAAGTAATTTACAGGGCACAGTGCAATGAATGTGATGCATTCTATGTGGGCAAGACTATAAATAAACTCAAGCATAGGATTTCATTTCATCTGTCAGAAATCTGCTCTGGATGTAAAAAAACCAAATACCTTTCTCTTCATAAAAGACAAGCGGGTTTTAAGTTCCAGATCCTAGACTGCATAGACATGGGTGATCTTGAAGGAGACATCCTGAATATTCTGAAGAAACATGAACTCATGTGGCAATTAAAGCCAAACTCTTTTAGGAAGCCTGCACTAAACTACTACTGTTCAATTAAAAGTGCACTGGAAATTAGAAAATTGCCACATTGTTTACATGACTAATTTTATTTTATTTTATTATATTCTACCTGTTGGTTTTAAATACCATTTTAAATCAGTTGTAATTTAAGTGTATATTTTGTTTCCATCATCATACATTTTTTCTTATTATTTTTTCTTTTTATGGTTCTCTTTTTTTCCACTTTATTCAAAATGATGTGTAATAACAATACTAATTGTACAACTATATATATTTTATAGATAGTTTTTAGGGTTCTTGTACACAGACCTGAAGAAGTCTAGAAGGACAAAAGCGATCTTTGTTAAGAATAGGTTATGAAAATAGAATATGATTTTTACAATTGATTTTTTACATGCAAAGTGTATATGTATATATTTATATATATTTTTGATTGCCAAATGGACTAAGGTTGATATATTTCCAGCCATGTAGTATATTGTCTTGGATAAAATCACAGACTTAATAATCTGCTTAATAATCTGGTTACATAACAGGTACTACATCATTATAAATTTTATTTAAAGTACATAAGGGTTATATTATTATGACAGCTACTATGTAGGGCAGGACCAGCTCTAATGTCACACTGATGGGGGAAGGGATGTGAATTTAACATGTGTACCAATAACACTTTGTTTTACAGCACAATAAACCACTCCCATGCCTGATAAAAAGTATATATATATATATATATATATATATATATATATATATTTAGAAAGCTTGCGAGGAAACTATTACTCTATTTTTGTTTTACTTGGATTGCTTGTCTGTGTACTTAATAAAGGATTTTTGACTGGAAACAGACTGCCTGCCCTGCTTGGATTACTTTTGAATACTTAGTAATTCTGTACAATTATATATTTTTTTATTATTATTAAGACGAGTTTAAGTTCGCTACTTCTACTACTTTTGTCTGATCTGATTAATATATAGTGATTAACTAGAAATATATGGATTGAAAATTTTCCACACAGAGAAGTTTCTTACACTGTTTTGTTTTTGGATCCACTATACTTGTTTAGTGGGTTGTTCTGAGACTTTGAGGATACCACAGAGATTACTTGTTTTTCTATTTTAAACGTTTTAATAGCAATAGGTTTTAAGAAGGGGAAGAGGAATTAGATTACAGTTATAAGCTTTTATAATTAAATGACAAATGCAAAGCCATGCAGGGCACCATTTTTTATCATTAAAATTGAGAGTGATTGCTTTAATCAGCCTTGATAAATCAATAACAAAGACATACAATGAAGTTAGAGGTACACTAAGTCTGTGATACATTATTCCACTCACTACCAAAATGTCAATAATAGAACATCTTTTTTTGGGTGGGGGTTAGAACAGAGTATTTTACATATTCTTAATATTTGGCAAGCATTTGAAATGTTGATACCCACTAGGGTGAGTCCTGAAATGCAGAGCTGCCATTTCTCAGAATACTTCATTTTCTTGGAGGTATGACAATCTCAGAGGTGGTATATATAAGTTTGGGGGGGGGGGGGTGCAAAAAGAAGTTTTAAGGAAAAAAGTGATTTTTGCGATTCAATCTTCTCCTGTGTTTTTTGTCTTTTTTTCCAGCTTATTGGTGCTCACCATTCTGAGTACTGACATTTCAATAAGGACCCATAATATTCATTACACATATGGTTGCTAAACCTTTTGTGTAAATATTATGCATTTTCAATATATTTCATTTTACCTGTTTATGTCACTACTAGGGGAAAACAGAGTATTTCATATGTCCTATTATATAATCATACAACCATTCCTACAAGTATGCAACAGGCACTCGTGGGTGATTCAGAAATACGCTAATCATAACTGTTCAGTTCCTTACATATATGACTATATTTTATGAACATGTGTTGTATCACACTTTCGGTCTGTATTCAGTATGCGCATGACAATCACATTGCCATGATATTTGCTGAAGATGAAGACTTGCATGCAGGATGTTACCTCTATATTATGACACCACCTACATCTGTGAAATTTTCTTTTGGAAACCACTCTGTGCAGATGTTAATATTTCCATTTTTATGTTTGCTGTGAGCACCTTTTGTGGACACAGATAAATATTTTTCTGTATATCTGTAGGTTTTCCATGAGCATATTACAGTCTTAAGACAGAAAGCTGTTTGCCAATCCACAACAGCCCATAAGAGTATGCTGCATTCCCACCCCATCCCACCCACAAGTAGTTGCATATCTCTGTGGCTGTGTATAAAAAGGAATCACTGCAAGTTCACATAGTTCACATGAAGTAGGTTTTCTTTTCTCTCTCTCTCTCTCTCTATATATATATATATATATATATATATATATATATATATATATATATATATATATATATATATATATATACACACACACACACACACACACACACACACACACACACACACACACACACACACACACACATATATATATATATATATATACACACACACACACACACACACACACACACACACACACACACACACACACACACATATTCTTATTTTATTCTCTCTCTACACACACACACATACACACATGCAAGCCAACATACATCACATTAGTGCATTATCAATAAACCTGTGCAATCAATGTTTAAATTCACATGCATATTACATATGAACTCTTTTTTGTTACATTGCCCCTTTAATTAGAATAGTAGTCTAAGATTGTTTTTTTTTTAATTCCACCTATAGTAAACATCTTTGTAGGGCTCTAGTCTGTGGGTGTACAACATGACCTTTCTGATTATCATATCTGTGGGTGCATGTAGTAACATTATGGGAGTATCACCGATGTCTAGACAGCAAAGAAACCTTTTCTGAAGGTTGTGTTGCTTTCTCTAAATGACATTCGTGAGAGAGTACATACAGTAACCTTCTCTGAATGGCAGTTTTCACATAATAACTTATCTGAGTTGCAGATCTGTAGGAATATACAGTAACTTTCTCTTAAAGCACCTGTATCTAGGAAAACATACAAAAACCTTCAATGAATGACATCTGTCTGTATAAAAGTTAAGGCTAGGATATACTGCATTATGACATTCAGCCGCAGGCTAGCTGAATGCATGCAGCTATGCATCCAGCCATCAAAATAATGTGTGTGTGTGTGTGTGTGTGTGTGTGTGTGTGTGTGTGTGTGTGTGTGTGTGTAAAGAAAAACAGAACAGTGCATTAACTACAGAAAAACTTTGATTTGTACCTGTGCCTTGTATTTAACTAAGAGTTACCAATTACCCAGGATCAATATCTTCATCTTAACTCCCTCCAACCTCACACTCCCATTCCCCAGGAATTGGTATCTATAAATGACCACTTTGGTTACTGTTTTTCTACTTATGCAATCTTTAAATAATTTTTAGAATTTCTAAGGAATGCTGTCATACATATCCACTGACTTCATCCAGTTATTTAAAAATGTTACTTTGTTTAAAGAACAATGGTAGGGAAAGTACTGCACTTTCAGGCAACAGTGCAATATCTGTCAGTGCAGCCTGAGTATATGATATAGCAATAACCCATGCCTGGGTGTGGGTAATGCTGGATTTACCCACGGTTGGTGTGGTTTGATCATGAGGGCGAAGCCCGAGTGGCCAAACAAAGACAACCTTGGGTAAATCCAGCATTACCCACACCCAGAAGTGGGTTATTGCTATTATACAATGACATTAATTAAGAAAAAAAATGCTTACTTTTCTTAAATAAAGGCATTGTATGATGCCTCCTTGCTGCCCTTCCGCAGTTGTCTGGTATTCTGCGACAGTTCTTACTCAGTACATCAGAGCTGTGGGTGGAAGCAACGGAGAAAGCAAAATCTCCGTTGCTTTTTACAAAGTGTCTTGGTATGTTAAAGGAGTTTAACATAGCGAGACAGCTTTAAAAAAGCAACGGAGCGAGACATAGCAACATAGCGAGACAGCTTTAGAAAGGAAGATCTCCGCTACTTTTTTTAAAGCTGTCTCGCTATATTAAACTCCTTTAACATAGCAAGACAGTGTCTAAAAAGCAATGGAGATCTTGTGTTCTACGTTGCTGTAAAAAAAGACTTATACTAATGGAAAAAGTCTGGGCGACCGGACCTTTTTCCATTAGTATAAGTCTGATTTACAACGTGCACGCTGACCAATCAGCGTGCACGTTTTGGAATATTAATGGGTGGTCATTGTATAATAGCAGATATGCAATAATCAAACTTTGTGATGAGAATCATTCCTTCTGATGTTCCTTGGTCAATAGCTTGCCAGTATGTTGTAGGGGGCCTAATGTTAGGTCCTTTATATCAGAAAAAGAGAGTCACCAAATAGTTTTAATTTTAGAATATGGACCAGTGAGACATAAATTCTATGGTTTTATTATCATTCACCTGGCTGTTTCATTATCAGGCATTTGTTAACAATGGCAGCTGCCCACCATGACAGTGAGACTTTAAGGACACCAAAGACTAAGACACTTACCTCTCAGCTACTATGCTTTCCTTAGACTATGTTTGCATATTTCAGTCTTAAAACTTATGAACTCAGTGGTATAATGGTGTGTGTGTGTGTGTGTGTGCGTGTGTGTGTGTGTGTGTGTGTGTGTGTGTGTGTGTGTGTGTGTGTGTGTGTTACTTTAAGGTACAGCAGTCTCAGATCTGGTAAATGTAAGAAGTAGAGGTGAGTAACACAGTTGGGTATAGAGGGGAAGCCACCCTACAAGAAAGAAATAAAAATTCTTTAATAGCATCACAAGTTCCTAGAGTGTCTGTATTTACTTAACAATCATTCTTTATTTTTCGTATTTGTCTCAGTTGTGGGTCTTGCACTTATGGTAGAATGTGGATATTTGTGTGCAGAGGCTTGCCTGTGTGCAGAAATGTTTGCCTGAGTTTGTGCGTGCACGTGCGCGCGTGTGTGTGTGCGCGCATGTGCGCACATGTATGTGTGTGTGTGTGTGTGTGTGTGTGTGTGTGTGTGTGTGTGTGTGTGTGTGTGTGCGTGCGTGCATGCCTGTGTGTGTGTGTGTATGTGTGTGTGTGTGTGTGTGTTTGTGTTTGGTAACATGCAGTACAGATGAAGTACAGTGACACCTCACAGAGAGTCTTGCTTGCCTTGCTTATAGTATTTCTGGGGCAGGTGGGGCAGGCACTGACTCTCTGCATCCTTAAAGTAGATTATGTAAGTTACTTATATTGACTGGAAAGCCTCCACTCTTCACATAATCTGATTCCTACTGACATCTTTGGCTTCTTCCCATGCCAGAAAATCAAGTGCTAACTACCTTGGACCAGAATAATCTGACTGCTTCCACAGCAGGTCACAAGCAGGATTTAGAATCCCGTTTAAAGTTGCTGTAATGGCAGGAGATACATTTGCATCTGAAACTCCAGTAATATCAACTGCTTATGTCAAAATAGCAAACCAGCACACAGCTAATAGGCATTGTAGAGAGTAGTTGCCCATGTCACAATCATGGAAGCAATAAGTTTATCTACGCTGTTTCTCTTTGTAGAATCATCATAGTGTCACTGTAGCAAATCTACAAACAAAGCAGGAGAGAAAATGCATAACTAAAATGAGTCACAGCAGAAAATATCTACCTTGATGGCTCTGTGAGAAGTTACGCTGTCAGAAAAAAATAAATGGCCGAAGCAGAAAAATAGTTCTTATCATGAAGTCCACAGGAGTAGTTTGACAGTAAATAAATGGGAAGCAGAGTTCTAGTCCTGTCCTTCTGATGCATGCAATGTTGTGATATGTATAAATCGGTGAGAGTGATAAACAGCAGTCTCAGTGCCTCAACAAGTAACGTATTTGCCTTTGGTGCTGGAAGATCAGAAAGCTGTTGGTTCCATTCCCCCACTAGGTACTTACATTAGTTTCCTAAAACCGACACTGCAGAGCAGCATAACAGAGGTGTAGCACTCTGGATGAGATGTTAAAACAAGGTCCCATCTGCAAGAGTAGGGATAGTCTAAGTGGATATAAAAGATCCTGTGGCACTTATCAAAAAGGAGTAGGAACTGCTTTATTTGTTCACATTCTTTTTGTCACTATTTGTACATTTATTACATTTACACTTTATACAAATTGTATTACATTCATCATCTTTTCACCCCCTCCTCTTCCACCACAACCATTTTCTTATTTCACACAATTTTTCTTCACCCTCTTTCTTTTTGTTATACAACAGTTCTTCACATAATCTCTTTCATAAATACCACATAGCAATAACTATTTGTTATTTAGAAAATGCATGCTAACTCAAAACTTGTCATTCTAGTAACTTTCTAAGTTTATAATATCATTATTTAAAATCTGTCCCTATTTTTGGACCTTTGTTTCCCATTATTTCTGTCCAGATCTCTTGTTCTAAGAGGTTGAGAGGTATATTTTGCCTTATTTCCAAAATTATATTTCCCATACAATACCATTTCTATATCAATAGTTCATTTCATAAATGTCCTTAAATAAACTCAAAAAGCCTTCATTTTTTATAGACCAAAACAAAATGTTCTGATGATTCCTCAATATATATATATATATATATATATATATATATATATATATATATATATATATTACATGTTCTGTTTTCTATCATTTTATATTTTCTGTTACTTTTCATAAGCAATATGCCCAACAATATTTGCAAAAAACCTCTCTGCTTCACATAAAAAAGACTCCAACCCTTCCTGCCTTTTGCGTACTGGTTCTTTAACCTCATCTCCCATTTTCCCAGTGATCTGCACAATAATTCTGTTTTCATCATTTTTATACCAGCTTTTCATTTCTGTTCTCTCCATTTACATCAATCATCCATACATTTGTTTTTATCATATTCTTTCTGTTCCAGAATTTCAACTACCCTTTTCCTTTATTAAATCTCCCCACATCTTTATACTTTTCAAATAACACTCCTAACATAGAACTTATTTCATATAGCTTTTTTAAATCAAATATAAGTGTAGTTAAGCCAAAAATACTATCCGCTTTAATAAATACACCCCCTCCGTTTTTATTGTATACAGTCCCTCTTTTACCACATTTAACCCTTATCTCCACAAGAGACAGAACATAAATCCCACCAATTCATTTTCTATACAACTAGAAAACATATAAGCACCATCTAAATAAACTAATTTCCCTAACACTTGTTTAAGATATAAACTTTCTTAACAATAACTGAAATACTTTCCGGCACTCTGTCAAATTTTGCATTTTTTTTTTAGATTTCTCCATTGCTCTTTTACATTGTGACATTTCATAAATCTTATCCCCAATTTAGTAATCTCATTCTTTGTGAAATAATCTTAATGATTTTGTACCACTTCACCAAAAACCTTTTTTATTTACTCAGGTGTAACCCAACCTCTCCCAACGTTGTTATGTCCTAATAATTACTTCCCTCATTCACCATTTGTTCTTAGCAATTAACACTAAATCATCTGTGTATGTTAACTTACTAGCAATTTTATCCCTTCTTTAAGTTCCTATGTGGCCTCTTCCAGCTCTAAGCTGCAGGTTTGTATTACTGCACTGACTACCATCACAAACAACCACATGCTCAGTGGACAGCCTTGACCCCTCTTTTCCCTACTCATCTATTCAGCACCCCCATAACCCCATAACAAAACAATATTCATATACTGTTTTGGCCACCTCTTTTATTTTTCTTCCTATACCATATTCTTCCATAATTATTAACATTTATATACGATCAATGTTGTCAAATGCTATAGTTAAGCCACATGCTATTTTATTGTTTAGCAAGTTTACTTTATCAGCAGCCTTTCATCTTCTCACCATACCAGCTTCAGGTTCAAATCACAACTTTTCGTTTTTTTTTTTTCTTTTTTTTTTTTAAACAAGGAACACAATTCAAAAACTCCCTTAAGGCCCATTTTATAAGTTCTTGGCTCATAGTCCTAAAATCTGTTACCTCTACACTTACTCTTTTCTCTCTTTGTGCATGCCCTGTAAGTATGGTTCTTCCAAATGATATTCCCTTAACAAACATGAACTTGTAATCTCTGTCTATCACCACAAACAGAATGTACATATGTAAATATGGCTGATTTGATTTGTCTGTACTGTTTTTCATTTCTCACTAGATACTACTAGTATAACAAATGTTTTTTTCTACACTGTGTATAATATTATTATTGCTTTAATGTTTGTTTTGATTAAAAGTGGAGCTTTTCTCCCTGGGCCTCTGCTGAAAATGGACCTCGTCCAGTCAGACCATCCCGGTTAATAAATGTAAAATAAAATAAATAAAAATAAATCTTTATTAAATTATCACTTATGACATAGGCAATCTTATATTTATATAAATGAAAACAAACCATATTGACATGATCTTAGTTGCAAGCATTATACATCGCAAACCACACTGACATAATTTTAGTTGCAAACATTATGCTTCACTTATAATCTACCCAATCATTATCAGTCAGGCATTACATAGCTCATTCAAACCCTGCCTTCGGTTAAGCCTTATTCCTCTCCTGCATGTATTGTTCCCACAATTCCCATTTTTTTCCTATATAACTTGCTCCTACACTTTTCTAAAGTTCCCAATTCCAGTTGTTTTACCTCTGTTACCATATTCACTACTTCTAGTAAGTTGGTTTAGATTTGTTTTCCATTTTCTAGTAATTGTTTTTTGGCAGCCACCATATCTCATAGACTATTTTTCTCCCTTCACCCCTTTTCCTTTATTATACATTCCATTACCTCTTCTACCATTATCAACATTTCATTTACCCTTTTCTTTTATTCCATTTATTTTCTCTTTTAACCCTTTATCCACAATTGTCATCAGTCTTTCCTGAATTATTTTTGGTCTGTGTGACCAATTGGCATAATGGTTAAGGTCTTTGCCTTCCATGTACAAGGATCGATTCTGACCTCCAACCAATGCCTGTTTGAAGTTTACATTTTCTCCCTGTGTCTCTGTGGGGTTTCTCCCATGTCCGAAAAACACGCTAAAAGTTTCCATCTCAAACTCACCAATGAATGGAGCTGTGGGCAGCAGTACAGACTCTACATGGTGCCCTATAGGGGGAAGAGTTGTACAGATCAACTGGTATGAGCATATACTGTGGTGCGCAGTATCCTCAAGAAAGGAGAACATGGATCACAGACTATGCGTTGTGGCAAGATTAGCTACTCGATGGTGTAAAATATGGCTGTAGGTGATTCAGTCATGTTGACTAATGTCACCAAAGTGGGCATGTGTAGTTGCCGGTGATAAGTGGGTTGAGGACCCAGCCTACTCTGACCTATGACAGGGCCCCTTGCTACTGGTGGGAAGGAGGGGTATATCTGCCTCTATTGGCCAGTGTGTGACTTCCATAAAGCCCAGCAGCCCTGGGTCAATAAGCTATTGGCTGGCCAGTGTCTAGTTGCCCAGCCTGGGTTACCTGGCATAGCTCTGTTGAGGAAAAAATGACAAAGAACTGGAACTATGACTGAGAAATAAAGGAGCAAATGTTTTTAGTGTAAACAACCATTTATTTTCTACTTTCGTCTAAGACAGGGGTGTCCAACCTTTTCAGTTGCAAGGGCCGCATTGAGTCAACAGAAATGGTCTGGGGGTAAACGGCAAGTGAGGACCAAAAAGAATTTGAACAATAAATAAATTAATAAATGCATAATAGTTGCCCTAAAATTCAATATCTTATTAAAAAAAACAGTTAAATCTAACATCTTAGTTTATTTGTAAAAAACATTAACAGGTACAAACCTTTCAATTTTTGTACACTTTGCAAGCTAACAGTAATAGTTCTTAAAGGTATAATATTGCTGTCTCTATTTGTGTTGTACCTGGCTATATGTTCTTTTCTATAACTTTAATAAATCAGCTTAGTTAACTTTTTTTCATGTTTGGAGGCAAAGCAGCATAATTAGGAGAAGGTGTTTTTTTTAGTCTTTAGAAATGCAAAGCAGTCACTGTCTGGATTCACTTACTTTCGGAAAGTAAAATACTCCTGTACGATTCACCAGTAACTACATGACATGTATTTGGATAAGGTACACATACTAAAACTAACCCTTGTAGAAGGTCTCCAACCTGTGGTCTGTGCATAATTTTACAGAATAAACAATCTTTTTTTCCCCAGAGACTAGAAAGCTGAAGCATGTTTATTATACTGTACATACAGTTGCTGTGTCCAGCTATCATGACCACTCCCCCCCCCAACATCCACCCCATACCACAAAACCTGATAGGGCAAGAAATCTGGTAAAGCCTAATCTACCAGGTTAGGGTCTAACATGCAGCACTATGGGTTAACGGACACAATTGAGGGTGATTGCAGGAGAGTCATCTTTCCATAAAAAGACAAAATACTCAGAACTTCTCAAAGTTATGCAAGTGAAAATGAAATGGAAAATCAACATTGAAAATGTTACACTACAAACTAAACTGCTGCACTACAAAACAGAGATAAAAAGCAACACCGTCCAGTGTTATATACACTGCTACAAAAGTAGCAAAACAAAAAGCTGTCAATAAATATAATTGCCATCACATTACAAGAACGTTAACAAAAATAAGTTCAAAATGTTGGTGTGATACTTCTTTGAGATATTACCAAGGTACATACTACATATACTTTTTAAAATCCTGTTCACGGGATAATATCATAGCTCTCAACTCCACAGACACTAGTGTTAGAGTCAGTAGACCATGTTTGTATGAGTGATAAAAGTGCTGTCATACAGTTCTCACTTTTGCACGCACATCAAGATGCAAGTTGTCAAAGCAGAAGCAGATTGCCTTTCATCCCTAAATTCAATACTTTGATGCTGGCTTCGCATACATGTTGTTATAGTTGTGCTGTGCACTGAGGCTAATAAGCAATCGTTATGCCCTTTCAAGATCATTCTTTTTTAAAAGTACCAGCTTTGTAATGAAGGTGCTAGTAGTCTGATTGCATTTTAAATTACTGCAGGGGCTTTGTCAACTACCTTGCCAGGTAAATTGTTCTGAACACATTTTGCTGTCTGACATTTGCTCTGAATCTGCATTTTGTAGACTAGAGTTTAAATGTGCCCCCTGGGCTTGCAAGTCCTCTTTCATTACCTTGAGTCTCATTGATTAGCTATGTGCAGTTCCCTTACAAAGTTCCTAAATACAGTTCTGATTGCATTTTACAAGACTGCAATCAGAAGAGATTTTCTTAATGTTGTACCGAACTGGCATGTCATGTATACAGGCATTGAAGGTAGAACAGTAGCATACTAGAACTCCCCATTATATATATATATATATATATATATATATATATATATATATATATATATATATATATATATATATATATATATATATACATATACACATATACATATATAGCCACAGCGGTGCCAGGCAAATGTATTATGTTGCAGTGAATGACATTCAAAACTGTGAGTAGTATGGTGGTCTGCCTAAATGACCATTCAAGATTCCTAGAACATAATATGTTTTTATTAAAAACATTGCAAAATCTAACATCCATATCTTCCAGTTTCCTTTACTTTTTTTTTTTTTTACTTCTGTCAAACTGGAATTACTCCCCTCTCCTATATAACAGTGGATTTTGTACATTTGCATTTTATCCCATAACTATTTCCTTCTGCCTATGGTCATATAGGCATGCACCTTAATTAGTCTCCCTTTGTTATCCGTAATTTATATTGCCACTATCAAAATTCTTCCTGGTTCAACTACATGGACATGCAATATACAAAGTATTTTATAGTACAGTAAAAATGACCAATCCTAAACACCATTGCCCATTTCAATAAAGTTGACTAATTTTCTCCTTCCTCAAACTTAATAACCTTAAAAGCATATGCTTTATTACTGTATACATTCCCCTAACCTAAAAAATGACTTCTTTGAGTTCCAGAGATGTTGGAGTTACTAAGTAGTACAGGTACATCCACTCCACAACATCAAGCATGGCACAGGGCTAGACCTTCTCTGCAAAAATGCTTTCAGATGAAGTTTTCTAATTGTTATTGTTATTGTTATTTTTAGATAGGGAATCATAGATTTGTCATCATACATAAATAGTGATCACTAGTATTTCATATGTTTGTACTGGAGCCATTAACAGTATTATCTCTTTACCATTTACAACACCCCATTTCCTTTTGCATGAGATACAGATTTTTACATGTCATGCAGGTATAAAACCATTGCAATAGCCAACCAACGGAAATAAGGTCAGTCTTTCCAAAGATGATATGCTGCTTCAATCACCTACATATCAAGTCTTTATTTTGTTGGAGATTCTGTATTAAATTACTTACCTTACCTTTTGTAAAAATTCAAAAGGAGAGCTGACCACTGAGGAAAAGAAACTCCGTAGACCACAGGTTAAAACCCAAAATCCAAACGATTTATTTCATCCAGCAAGAACACAAACGTAAGCGCTTTCGCTATGTTGTAGTGTAATCAGTGTGTCCGAAATAAAATAAATCCTCTCTCCACGATCTCGCGCCTTCCTGCCGCTTTACCAGATATATAAAAAACGACCGAACGGTGTTTTCGCGCATGTGCATACCAGCGGAAAGACGCTGGTATGAAAAAAACGTGAAAAAAAGAAAGTTGGTGCATGCGCAGAACGGCAAAAGTACGCGGACGTGTAAACACACGAAAAAAAGTTAAATTAAAATTAAATTTAAATTTAAGGGTCGCGGGCTGCATGGAAGAGCTCTGAGGGCCGCATGCGGCTCGCGGGCCGCGGGTTGGACACTCCTGGTCTAAGACTTCATCCGAAAACATAATATTAACAATTAGCAACCAGTGATTTAAATACATTTACTGACCAATAAAAAACTTTAGTCAGTTAATCAAAATGACATCATACATTCTTTAATAACACACATTCAGTTAAAACCTTATGTATATTACTTACATAAAGGTACTCTATGGTTCTTTAAAAACATTTGATGTTAACAACATCATTTAATCCTGGTTCTTTGTCAGAATTTAATCTAATTTGTCATAAAGCATCCTTTTGTTCTAACTCTGTCTTAAAATATCCACCCCCTCAAGTCATAGACACCCTGTTCTAAAATTGAAAACAGAAACGTGTTATAATTGGGACATTTCAAAGTATATTTATAAAAAGCATTCTTACTGTCTTTCTTTTTTATATTATAATAATGTTCCCTGATTCTCACACATAAGGCATGCATAGTTATCCCTATGTAAAAAGCAGTACAATAAGAGCAGACCCCTCTATATACTAGTCCTTTGTTTTTGCAATTAAAATAACCCAGTACTCTAATGGTATATGATAAATGTGTCAAGTTCACAATTGGCCCCTCTAAAATAAACCTACACATATCACAACTACCGCATTTGTGCATACCTAGAGGCCTGTTGATATTAAAAGTTTTTTTTCTTTTTCTTTTGCTTTTTCTTTCTCAAATAGCAATTTTAAATTATGATTTCTATACACAAACAGTAGGCAAGGCCCTATTGACATATATAATTCCTGATTCCCCTCTAGAGTCTTCCATTTATCTTGTATAATACCCCTTATAACCCACTACCTGATGTCATATTCAAATTACAAAAAACTTTATTATCAGACCTTAAATTTCCATTAATCTTATTTTTATTTTCAGAACTACTATAGGGAACATTCAAAATAGGTGGATAATGTGTCAATCTTTTGTCTAGTACCAATCCAGCTGTTTTTCTTAGTTGTTCTTCTTTGTATCCTCTTTCTAAAAATAAGGCTATAATAAATTCACTTTCTTTCAAAAAATGACATTGTTCACTAGTCATACGACTGGCCCTGATAAATTGTCCTTTAGGTATGTTATCCTTCATAAACGGCAGATGTATGCTTGTGTAATGCAAATAACTATTGGTAAAGGTCTTTTTACAGAAAATTCTAATCGCAAATGTTTGCCATTCTATATCCCTTTCTAGGGTAACATCCAAAAAATTTATTTTCAAACCTATATCCCCTAAAGTAAATTTCAAAAATTCAGACCCAGAATTTAAACAATCCATAAACTCATTCACTTTCATTTTATCTCCTTCTAATATAAAAAAAATAAGTCATCTACGAATTTTTTAAAATACACAACCTGGTATTCTGTCATAATCGATTCTAAAAATACATGCTCCCACCATCCCACAACAATGTTCACAAAAGAAGGGGCAGCTGGAGAACCCATAGCTATCTCTCTATTCTGTTTGTAATTTTTTTGTTAAAAATTAAATAGTTGCTCTTTAACGAAACATCTATCTAATCACAACAAAATTTACATTCATTGTTGGAAAAGTCTGAGAATCTCACAACAAATTGTCTCACATATTCAACCCCAACATCATGTGGGATGTACGTAAAATGTGGCACAATGTCTATAGTGAACATAATATGTTTATGTGAATCAAAATGAAAGGTTTCACTAAAATTCCTAAGGTTGTTTAAAAAATCCCATGAGTACTGTAAATATGAGTTAATTTTAGTTGTTAAGGGATTTAAAAAGGAATCCATAATAAGAGAGATGCCTTCAGTGATATAATTAGGGGCAGAAACAATAGGTCTAAATGGGGGGTTCATAAAAGTTGTATGTACCTTTGGTATTCCGAACAAAACCCCCAACTTTGGTTTCTCAATACTGCAAAAATCATAAGTAATTTTATTCAGGTTGCCATTCATTAAATTGTCAAAACAAAAAAAGAGTATGTATTTCCTATAACAGGTTAAAACTTCATTTAATTCAGTTAATTCATATCCTTGTACATTGCTTAACATGACTTCAATACAACTTATATACATTTCATAATCCATCAAAATTAATGTGCCACCTTTGTCACTTTTCATGATTCTAACCTTATTTATTGTTTGCACTTAATTCATTTAGGGCCAATTTTTCTTTTTTAGTTAGGTTGTAATATTTATTATTCGTTTTACTATCCTGCAACAACACTGTAATTTGTTTTTCACAAGTAGTCTCAAAAACTTTTAAAGTGTGAACCAAAGGCGGGTTGTAACAGGAAGGTTTAATATAGTTACTGTTATTCATTTCAACATCTTTTAAAATGTAATTTAAATTCAACAACCTTGTATACTTTTTTAATTCTAACAAGGTACTGGTCACATCTGCTCTATTAGTAGGAACAAAATTTAAACCTAAATTTAATACCTTCAGGTGGTCAGTGTTCAGTTCAAAGTTAGACAGGTGTATTACATTATTTTTTACTGTCTGATGCTTTCCTAGTTGTCCATCAATAAGTTGGAAGCTATTCTCTCTTTCTTACTGGCCGTTCTGGTTCTCGGGGCTTTGCCTTCTTTCTTGGAGCTTAAAAAACTTTTGGCCTAGCTCCCAATTCGATGGAATTAGTAGGGCTGGCAGAATTCCCAGATTCTCCTGAAAAGAAAGTACTTTGTGCATTTACTTGTATAATATCCGATACTGAAACACTGCCAACGTCATTTCCTACATTTCCAACAATCTTGTTCTCATCCTCTATTGGCTGTTCCCTTCCTGCTCTCTTAAAGTGATAGTGTCTTGTTCTAGAATTTGAATAGTTGCTGTGAAAACTATTTTTCTTATTAAATTTGTCAGCAGTGTTGAACAACAAATAAGCCATGTCATTTTCATAAGCTTTCACATCTCCATTTAGTTTGTTGTTCTTGCATTTTATCACAATTTCTTCATGCTTCTGTACTTCCCTAAGATGCAACGATATTCTCTATGTTCACCTATTCTACTGTGAAAGTCTTTTTGAATGGCTTGATCAGCTTTAATTATTTGCTCTTTCAAGCTGACAGTAGTTTTAGCGTTGTTTTCCACAAGTAACTTTAGAAAGTTAATGCTAGCACTATTGAAAAAATCTTTCTGAGTAACAAAAAACATATCAGTTGTCTTTACACCATTAGGCCTCTTGAAAAATTTTAAACCTTTTGGAATGATATTCGGTTGTATACAACGCAGGAAATATTTGTTTTCTAAATCAGGGCTTGTGTATTTCTTAAGCAGTCTGGTTAATGTCTCACAACTTTCTTTGTAAGACAATATTTCAACTGCATTGATAGGTCTCTCCAAAGTGGAAAATGGATCTGATCCACTGGAAAGAACGGTTGCTACATCTGCATAAGTCATATTAGATTTAAGATACACTTCTGTAAATTTACCTTGTGCAAATGTGTGTTGAATGTTGCATTCTACAACAATCTCAGCATCATCTTCAGAACTAGAATATCCATGAGTCTCCCTCACTCGTTCTTGGACCAGCGACTGCAGAGTCTTTTGAATGTCAGTCATGGTCTTGAGCAACTGTAACATTACTCCGTTTTCACTATTGCCAGGTGTAGAATATACAGTCACATCTAGAAGCGAATCTCTCTAGTTCTCAGCCATAATGAATCGTAAACCATCAGGATGAAAAACTAAAACAAACTCGAACTTCCAGAAACCACCAACCAAAAAACAACAAAGAACTGGAACTATGACTGAGAAATAAAGGAACAAATGTTTTAGTGTAAACAACTGTTTATTTTCTGCTTTTGTCTAAGACTTCATCAGAAAACATAAAATTAACAATTAACAGCCAGTGATTTAAATACATCTACTGACCAATAACAAACTTTAATTGATTGATCAAAACTACATCATACATTCTTAAAAAACACAGATTCAGTTAAAACCTTTTGTATATTACTTACATAAATGTACTCTATGGTTCTTTAAAAAACATCACCGCTGCCACATGATGGTCAAATGTGAGATTGTTGTCAACCTGAGTACCCAGGTACTCTCACCACAGGTGTTGCCATTTATGTGGTAATCAGTAGAGGCTGTGTTTTTGCTGAATGGTACAATAATACATTTTTTTGCATTTAACTCAAGGCCATGACTTTGGCACCAGTTATTTGTTACTCTACAACCCTCTTGCATTATGCTAACATAATCTGGGGAGTCAATGACAGCACCCAACTTACAGTCATCTGCAAACTTGGTCAGCCACAGGCCCTTTGTCTTTGCCTGGACCTCTGAGAAGTAGATGCCAAGCCATAGGGGTCCCAAGACAGATCCCTGAGGAATAACACTAGTGACAGGTCTGCTGTTGGAGGTAGTGACACCTATTTTGACCTTGTGGGTCCTATCTGTTTGCCAGTTGGCCACTCATTTGATGAGATAGGGATTAACACCAAGTTGTGTTTGCTTTCTGATGATGCCCAAGTGGGGGATTGTGTCAAAGGCCTTGCCCAAATCAAGGTAAGCTGTATGTGCTAACGTTCCCTCATCCAGGGCCTTGGTGACAGTCTCAAAGAAGTTAACGAGGTTCAATAAGCTAGATCTGCCCCTGACGAATCTGAATTGGGTGAGGTCAAGTGCTTGGAGATTGCCTATGTCCTTGTTTATGAGATCCATAATAATACACTCCATGGCTTTACAGATCAGACTTGTCAAGCTAATGGGGCAATAGTTTCCTGGGTCAGTAGCGGCACCACCTTTGTGCAAGGGGATGACAATGATGGTTCTCCACTCTGCTGGAATGAAGCCTGTAATTAGGCTGTGGTTGAATACAGTGCTCAATGGCGAAGCTAGTTTTCACTGAAGATGGTGCAGAATACAGCCTGGAATACTATCAGGTCCCATGGAAACTGTGTTCTTTCCCTTGGATAGGGCCTTTAACACTTGATCTATGGAGATGTGAGGTGTGGGGTGTGGTACAAGTATTGGTGATGTTGACTGGGCCTTGGGGCTAATAAGGGTGTGAAGTTTGCACTGAACCTATCACCTAGCAGGTTGGTTAAGTCAGCAGGATCAGTGTAAGTGGTACCATTAAGTACTAGTTCAGAACAAACTTGGGCTTTGCCATGGAGGTTCCTAACTTAACTTAAGAAGGACTTCACTTTGTTTTGAAGACTGGTTTCAACTCATAATTGGCTTTCGAGGTTTTCACTAGTGATATAATTTTCTTCTTGAGGTGGAGGAGGGAGTTTTTCTGATTTGGAATTTGTTCCTTTTTACCAGTGGACAATAGTTTCTTCCTTTTGTTGTAAAGCCTGTTGATAGAGGATGTCCACCAGACAGGTTTGTGTCTCCTTGAGGAGCAAGTTTTAGTTCTGTTCAGTATGGCTGAGTCCATGCATTTGTACAGGTGCTTGTATACTGCACTGGCATACTGTTCAGCATAGTTGTGTGCATCTTCTGAGGGGATGATGTTGTTGTGTTAGGACTACAGAAAATATATGTGGCTGAGTAGAAATAAGATGCATAAGGAAAGCTGGTGATGGAATGCAGAAGCCCAGGAAGTCATCAAAAGAAAGAAGGAGTTCAGGAAGAAGTGGGAGATAGAAAAGACTGACCAGGCTAGGAAGGACTACTTCTTGGCTAACAAAGAATCTAAGAAAGAAGTTGCAATAGCAAAGAATAGGGCATCAGAGGCACAGTAACAACTTCTGGAAAGTGACTCAGTAAGTGGCACAAAGAAACTATATCAGGTTGCAAGACAAAGACAGAAAGATAAAGAAGATAGTCAAACACCTTTCATAAGAGATGCCAGCAACAACCTGCTCACCAGTCCACAGGACATCAAAGACAGATGGAAGGAGTATTTCCAGCAGCTTCTGAATAAAGAAAACCTCACAGAAGCTGTACTGCCCCAGAAACAGCCTACAATGAGAGAAGACAAGGAGCCCACCCTAGAAGAAGTAAGAACAGCACTAAGGAAGATGAAGTCAGGGAAAGCAGCAGGCTCAGATGAGGTCACAGCAGATATGATAGAGATGCTGGGTGAGATAGGGGAGAAATGGCTCCTGAGGGTACTAATATAGTGTGGAGAGAAAGGCATATCCCAGATGACTGAAGAATAAGCATACTTGTGCCAGTGTACAAGAAGAAAGGGGACATCCAGAACTGTGGGCAGTACAGAGGCGTCAAACTCCTATCACATTGTATGAAAGTTCTGGAGAGGGTGATCGATAAGCAGATATGCAGAGTAGTAGAATGTAAGGTGGGAAATGAGCAGTTTGGATTCAGATCTACATGCAGCACAACAGACCCGATGTTTGCACTGAGACAGATACTTGAGAAGAAGCTAGGGATGAGGAGAGAGTCCAACTTGGCATTCCTAGACTTGGAGAAAGCATATGACAAGGTCCCAAGAAAGCTGATCTTGGGAGTACTGTGGTGGTTTGAAGTCCCAGAAACATTGGTAGAATTAGTGCAGGCTATGCACAAGGACCCAATAACTAAAGTACAAATAGTGTCCGGCCTCACAGAGGGGTTCTCAGTGGGAGTGGGTGTACACCAGTGTTCAGCTTTGAGCCCACTGCTGTTCATACTGGGGATGGACTACATTAGCAGACAGGTTGGAGGGGGCAGATCAACAAAGTTGTTGTATGCAGATGATGTGCCATTACAGGCTGACTCTGAGCTAGAACGTCAGCAAAGGACAGGAGAATGGAATGCAAAACTGAAGGTACATGGGATGAAACTAAGCACAGACAAGATGGTGGTAATGGCAGCAAATTGGGGAAATCAGAAGAAGCTGAGAATAGAGATAGAAGGGAAGATAGTGGAACAGGTAAACAGCTTCAAGTATTTGGGAGGAGTAGTTGAGGAGAAGGGAAGTTTGAATGAAAAGGTCAAATCTAGAATCAGAGGAGCTGCAGCTAACTGGCATAGAGTGTTGGGTGTAGTGTATGACAAAAGAATGCCAAATAATCTGAAAAGTAAGGTGTACAAGACACTGGTGTGACCAGTACTACTGTATGGTACAGAAACCTGGGCAGTAGAGGCAGAACAGTTGAAGAAGCCAGAGGTGATGGAAATGAAGTGCCTGAGAAGGGTGGTAGGATGCACACTGTGGGGCAGATGAAGAAATGAGGACATAAGAGCAGAAGCCAAAGTAGCTCCAATTACAGAAAAGATCAAAGAGAACAGATGTAGCCGAATGGTTATAGTGACAATCTTGTGTGCAGTAGGTGCAGGGTTCGAATACACATCTTCCTATGATCCTGTTATGGTGGTTTGGACACATGCAGAAAATAAGAAGACAATCTGGTGAGGAAGATTTGGGACAAACAGGAAGAAGGTAAGAGAAAGCGAGGATGTCCAGCAAAGAGGTGGGTGGATTGTGTGAAAGAAGATCTGTGATAGTCAGGCATGAGCGTTGAAGAAGGTAGGAGTGTGGCACTAAATCGAGATAGTTGGCAACAGTTAACATGATACCTCGACTCCTTGTAGAAAAAAAATGGGAAAAGGGGCTGATGATGATTTCCAGAATTATTTTAATAAATATTTTATAGTCTGTATTTCCTCTTAGTCTCCATTTTTTATTTCTTCCTCTCCCCTCCCATTTTCCATACACATTTTACTATTCCCTTAAGGATCTCTTTTTCATTGAACCCCTACCTCTATCTTTTCATTCAACATTTCCAGAAACACATCTTTCTTTGAATCTGCCATTTCCTTATAATTATACCCTAATCCATCTGGTCCCAGTGCCACCTCTTCCTTCCTGTCCTTTATAACATCCTTTATTGTTTTTCCTTTATTTTTCTCTGTTTTTTCCACTAGTTGTTTTTTTTTTATCTTATTGACTTTCCAAACCCCTCCACTCACATTCTTTTCATGATGCATTTTCTACATATCTATCCACACTACCACTTTTGTTTATATTTTAACTGCCCGTCCTTATCATCCATCACATTCATTGTTCTCTCACCATACTTTACTTCTTTCCCTAAAAAGGGGGTAACCTCCTATTTTCTTCCTTCAAAAAACTCTTTGCCTGAATATTAACATTTACATTTTTCTTTATTATAGTTATATATTTTTTATACCTCCTTAATAATTCCATCCCACAATTCCAGTACATTTTCACATTTTTCCTTTTGATAATTACATTTTCCTTCTTTTTTTGTCCACTGCTCCCTTTCCACTTTTAAGTGTACTTTCTTATATTTTTCTTTATATGCAACATTGCCAAATGATCTTCCCATACTTGTTCTTTCTCTTTTTTTAACATTTCATCCCTCTAATTCTTCCTGTCACTCTTTTTAAACCCTTTCTCTTGTTTATTATACATTTATTTTCTCCATTATTATTCATATTATTTATGGACTGAAAACCTTGCTTCTTTACATCCATCACTTATCTCCTGCATGTCTTCTGTGTATAAAACATAATCTGTCATAGCTTGTAATACACATATTTTATATGAATATCCTCTATCTTAACCTATTTTTAATCTGGCATTTGACATTATTTATCTCATCATTGTTAATCTTTTTTTTCAAATATATTTTTATTGCACTTGTTCTTATTATTTTAATACAAGAAAAGAATATTACAGAAAAATATAAGAACAGGTACTAGGAATATCAAGTTGCAGTAATCCTATTAAAGTATATATAACATGAACCATCAGTGTTAAACTAACAATATGCAAAATTAACTAACAATCAAGTTGTTCATATTGAGCTATAATACAGAAAACTACAGAGAGATAATATACACTATATTGAAATCTGACATTAAAACACTTGCATCAAGCAATTCTAGCCTACCTAACTTACGTTATATCTTGTACTAACTATGTACACCATATACATTGATGTCACCTTAAATGTTCATCTTATATGTATTACCATGACCTGCCCATTGTTGTTGTGGGTAAACATTTTACAATACTAAATATCTTTAGTTTCCCTTATTTACATGGAATAATACTGATATTGTAGTCCCTTGTTCATAAATCAGTTTTGACCTAAGATTTCTATAAGCGTTCTCTAATGTTTCTGATAGTAGGATAGTTTTTTTGGCTTCTTGTAATTAGTTTGCTGGCTAATAAATACTTTATAGCCATTCCTTTAAATTCTTCCCATGTGATTTTACTTCTATCTAACCAATTTTGGGCTATGTATGATTTCATCACTGCACACAGTGTGACTATGATGTGTTTATTTTCAAAGGAAAAATTAGTAGGGAATACATGTAAAATTGCCATTTCCCATGACAGGGCAGATTTAGTGTATCCCTTTTTTTCTATCTTGGCTCTTAATGAACACCATCATTTGTAAACATTCTTGCAGCTCCAAAAAATATGAAGAGTGTCTACAATGCTGTTTTGGCATATGGTGCAATAAGGAGAGTGTGAGAGATTCATTTTACTTAGAAAAAGTGGTGTGTGATAAGCATTGTTATTAATCATAATTTGGGTGTAAATTAGTTTTTTGAGGGAGGTTAGTTTCAAAGTAAGCTCAATTGCAACAGATTTTTGTTCAAGAGTGATCTTATTAGTCTTCTCTTCCCAAAATTTAGAATATAAAATTGCATCTTGACATTTAATTTTTGTTATTAATCTATAGGTATTTGATAACATTTTAGATCTCAAATTAATAGGCTAATAATGTGTTGGTATAGCTGCATGTCTTGGTTATCTATTTTAATATTCATTGTAATTGTGTTAATCAGGTATGTTAATTGGTTGATTATGGTGTTACAACTTTTATTTACTTCAAATCTTTGCCTAATGTTTTCAATTGAAAGGCTTTTGACCTGATAGAGATCCATTATGGTGATGTGTTTGCTTTTGGGGTACTGAGTCAGGTTTTTCAGTTTTATTTAGTTTAATATTAGGATTAAGGTGTATTGGCTGTTCCAGTACCATCATTGTTAATCTTGTGTCATTTTCCATTTCTGTTTCTTTAAAATACAATAAAATCCCCCACCATAACAATCAACATATTTACTATCACATAGTTCTGTATCTCTTCAAATGTTGTTGTTTGTCTTTTTGGCTTTTCCCGGTTAGGGGTTGCCACAGCAGAACTCCGATCTATTAATGATTGGCAGTAGATTTTTATGCTGTCGAGTTGCCAGCCCGATGCCCAACCTTCAATGAAGGCAGGCTCATTCACGCATATCTTTTGAATGCCACTCAACCACAGGGAGGGCATGCAGACTCAACACAGAAGGCTCTCCAGCCGAGAATCGAACAGGAGAAACTCTTGCTGTGAGGCAACAATGCTACCGCTGCACCACCGCTTTTCCTTAATTCACATTTGTATATGCATACATCACAATTAACCTTATCAACCTTTGCTTTTTCCTATATCACATATTAATACTTTACCTATTACTACCACCACTGTTACATCTAATATCACTTAATTTTTTTAACAAAACGATCATTCCAGAACACAAATTTCACCTTATTGTCCAAATAACTTTTCTTCCCCACATCATCTCAGACTCTGCCCTTTTTTTAGCTTCTACGCATATTGTATCAATTAAACAAATTATATCTGCCTCAAATCAGCACCATTCAAATGCCATCTTCCATCTTCCATCATTTTTGTACAATTTACATTTAAAGACACAATATTAACATTAATATTTGCCCTTTTTACACTGTTCTTTATTCCATCGTTTGGTATATGTTTTCACCTTCTTACTCTTTCTTTATTGAGCCCTCGACTTGTTTTTCTGACTCTGACCTTTCCTCATCCTTCTGTTCAGTTTTCAACATCTCAAGCTTGTTCTCCATTATCTGTCTGCCTTCCTCTTTCCTTGCTCCTTATTCACTATAATCTCTTATGTATTCTCCATTCCTTCCATTTCAGTTTCCCCTTTACTACTTACATTAAGTTCATCTTCTTCTTGTACTAATTCCTGTAGATCTATTGGCTCTTCTCCATTATCCTCCCATTAATCAAGGGGCAGTCGAATCAAAAATGTTCCTCACTCCCACATTTCCTACAAGATTTACATTGTTTTATTAGAGTGGCCAATTTTTCCACACTGCCCATATCTTCTTTTAATACATTCTTGAATTACATTAGACAAATCCCTACAAAGCATGTTTTTAGTTGGCCCTATTATTTCACATTCCCTTTCTTTCCATTTACTATAACCACATTAGGAACATGCTGCAACTTGTTTTGTTCAATTCTCATGTCACCAAAATCTCCCATCCCCTGTCAATAATTTTTTTTTCATCCACAGTTTTTTAATCTCATTTACATCATGACATACATTTATGCCATGGTGGTATGGCGGTAGCATTGTTACCTCAAGGCAAGAGGTTCTCCCGTTCAATTCTCGGCTTGTTTGGAAGTGCCTTCTGTGTGGAGTCTGCATGTCCT
Source organism: Protopterus annectens (assembly GCF_019279795.1). Classification (NCBI taxonomy): domain Eukaryota; kingdom Metazoa; phylum Chordata; order Ceratodontiformes; family Protopteridae; genus Protopterus; species Protopterus annectens. The sequence continues at coordinate 93,838,688 of NC_056730.1, read as the reverse complement.
CCCCGCGGTTGGGTAACGTTCGAAAGACATGCGTACGTAAATGGGCGCGCCTTCATTGAAGGTTGGACATCGAGCTGGCACCTTGGCTTTTTGTAAAAATGTACTGCCAATCATTAGCGGACCGGAGTTCCGCTGTGGCGACCCCATACCAGGAAAAGTCAAAAGATGAACAAACGTCATGACATACATTTGAAAAATCATCTTCAATTCACTTTCCTCTTCCTCGGTTCTAATTTGCATGGCCATTTTTATTTTTAGTTGCTCGTTTACATTTTTGAAAAGCATAGTCTTTCCTAGGATAGTATTTACTTTTTTGTCACATTCCTTAATGTACCTTTCTACTGATGTAAATGTCTCAAATGTTACTTCTCAAAAAAGGCCCATTGCCTAGCTGTATTAACACTGTTATATCTGTTACACTGAACCCTAAGGGTAGCATAATGTGGTCTGTTGTTCAAAATTTGATTTTATTCTGACCTCTGGCCTTTTTATGCTATCTCTCTCTTCTTTCTGCTGTCTCCACTGCACAACTGCCACATTCACATCTTGATAGTAACATCTGCTTCCTGCAACACCAGCTGCATGAGTTTTCCTTCTGTCACTTCTGACTGTATCTGTCCCATCTTTCCTTCACTCTTTCATTTTGTAGCTCAACACAGTGCATGCTTTTTAAACCAGATACTCTGCTCTCCAGATATACCCCCTGTCCATCTGTCACTATCTTTTTCCTTTCAATCTTTATCCTCTGCCTCTATTCCAGATGCTCTCTGAAAGACATTTCTACTGCTATGCTCCACTGCATTCCCTCTGACTCATCTGGCTCTTCTTTATTTATCATTCCAAGTCATCCAGACCCCTGATACTACAGTATTAACATCAATAGTTTTCTAGCCACTGTTTTCATTTTCTGATACATTGCCATTTGTCTTCAAAGCCTTCTCACGATCATCCACCATTTTGGATTTCCTTATCACCAGTAGCAGCTCTCTGGCACCACCTAACAACTATAGAAAAAAGATTAGGGGAGGTTTTCTAGTGTTTTGGTCAAATTTCCCCTAGTCAGTATGAATACCACATTGGGTCTCCTCAAAAAGAGGATTCTGGTCTATTGGGACAAATGTGGTCAACAAGGAATAAATAATTAAATCTCTATTCTTTACCTTCTAAAGTTCGTCAGCTCTGACTAAAAAAAAAAAAAAAAAGAAAAGAAAACATAGGAGCCCTACCAATCTATCCCTCAATTGTTTTTTTTCTCAGGAAAGCATTCCATTGTAAAACCTAAGGAGGAGTTAAAATAAGTAAAGCATCAAAATCTTCTGGATTGCACTGGATTTTGTTATGTCTTTTTTGTGCTTTTATATCACTTTGTGTTTCCTCTAACATCTAATTTAATGCTATTAGGCTTTGCTTTAAATATAACAGTATACTGCATTCATCAAGTTCTCAGACTGCAGTAACGTATTATGTATGGTTCCTGCTACTGGCCACGTGTTGTGCCATAATTTCATGGCACTGTTTAGATGGCACATTTTATACCACATGGTTCTTAAAGCAATACAGTTCATAGCAGCTATCTAGTCCAGTGACAGATCTTATGAAAAACAGGCGTATGCCACATATTCCATGGTGTTCAATTTAATTTAAGCTTAGTTTTTGATGAACAGTGTTTTTTAAGCTACAACTACATACCTCATCTTCCACTGTTATGATTGTTCTGTCTAACTGCATAGAGTGCATCACCAAGTTGCATAGGGTTCTCAGTGCTTAGTATAGCATTTGTGCATACCATTTCAGAACTTTAGAAATTAAAGATGTTACATCTTTAAAAATATCAAATATAAATAAAGGGTATGCCATGACAAGAAAAGAAAAATAACTACATCCCACATTATATTCCTTGTTAAATAACTAGCCACTGAATTAAAGTCTTAAAGAAATGTTAGCAAATATATAGTTTTATATATATATATATATATATATATATATATATATATATATATAAAACTCTATATATATATATATATATATATATATATATATATATGTATATATATATATATATATATATATATAAAACAACACACACACATGCAAAGATATATATATATATATATATATATATATATATATATATATATATATATATATATATATATATATATCTACATGGGATCACTACGGAATACCGAAATTCCACAATCCCAAGACTCTGAATTCTGAGGACCAGAATCTCAAGATTATGGAATCTCAAAAGTAATGAATGGGGATTGCCGTACAGTGCGGAATGGGAGCTTTGCCGTTCACTCCACTGTAGTGCGATCACGGAGTTGGTATATTTAAGTTGCAGGGAGTGTGGGGGGGTGCATGCCCCCCCTGCATACACATTAGAATAGTTTGTTGTATGTTTTACTTTTTTTTTTTTTTTTTTAATGTTCAAGATTCTGCAATCTCGAGATTCTGGTCCTTGAGATTCAGAGTCTCGGGATTGTGTAATTTTGGTATTCCGTAGTGATCCCATATATATATATATATATATATATATATATATATATATATATATATATATATATATATATATATATATATATATATATATATATCACACACACACACACACACACATACATATATGTGTATATATATATATATATATATATATATATATATATAAAATCATCTTTAATTGCATATGTAATTTATATTAGCCACATTCTATGCATTTGTGCATGGGAGGTGACTGGGAGAGCATCACATTAGCCTGCAGCTTGGTGTACATATTTCAAATACCTGACTACTTTACTGTACCTAGCCCATTTGTGCCATTGAATGTCATGCCTACTGACTCACACAAACTTAATAACACAATGTCCATGACCTTAGATGTTCAAAGTAAACGATATCCGCTAGCTAGATGTTTTGATGAGCTGGATTTCTTATAATGCTTACATGTTACCCTCTAGTGACAGATGGTTACATGGCACTGACTTCATTGTGGGGTTTTCCGGAAAAAGAGTTGTCTGTGATGCTGCTTAGCTTATTACCTTACTATATTTCCTCCGTTTTTGAGATCATGTGACCTACACCACTAATAACTACAAGTACATTTACATACGTACATACATACACACAAATATTTCAGGCATGAGCAATAAAGCTCTTCTAGCCTGCTAATATACCGAGTCAATCATCCTCATAATGAGTATTCAAGTTGTTCTTAAAAATATCAAAACTAGTTCTTTTTTTAATTTAATTTGGGTGTCCAACCTAAGCATCACTTACTCTATCAGAGAACCCAATAGTAAATATCTCATTCCTGTATAATTTCTTACATAGGTTGTTAACTGTGACACTGTACAAGTTCAGATATTTTAATATTTCATAACAGCTTACCATTTCAGATCCTTCTTGTTCAGAGGTCAGTGCAGCGGACCTGCACTACGTTTTGTGATTCTAGAGTAAACATACCTTGTCTTTATATTCTTTTGTTTAGTTTCTGTGATTCCTTTATTGTGGTGCCTTCAGACCCAGCACCTCAGAATCTGCTGTTATGTAACAGGTGGCATTTTAAGTGGTGTTCTGTAAGAGCAGCTCATTGTCTTCTATCCGTCCAACATGTTCTTCTCCGGAGTCATAGAAACATTAATGTTAACAAAGCTTATATGTATACCTACGACCACACTACAGGAATCACAGCAAAGTCCTCACTATTCTTCATGTAGCAAACAAAGATTTTCCTAGAAGTCTTTAATGGTGTATTAGACAAAAGCATACACAGTCCGGGAGTGGAGTATGGTCCTCCAGATACTCATACATGAAAATTGACCTAAAACAGCTGTCCCCATCTACTGGTGACACAGTTGGCATAATGGTTAAGGTCTTAACCACCCATGTACAAGGGACCGCTACCCAATGCCTGTATGGAGTTTGCATGTTTCCTCCTGTGGTTCTGTGGGGTTCTTACACCTCCCAAACACACAATGAGTGTTTCCACCTCAGTCTCACCAAAGAATGGAGTTGTGGCAGCAGCACAGACTCTAGATAGTACCTATCAGAGGATGATTTGAATAGGCCAACCACTTTAGGCATCAACTGTGGTATGCAATATCCTCAAAACAGGAGAACATGGATTGCAAACTGAACATTGTGTCAAGGCTAGCCACTTGATGGTGTACAAACTGGCTGTATTTGATGTGGTCACATTAACCTTGGGAAGGGTCTATGTACCTGCCACAAAGACCTGCTGCCCTAGTTCAATATTCTACTGGCTGGCCAGTGTCCAGTTGCCCAACTTAGGTTACCTGGGATAGCTCTGTTGAGCAAAATCTGGACATAAAGCCATTCAACTTGTCAAACATGAGATAAAGATAGTTACACTCAGTATAGGTTCACTGACAGGATGTAGCCTGGAAGTGGATGACATGATGGTAAGGAGGAAAACTAGACATTGTCTGTATGCAAGAGACAAGACTGGAAGGTAGTGCAGCTCAGCAAACTCACTTGGCTTGAGACCCAGACTCTACTACTCAGAGGGAGGACAGAATAGAAATGGTATGGGAAATATGGTGAGGGAGAGGCTTCAGAAAACAGCGAGGGTTGTCATCAGAATTCGTGACAGATTCTAGTGTAAGGATAGGGCACTGCTCATAACCTCAGCCTATGCCCCATAACTGGATTGTGATAGTGATGAAAAATGAACATTCAGGCAGCTGTTGGAGGACATACTAGATAAAGTAGGGCAACACATATTGGCAATGATAATGGGGGACCTGAATACACATATTGGGACAGACAGAGCAGCATATGAGGACTCCATGGGTCCACATGGGTGAGGCAACAGGAAAAAAGAATGAGAGATAATTCTAGATTTCTGTTTGGCAAATGGCTTGATGATGATGATCACATAGCTTCATAGCTTCATAAGTGTGTACTAGGTTAGCAACCAGAAAGGCCAAGTTCTGGGACCCTTGATAAGTATAAGCAGAGGCTTGGCAGATGAAACATTTACAAGCAGGGGCCTGGGAGATGAATCATTTACAGGCTGCCTGTGTCTGTTTTAGACATAGGTACCAAACAAGTGGTGAATTTCTTGTTCTGTATCCAATTGTCCAAGTTACACTTGGATTGGGTTAGGGAGGAACTCTGCTTCACATGGATGGGGAGCCTGTTCCAGAGAAAGGGTAGTCCTTGGGATACATATCTCTCTCTTCAGCAGATCCTAATTCTGGTGCTGTTAATTTTGTGGATATGCAGGAGGTTCATCATAGTAGGGTCTGACAATGCCTTGTATGCCGGCATAGATCTCCCCTCAACGGTGTGTAGGAGAGAGAATACAGGAATAGGGCTTTAAGGTGGTCTGCTTAGGACATGTTACTTATGCCCTGTCTTCTTTTTGTGAGGAACCTCTGCAGATGTTGTTCGATATGCCTGGTTAAGTACATACCAAAGGGGGCACTGTACTCAATAATACATCTAATGAATACTGAATACAGTGGAACAATGACCTCTGTGGAACTAGATGCCATACTGTTGTTTACAAATTGTACAATATAGAATGATTTCCTCACTACTGTAGACATGTGATGGTCAAAGGCTAGGTTACATCTATGTGTGTCCCCAAGTCTCTGACAGCTGGCTATCCATCGGGTGACATAAGGATTTATACCTAACCTCTTGACTTAGTCAACAATGTCTGAGTGGGCTATTGTGTCAAATGCCTTGGCCAGGTCAAGATAGGCAGTGTGAGCCATTTTTCCTTCACCCATTGCTTTGTTGACATTCTCAAAGAAGTCCACCAGGTTGAGTATGCATGACATGCCCTTGATGAAACCAAAATGGGTTGGGTCCAGTGTGTGGAGGTTTCCTATGTCATTATTGATTTTTTCCATGATAATCCTTTTCATGTTTTTGCATACGAGACTAGTGAGACTTATGGGTCTGTAAATGGCCCATCTTTGTGCAGAGGGATGACTGATGCTGTTCTCCATTCTTGAGGCATGAAGCCTTTTGGAAGCTACAGTTATATAACAGTTACAGAAGGCCTGATAGATCATAGTTCATGCTATTTAGAAGGCATCCTGGGATACTGTCTGGGCCCATTAATGCAGTGAGAGAGCATAGTAGGGACAGTTATATTTGATGGTATTTCCTAAGGGGGAGACAGGGGTAAAATTAGAGTTGAATCTGTCTGCCAGTAAGTTTGTTATATCTTCTTACTCAAAATAGAAGGCTCCATTAACAATTAGCTATGTACTATGATGGACTTCCTGCATATCCACAAAATGAACAGCACCAGGGTAAATTTTCGTGTATGAGTATCTGGAGGCCTGTACTCCACTCACGGACTGTGTATGCTTCTGTCTAATACACTGCTAAAGACTTCTAGGAAAATCTTTGAGGTTGCAGACATAGCTAAAGAATGCCTTGTAGTTGTCCTTGGATTGGGAGGCCAAATTTACCTCAAATCTGGCTTTGGTAGACCTTATTTGTCCTCTGAGATGTTTGTTAAGTTTGATGAGATTGCTTTTATCCTACTGGGTGCTATGCCTCCTAATTTTTGTCATGATTTTCTTCTTTCTGTTATACAGCCTATTGATGTTGTGATTCCTCCAGGGTGTTTTATTTTTTGAATTAGTTTTGTACTTTTTCCTGGTGGGTAGGGCTGCCTCTCTGCAGCTATTACAGCTATTAACCTGCTTGTATAGAGTTTCTGTGAACAGTCCTGATTAGGCAGCAGTGTTTTCAAGGTTTATGAGGGCTTGAAATTTTGCTAGGTTATCACTTAATAGTATCAATTTAGCCTTAGGGTAGTTCATGGACATTTCAAGGTTAGCTGGGGTTCTGGGTTTTAATTTTACTTCAAAGGAAACTATTTTGTGGTTTGACATTAACAAAGATTACATTACACTAGGGGTTTTGCAGCACACTCCCATATTAGTGAGGACCAGATCTGGTATGTTTGCACCCTGGTTCAGTGAAAAAGACAATCATAAAATAACATGCAAGCCTGGCCAACATGCAACTGAGGTAGCCTACCTCCTAGTGCCCCACAGCAAAAAAAAAATAGTTGTAAGAGTCAGCACCAAGAAGTAGTCAGATAAGGCTTTAAGGTCAAAACAGGCCAAGATGAAGACCTAAAATTTGACTGAAGAGAAAATACAACAATTCTCGGGGCTCTAGCACCTCAAGAAGAAGAAGAAATAGGTGGAGTTGAAAAAGAAGACAGCCCCACCAAACAGCATGTGTGAAGACTACAGAACAGATATGTGGCTGATCCAGGTATGGAAATAAGGTACATAAGAAAAGCTTGTGGTGGAATGCAGAAGTCCAGGAAGTCGTCAAAAGAAAGAAGTGCAGGAAAAAGTTTAAGATAGAATAGCTGTACCAGACTAAGACAGAATACTGGTCGGCTAACAAAGTGGGTAAGAGAAAAGTTACAGTAACAAAGAACAAGCCATCAGAGGCATTATACCAGCTTCTGGTACGCGACTCAGCAGATTGCAGAGCAAGGCAAGGCAAAGACAGAAAGACAAAGAAGATAGTCATCGGACACCTTTCATAAGGGATGCCAACATCAACCTGCTCACTAATCCACATGGCATCAAAGGCAGATGTAAGGAGTAGTTCCAGCAGCTGTTGAATGAAGAAAACCCCAAAAAGGTGTACTGCCCCAGAAACAGCCTACAATGAAAAAAGAAAAGGAGTCACCCTAGAAGAAGTAAGAACAGCACTAAAGAAAATGAAGTCAAAGAAAACATCAGGTTCAGGTAAGATCACAGAAAATATGATCAAGATGTTGGGTGAGTTAGGGAAGAAATGGCTGCAGAGTGTACTCATAACAGTATGGAGAGAAAGAAATATCCTAGATGACTGGAGAATACGTATTCTAGTGCCAGTGTTCAAGAACAAAGGAAGCGCTCACAACTGTGGGCAGTACAAAGGCATCAAACTCCTGTCACACTGCATACAATTACTGGTGAGGATAACATAAGCAAATACACAGAGCGGTAGAAAATAACGTGGGAGATAAGCAGTTTGGATCAAGATCAGGATGAAGCATGACTATCCAATATTTTCAGTGGGACAGATAGTTAAGTAGAAGCTAAAGATGAAGCTAAAGATGAATAAAGAGTCCAACAGAGGGAACATGTTGGGAGGGTGGCCTAATGGTTAAGATGTTTGCCTTACAAACACAAAGCACAGGGTTTGAGTCTCGCAAGGGATAATTGGCTAGGCTTGCAAGGGCAGTAAAACTTAACAAAAAATCAGAAGAAAATACTTAAAATCACAAAAGTGGCTCCTTTTGTGATTTTAAGTATTTTCTTCTGATTTTTTGTTAAGTTTTACTGCTTTGCCGACTATTTTTTGGCATTTTCTGGCTTGCTAAAGTTTATATCTGTAACAGTAACAGTACTTGGAACACATCTAGAGCCTGTTTACTGCATTTCCTGTGTTGCACTTAATTTAAAATCGTTTTTCTCTAAAAACTGCATTTTACCTGATTTTGCTCTAGCACTCAAGTGTGGGGTCATTTATTGCACTGTTGTGATTATTTTGCTGCTTGTGTATCTCTGCTACCTTTAAACTACAACAAAAAGAAAAAAATCTTGCTTTTTTCCCACTTTCTGAAAGTTAAGAAAGTTCAGTTACAGATTTGCTGTTCTGAACTGTTTGGAAGTTTCTAGAAGGCCAGTGCTTGCTTGGGCTAAAGGGAAGTCTCTGTGTTCACCAGTGGGAGTGGTTAACACTGAACAGCCTGCCTGTCCCTGGAGGAGTGGTTACTACCTAGAAGCTGTAGTTTTATTGGCCATTTTGGGTCAATTCTAAACTCCTTGATCTCTCTCTCTTAAAACCCTACAACTCTCTTTTTGAGCGGTTTTGCGCACTGAGCAGCGTCGGGCAGCGCCACCTAAACAGGTTTAAACTATTCCAGGCTCCACAAAGTCTACTCTTCACTTTTTTCCTTAGAACTGTTCAAACTCTCAAAGTAATCACTCTATTCTCTTTCTAAAGCCCTGCACTTGCTCAGCTCTTATAAACACTAACTAAAGCACTACACCCTCCTTGACTTCTCATAAGTATTAAACTCCCGATTGGTCCTTCCTGATCAAGTGAAAAATCAGTTCCCTTCCCTAATCTGATCAGTAAAAAAACAGTTCCCTATACTAATCTGGTATGTCCAAGGGTCAGTTTCAAGGTTACTCTCCAGTCCAGCTGGTGAATCTGGGAATTTTGAGGCAATGTTACAATTGCCTTATGTACACAGACAACCCTCTGCTCCTTCCAACAAACTCTAATACATATGAGAGATGCAGTTACACAGCCAAACTGGAGGCAGAACTCTCACAACCCAAGACTGGCACAGTCAGTCAGGAGGAAAAGGTAACCACCCACACCACAAATCCAGTCTCACACAGACCTATTGCATCTGCATACCCAACACATAAACACACAAAAACATACTCGGAGGCTCTAAATAAAAATCTGCCTAAACAGCAAAGACCTCCTAAGCAGATATCCAAGCAACAGCCACCCCTCAACAATACCCATGAATCAAATATCTCACAAAATCAGTGTGCCTCACAGTCACAGCCCTTAAGGCCAAACAACACACCAAATACACTTGTTATAGGGGGACTCTATTGTCCAGCACACTGACGTCCCGCTCACCAGACTGAACAAGGAGAAGGTCACTGTAAGCTGCCTGTCAGGTGCCAGGATCCACCACATAATGCAAGCACTCAGGTCACTCCAAAGCAAGTACAAGTATGACTCCGTCATTGTCCATGCTGGTGTGAATGACCTGAGACGTACCTCCCTGGACTATATGAAAAGAGACATAGAGGAGCTCTCTGACCATGTAGCCCCAGCTGGTATGACCCTGACCTTGAGTAGCATCTTGCCCTCACCAAGAATGATGCCACAGTATAAAGACAAAATGATCAGTTTCAACAATTGGCTCAAGTATTGATGTCATTCAAAGGGGATCCAGTGTCTGTCAGCCTGGGATGACATGCTCAACAAGCCACGTTGCTTCACTAGGAACGGCTTGCACCTGTCACCCTTAAGCTTTCGTATACTGGCCAAGGCTCTTGCCACTCCCATAGTGCCTTTTTTAGGCAAGGCTCAAAGGACAAACCCACCTCCATAGACAACCCAAGGATAAAAAAACTAAAGGTAATGCTACTCAATGCCAAAAGTCTAAACCTCAAGATGCACGCACTCGAGGCTCTCCTCGGTATGGAGAAAATCGATGTCTGTGCAGTAACAGAAACCTGGTTCAAGGCTCCTGAGAGCACCCCAGCACTACCAGGTTATAACTCATACCATGCATTTCGGCCCCAAAACTCGGACCGAAGCACAAAAGGAGGGGGAGTATCTATATTCATCAAAGATACCTACACCTCCAGGTTAGTGGCACTGCACAAAGCATCGGAAACCATCCATGTGCAACTAACAGCGGGCAAAACTGCCTTTCAGTTTGTAGCCTGCTACAGAACACCCTCCCTATTACAGAAAGCCACTTGGCATTCCTGAGAACACTGGAGAATATGAAGGTATCTCCAAACACTATGTTATTGGGTGACTTCAACTACCCAAACATTGACTGGGAAAACTACTCAAGCCCAAACACCCTCACCCAATGGTTCCTTGAATTTATAAACTCTAACACAATGGAACAACTGGTCACCACTCCCACAAGAGGGAACAACATATTGGACCTGGTCATCACCAACATGGGGACTCTATGTTCCACACCAGAGGTAAACCCCTCATTGGTAAGATCAGACCATAAACAAATTTCCCTGGACATCCATATCCCATCCCCACCCCCAGCCAAGGAAATCACTGTAAAGAATTACTCAAAAGCCAACTTTGCACTTCTCAAGACTGAGGTGGAATCCTTCAAAGCCCCTGGGCCAGAGGATAATACAGCCCAATCCGCAGAATCCTTTACAAATGCATTCTATGAGCACCTGCAGGAATGCATGGATTGTGCTATCCCAAATAAAACCAAGACTCACTCCTCCAAAAACAGGAGACCGGTCTGGTGGACCTGGCCTTAAATAAGCTATACAACAGAAGGAGGAAGCTACTACACGATAGACCAAAATCCCAAAAAGGGAAGGCATCTCTGATCAGTATTAGCAAGAAACTTCGATCCCTCATAAAATCATCAAAGGCCCGTTTCAAAAGAAAAATTGCCCTAGACACTAAAGATAATCACAAGGCCTTCTTTAGTTATGTCAGGAACATGGGCGGAAACTCCCAGATATGCTCTGAATTGTTGCATAACGGTACAAAATATACCGAACCTACAGACATAGCCAACATCCTGGCAGACAGACTCAATGTAAACTTCTCTCCCCCCCCCCCCCCAAAGGAGCAAATGCCTATCCCAACTGAATGTAACCTCCCTGACATCACAGATGCACAGGTGAAAGCTGCCCTCTCCAAAGCAAAAAACACAGCATCTATGGGACTGGACGGTGTCCCAGGCTGTGTCTTACATGAGCTCCAAGAAGAACTGAACCCTCACATTAAGTCACTGTTCAAACTTAGCCTTACTACAGGATATGTACCCAAAGAATGGCGTACAGCTACAGTGGTCCCACTCCACAAAGGTGGTGCCACAACGGACCCCAGAAACTATCGCCCCATAAGCCTGACTAGTCTGGTCTGTAAAGCTATGGAGCGTATTATCATTGAACTCATAAACAAAGACATTGGGAGCCTCCAGACACTGGACCCTATCCAATTCGGCTTTGTTAGGGGCAGATCTTGCCTCTTAAACCTAGTTGATTTCTTTGAAACAGTTACCAAAGTCATAGATGAGGGCAAGGTAGTCCACACAGCCTACCTGGACCTCGCAAAAGCCTTTGACACAGTACCCCCACTCGGGCATCATAAATAAGCTTACCAGCTTAAATATCAACCCCTATATCACAAGATGGGTTGCAAACTGGCTCAGAGATAGAACCCACATGGTCAGAATCACAGGTGCCATGTCCGAATCCAAACCAGTTACAAGTGGTGTCCCACAGGGCTCAGTTCTGGGACCTCTCTTGTTCGGTATATACTTCTCTGAGGTTCAGGCTAACACGGGGGGATTATGGCTGACAAAGTTCACAGATGACTGCAAACTGGGGGCCATAATCGAATCTCCAACTGACACAAGCATCCTCCAAAAGGGTGTCACAGAGATGGATGCTTGGTGCCACGGCCTCAAGCTAAATGCTAAAAAGTGCAGTCATCCCCTTTGGGAAAATCAAGGTGCCCACAAATTACCACATAGGTGGTAATCCATTAAGTACGGAAGAAATAATTAGAGATTTGGGGACCAACGTAGATAGTAATCTCTCCTTTGATAATCACGTTGCCAAAGTGGTTAGAAAGACCTTCTATATAGCCCACCTTATCATGAAAGGGTTCGCATCTAGATCAAGAGAGGTCATTGTACCCCTCTACTCATCACTCATCAGGCCCATAATTGAATACAATGCCCCTTTTGGGATGTACCTTACCCGACACCTGCAGCAACTGAAGAGACCCCAAAAGTACCTCACCAAGAGGATCATGGGCTACAAACAGATGTCCTATGCAGCTCGACTAAAGAAACTCCAGCTCTACTCAGTTGCTTACCGCCTACTCAGAGGAGATCTATGCCTGATGTACAAAGCCATGTCAAACCCAGAATTAATGGACATGCGCCACCTCAAAAAATCCAAGTCCCTTAGAGCTACACGCTCCAGGGACCTAAACCTCAGCACAAAAATAAATAGGACATGCTGGAGGGACAGATTCATTTCCCAGAGGCTCCCCTCACTCTGGAATAGAATCACAGTTCATGTTAGACATAGCCCCTCGCTGACCCTCTTCAAGTGAAATTTAGACGCGTGAATGGAAAATCGCAAATTCACCCCTGGGATCTCTCCTGTGTCCCTGCTAGACAGAGGCACAGTAAACTAATCTTAAAAGGGTACCTTCTGTGACCAACTTTACAGAGGCACAGTAGGCTAATCTAATAGGGAGCCGGAAGCCAAATACACTCTGGCTAGGCTTATAAATGCCCTAGGGCAGATAGCATAGTATCTACCTATGAACCTATGAACTGGGCATTCTTAGACATGGAGAAAACATATGACATGGTGCCAAAAAAAAAAAAAAAAAAGGCTGATTTGGAGAGTCATGCAATGCTTCGAAGTTATTGGTAGAATTAGTGCAGGCTATGTACAAGGACCCAATGACACAAGTATGAGCTGTGTTCAGACTCAGAGAGGGGTTCATAGTGGGAGTGGGTGTGCATCATGGTTCAGCTATGAGCCTACTGGCAGCAAATGGGTGAAATCAGAAGAAGCTAAAAAATGAGAAGAGAAGGAAGATAGTGGAACAGGTTAACAGTTTTACATATCTGGGAGGGAAGGTAGAAGAGAAGGGAAGTCTGAATGAGGAGCTCAAAGCTAGAATCAGAGGGGCTGCAGCCAACTGGCACAGGGTGTCAGGGGTAGTGTGACGGAAGAATGTCAAGGGAACTGAAAAGTAAGGTGTACAACACCCCACTGTGACCAGTTCTACTGTATGGTACAGAAACCTGGGCAGTAAAGGCAGAACAGTTGAAAAAGTTAGAGGTGATGGAGATGAAGTGCCTGAGATGGCTGATACGATGCACTCTGTGGGACAGACAAAGAAATGATGACATCAGAGCAAAATCTAAAGTAGCTCAAATTGCAGAGAAGGTCAATGAGAACAGCTTTCAGCGGTTTGAGCATATGCAGAAAAGCAGAATGCAGTCTGCGGAAGAAGATTTGGAAGAGACAGGAAGAAGGCACTAGGAAAGAAGAGCATCCAACAAAGAGATGAATGGATTGTGTGAGAGAAAACCTGTGACAGTCAGGCATGACCATCAAGGAAGTTAGGAGAGTTGCATTAAATCAAGAAAGATGGAACAGTAGACACAACACCATGACCACTTATAGACAATGGGGAAAAGGGGGGGTGATGGTGATCTTTGATACAGGAGTAGCAAAACAACCATTTGAGGATAACATGCAAAAGGGGTCTGTAGCCACTTTGGTGTAATGGCTTCTCCTTATCAGTAGGTTTGAAGTTATTTGATATTCCAATATAGGTGGAAAGTGTGGACAATTGTTGCTAGAGTCATTTGCAATTGCTAGAAATTGTGAGGTGGATCCAATTAATCTACTCCATATGCAATTCTAAACTGTCTTTAGGGATGTTGTGGAATATGAATGGGATGGCAACATCTGCTTATGACTATACTACCATATGGTTAGATATGATAGACAAGCTATTGCAGCATAGTTCTGGCTAACATCAAGGATTAGGGCTGTAATTTTCTGCAAATGCATGGCTTTCATGTTTGTGGGAAGACCAAGTAGACAGCATATCATTCTGTAAGGTTATGTGCTGCCATGTATTACTGTGTGTAACTGAAAAAGTTTACATAACTGTAGAAGGGTACTTTGTTGGCTTTCTGAGATGGGATGTTGGGTTGTTGGGTCCATACCTCTCAACTGTACAGATTTTTGCAGAATGTCCAGATTTTCTGCACATATTTTTGTTCTGTTTCTCATAAAATTGTGGTTTTCTGGCAAATCACTGGCAAATCGTTGAGTGTTAAATTCAGAAAATAATGACAGACATTTGAGTTTCAGACTTCATACCCTTCAAAAAAATTCATGCTAATGCAAAACTTGTAATTCTATCAATTTTCTAAGTTTGTAAAAGCAATATTTAAAAAGTATCCCTATTTTTGGGCCTTTGACCCCCCCCCCCCATTATTGATGGCTTTGGCCAGCTTTCTTGTTCTTATAGATTGAGATATATTTGAATTGTTTCTTACTGAAATTGGTGCGCCTTGTTTGCTGTAGCATAGACTAGATCCAGGCCTGCTAAATCTAGCTTTGTCTGTATAACTTGAGCACTAATCCAGGCCTTCGTTTTAGGAGAAGGTTCCTGCACCCCAGTGGCAGGAGTGTGCAGTTAGAACTTGTCTGACTGAAGACTACAGGAACAGGGCTCAGTTTTGGGATTTTTTTACTGGTTAATTTGGTAATTTGTTTAAAAGCCTTTTCTGATTGCTTGTAGTCATCTAAAGCTGTTTTAAGTGTATTTTTTACTGTTTGTAGTCGTTTAAAGCTGTTTTAAATGTATTTTTTACTGTTTTTGCCTTATCTTTTAAAAAAAATGTTTTCTTGTTTCCCACCTTTCTAAGCTAGTATAGTCCAGTTTTCAGGCTAGTGCTGAATTCAGGTCTGTGTTACAATTTTCTGAGTTGCCCATACCTTACTTGGATAGAGGGAGGTTTCTCTGTTCACCTGTGAGAGAGGGAGCTTTGAGCAGCCATCTGTCCCTGGAGGAGTGGTTCCAGCCCAGAAGTTAGTAGTTTATAGGCCATTTTGGGCTAATTTCTATCTGTTTAATTTCCCTGCTATAAAAAACATGTTTGCACAGTTTTGCACGTCGGGCAGCACCGGTTAGTTAGGGCTAAATTTATCCCGGCTCCACCAAGTCTCCTCTTCAGATTTTCCCTTGAAAGTAGTCTAACTCTCAACCTAAGCACTTAAAAAGCATCCTACAGTCCAGCACTTGCTCAGACCTAATAGCAAGCACTAATATACCCCAACACTTGATTGCTCTGCAGGGCAAGGCTTATTATTCACCCCTCACCAACCAAGTGACTAAGCAGCTCACCCTACTATTCAGGCATGACCAAAGGGTAATTTCAGGTATACTCAGCTGGTGAACCTGGGTATCCTGAGGCAATGTTACAACTGCCTCATGTACACAGACAACCCTCTCCTCCTACCACAAAGCTCTCTCCACCCAAGACTGAAACAGGCAGTCATGAGGAGAAGGTTAATACTTGCACCACACCTCCAGCCTCACACAGACATACTAAACCAGCACTGGCAAAAGATACACATAAATACACAAAATCATACTCGGAGGCTCTAAATAAAAACCTACAAAAGCATCAGAGACCTCCAAAGCAGACACCCAAAAAACCTGCACCTCCCTTCACAAACCAGACAACACATAAAACACAAAATCAGTGTGCTGCACAATCACAGCCCTTAAGGCAAAATAACATACCTAACACACTAGTAATAGGCAACTCTATAGTCAGGCACACTGATGTCCCACTCACTAGGCTGGACAAGGAGAAGGTTACTGTTAGCTGCCTCTTGTGAGCCAGAATCCACCACATAACACAAGCACTTAGGTCACTCCAGAACAAGTACAAATATGACTCTGTCATTGTTCATGTTGGTGTGAATGACCTGAGACATTCCTCCCTGGACTCCATGAAAAGAGACATGGAAGAGTTCTCTGGTCATGTAGCCCAGGCAGGTATGACCCTGACCCTGAGTAGCATCCTGACCTCACCAAGAATGATACCGCAGTATAAAGAAAAAATGATCAATTTCAACAATTGGCTAAGCTTCTGGTGTCATTCAAAGGGGATCCAGTGTCTGTCAGCCTGGGACGACATGCTCGACAAGCTTCATTGTTTCGCAAGAGACGGCTTGCACCTGTCACCCCTAGGCTTTCGAATACTGGCCAAGGCTCTTGCTGCCCCCATAGTGCCTTCTTTAGGCAAGGCTCAAAAGTCAAACCCACCTCTGTAAACAGCACAAATAAAAAAATGAAGGTTATGCTACTGAACGCCAGGAGTCTAAATCTCAAAATGCACACACTCGAAGCACTCCTCAATATGGAGAACGTCGACATCTGTGCAGTAACTGAAACCTGGTTCAAGGCTCCACAGAGCACCCCAGCACTGCCAGGCTACAACTCATACCACACATTTCGGCCACAGAACATGGACCGAAACACAAAAGGAGGGGGTGTATCAAAATTAATCAAGGATACCTACACCTCCAGGTTAGTGGCGCAGCATGATACCTCTGAGATCATCCATGTGCAACTAACATCAGGCAAATCTGCAATGCAAATTGTGGCCTGCTACAGATCACCTTCCATGACCCAGGACCACCACTCCGCCTTTCTGTAGACACTGAAAAACATGAAGGTCCTACCAAACACCCTGATATTGGGTGATTTCAATTACCCTACCATTAAATGGGAAAACTACTCAAGTACAAACTCTCAGGTCCAGCGCTTCCCTGAATTTATCAACTCAAATGCCCTGGATCAGCTGGTAAACTCCCCTACCAGAGGTGAAAACATATTGGACCTGGTCATCACTAACATGGGCGACAGGTGTTCCACACCGGAGGTCAACCCATCACTGGTTAGATCAGACCATAAACTAATCACTCTGGATGTCCGCACCACACCAACACCTCCAACAAAGGAAATCACAGTGAAAAACTTTTCTATAGCAAACTTCACCTTACTTAAGACAGAGGTGGTAAGTTTCACAGCCCCCACACTAAAGGATAGCAGCGTCCAAGATGCAGAAACCTTTACAAATTCACTCTATGAGCACCTACAAGGATGCATGGACTGTGCCATCCCTAGCAAAACCAAGACTTACTCCCTTAAGAGAAGGAAACCAGTCTGGTGGACCCCTGCCATAAACAGGCTATACAATAGAAGGAGGAAACTAGTTCAGAAAAAAGCAAATCCCAAGAAGGAAAGACATCCCTGATCAGTATCAGTAAGAAACTAAGGTCCCTCATAAAATCCTCCAAGGCTAACTTCGAAAGAAAAATAGCCAAGGGTTCGAAAGATAACCACAAAGCCTTCTTTAGCTATGTCAAGAATCTAAGTGGCAACTCGCAGATATGCTCTGAGCTAGTGCAAAATAGCACAAAATATACTGATATTGCCAACATCCTGGCAGATAGATTCAGTGCAAACTTCACCCCCCTCTCATCCCCAAAAGGGCCCACAACAATATCGGAAAGTGTAGTGTCCCGTAAATCACGGACGCACAGGTGAAAACAGCCCTTTCAAAAGCCAAAAGCACAGCATCCATGGGGCCAGATGGTGTCCCAGGCTGCGTCTTGCACAAACAACAGAACGAACTAACCCCCCACCTTAACACACTGTTCAACCTCAGCCTCTCCACAGGCTAAGTGCCCATAGAATGGCACACAGCAACGGTTATTCCACTCCACAAAGGAGGGGCCACAACTGACCCTGGTAACTATCACCCCATAAGCCTGACTAGCCTGGTCTGCAAGGCTATGGAGTGCATCACCATGGAATTCTTTAACAAAGACATTGGGAACCTCCAAACACTTGATCTGACCCAGTTCAGCTTTGTTAAGGGCAGATCATGCCTACTAAACCTGGTTGACTTCTTTGAGACAGTCACCAAGGCCATAGATGAGGGGAAGGTAGTTCACACAGCCTACCTAAACTTCGCCAAGGCTTTTGACACCATTCCCCACTCAGGAATTATAAAAAAACTCACCAACCTGAACATAAACGCCTACGTCACGAGATGGGTTGCCAACTGGCTTACAGACTCACACATTGGCAGTCTCTCAGATAGCTTAAGCGACCACAACCTAATATACCTAATACATAGTAGAACACACCAGTGCAAAACCACAACCTATAGATCCACTAGAAACACAAAAAAATTCTCCCCCAAGGTCCTCAAAACTTTACTCTATAACTGTGACTGGACACCTCTAAAAACCATCTCACCTGACCCGGCTGTTGCCTATTTCAACAAAACATTTCTACAACAGCTAGACACTGTTGCTCCACTACACAAAGTCAAAATTAGAACATCTCAAAACCCCTGGCTCAGCAGAGAAACCAAACAAATCCTCCAATCCAGAGATAATGCCTGGTTCCACAATCAAAGAACTAAGCATATACAGAGCCAAACTATTTATCAAGACCTGCGCAACCATGCAAAAAATGCATTAGACAGGATAAAAAATCTTATTATACTACCTTGCAAAGTAAATACCAGCACAAACCCCAAAAGTTTTGGAAAAATGTAAACCAATTGCTACAACCCACCTAAATAGCTACCCCCAAACCGACCACCCCCAATACTAAAGTTCCCATTGAAACACAATTGAGAATTCAATTCTATCCCTAGTATCACAGGACAATTCCAACCTCACTATCCTTACCACCACAAACAATACTAATACATGCTTTACCCTCAAAACAATCCCCACCAGCTCTATCACAAATATGCTCTCCAAACTAAAAACGTTGTCACCCACAGCTGACCTACTACCTAGCTACTTCTTAAAACACACAGAAGATGTTATTGCAATCCCAATCTCTACTCTCAAACAGAACTATTGCTGAATACCACATTCCCAAACTCTGGAAAATATCCCATGTGACTCCCATACATAAAGGGGGAACCTCAAAAATGCATTCATACCCAGGTTCTAAAATGCCCCATAGGCAACAATATCCTGTCCCCTACTCAACACAGTTTCAGACCTGCCCATAGCACCACTACAGCCATCCTCTGCTTCACAGACACAATAAATCAACTCAGAAATAAAGGCCTGCAGGTGTCAACTCTCTTAGGCTATGTCCAAACCATTTGACACAGTATCCCACCAAACCTGCTAAATAAACTAAACCAATATAACCTATCAAAGTCCATAGTAACCTGGTTCCATAGTTACTTAACTGACAGGCACCAGGCTGTGAAATGGGAACATTCTCTCTCACCTCTGTTACTCATAACTACAGGAGTCTCTCAGGGGTCTATCTTTGAACCCCTACTTTTCACAGTCTTTACAAATGATCTCCATACCTCCACATTCATTCAATATGCAGATGATACTACCTTAATCTGTGCTGCACAAAATACACCCCCCCCCCTTGCAAACAACTCAGCTAGCATTCTCTGAGGTAGAAAATTTCCCTTACCAAAGCCCAACTCATCCTCAGTCCTAAGAAAATACAGCTAATGATTATAAACAGCTCTAACATAAACTACAATAGCAGTCAATTCACCATCTACTCTACAAACTCTACTCCAATCACTCCAGTGACACAGGCTAAGCTACTAGGAATAACCATAGACTGCCATCTAAAATTTGATAGTCATCTAAATTCAACTATAAAAAAATTACATGCCAAACTGGGATCACTCTACCACATTAAACCATTTCTCACCAACAATACAAGATCTGCCATTACTCAATCCCAACTTCTATCCACCCTACTCTATGCATCGCACATTCTAACAATCTCAATAAAACTGATGTAAGGAAAATGGAAGCCTGGTACAACAGAATTGCCCGCTTTGCTGCAAATTGCCCATATAGATCCTATCACTGTACTGCACTACACCAGCTCCACTGGCTTGAACTGCCCAACTTACTAACCTATAATCAGCTCTGCCTCTGTCGCTATATTACTTCCCTAATAAGTGTCCTGCTCTCAAAAACCTAGTACAACAGCACACAGCCACAAGGCCTCTTCAGTCATCAAGCAAAATACTATTAGAAGTTACCAAAAGCAATTATAGCTATGGAGACTCATTTTATAGCAGTACAGTGGCTATAAAATGGAACAGCCTCTCCATTAGCATACAAAACACATCCTCTAAAACCTCCTTTAAAAACCTCATCAGGCATCATCTGAAGTAAAGCTGGCTGTGCTATGACTGCTCTCCAGGCTAGAGTAATCTGTCAAGGCACATATACCATACTCACCTTACTCTACTCTCATTGACCGCGTTAAGTTAGATACTTAATACTTTCAAACCAAGACATTTACTAGTACTACCACGGTTCTAATTACAAAAGGTCACCATGAAACTATGCAATGACTTATACTGATAATGAAGGTTTACATCCCCTACTGGTCTGTCTTCATATTCTTCTTCTTTCGGCTTTTCCCGGTTGGGGGTCACCACAGTGGAACACCTGTCCGCTCATGATTGTCAGTGGAGTTTTACTGTGTCAAGTTGCCAGCCCGTCACCCAACCTTCCACAGAAGGTACACACATGCACACACTCACACCTATGGCCAATTTACAGCGTACTACTGCAAAATAATCTACTGTACTGTGTATATATTGTATTGTGTTTCAAACCACAACTGAATACCATGAAATGTATTAACTATTCTTAATATTATGAAATCATTACTTCCACTCTATTGTGCCATCTTCATACCACTGTAAAAATGTCTATTTTAAAGTTGTAATGCATTGTGATGCTGTTTAAACACCTAAAGATATCTGTAATTGTCTTTCTGTTTGGAACTTTTCTCCCTGGACCTCTGATGAAAAAGGGCCTTGGGCCCAGTTAGACACCCTGGTTAACAAATGTAAAATAAAAATAAAAAATAAAAAATAAATAAAATAAATATTTTGGATTCTGGTATATAAGGGGATACATTTTCAAAATGGTCTGATATATTCACATAAAAATTTCCACAATCTGAACCAAAATACTGGCCAATATATGGTTGATGTTAAGTTGTCAATCTCGCCTTCATTCTTGCTTGATGGGTTCGAAGCCGATCCTCAGCTCCGACTCGGCACTTGCTAAGCTCGAGAGTCACTTTTACCAGCTCGAGGCAGCCCCATATCCCATGATGCAAGGCGGTAAGTACCCAGATCTCGTTTGCCGCTTCGCTGATGAGGTCCTCCTTTTACCAGCTCCTGGTAAGTGATTTATACACTTCTACTTTTGCCCCTTTTTCGGTTTAAAGTTAATATTTAACTTAAATTTTTTAGTTTTAGACTAGTTTTAGTCCTTTTCTGACTAAAATCCCCTCTCTCAAAAAAGTTTTTAGTCAGGCCTTCTCCCATCCCATCCCCCCCCCTTGTTAGGGTGTGTGTGTGTTTGTGAGAAAATATTTTTTTCCCTTTTTCTTGGGATTTGTATTTTTCTTGGACAGGTGTTGTGTGTGTGTGTGTTTTGCACCATGTCTAAGGAAAGGGTCTCAGGCTTTAAGAAGTGTGACTCGTGCTGTCAGAAGATGTCTCTGACAGACGGTCACACTTCTTGCTTATACTGCCTGGGACCTCTCCACCTGCAGGACTCCTGTGCGATTTGTCATTCTTTTAGCCAGAGAGTCCTGCAGGAAAGGAGAAATAAGCTCATTTTGAGGGGCCTTCTTAAGCTGGAGGGCTCTCCGGCTAAGTCGGCTCCATCTAAGACTTCTAAGTCTTCCAAGGCCCAGGCTTCTGTGTTCAAGCCTGCGGCCTCGGCTCCGACTCTTTCAGAGTCGAGATCGGCTCCGGCTGGAGTCGATTCTGGTTTGCACAAACCTTCGGCACCGATGGCTATCGGTGCCGATTCTGGTTCGACCACTTCGGTGTCGGCTCCGATCGGTTCCGATCACCATGTGGCTCAGGCTTTGGTGTCGGCGCCAATCGGCTCCGACACCCTTACTTTTATGTCTGTATCGGCTCCGGCCTGAGTCGATGCATCGAAACTTTCTGTCGTTGCCGAAAAGTTGTCGGCTCCGACAGCTTCCAAGGTTTCTTCGGCTCCGATGGTTCCTTCGAGGAAGAGGTCTAGGTCCCCTTCCTTGGAGACGATACTCTCGGCTTCTCCTCTCCTCTCGGAACGGAGCCATCGGAGCCGATCATCCAGGTCATCCAGGCTTTCTGACCATGATTTAGAGAGAGTGGTCAGTAGATTATTAAAATCACAGGCACTGGCCCAAATGCTACATAGTCTGTCTCAACAGACGACTATTAATCCACACCCCATTGCAGTTCCTCCTTCGACTCTACCACAGAGTTTGGAGTTGGAGTCTTCTGGAATGGTTTCTGCTATGGCTGAGGGACAGATACCCCCTTCTGCTCCTTCAGCCTCTATTCTTATCTCCTCTTCGAGACCTTCCTTAGAGGGATTCGGTGGTAGGGCTTCCCTGGTCTCCTCCGAGGGGGTGAGTGGCATCGGACCCTTGTCCGACCCCACTCTTCCCCTTGGAGCCTCGGCCTTGGTGAGCTCGGCTCCGACATCTGCCTCGGAGCCTTCCCTTTCGGTGGGTCCTGGAGTTCCTGGTTCTTCGGAACGGGTTCTCTCGGACCTCCCTGGGAGGGGAGCCTTCGAGGTGATGAAGAGTGTGCTGGCCACTGGACTCAGCCAGCAGTCTGTTCCCTTAGCTCCTCCCTCTATGGTGCCTGTCGACATCTCTGCCACTTCTCTTGCTCCCGGACCCAGAGATCCTCCGCCTCAGGTTTCCCCACTGGGAAGAACCCCCTCTTCCGAGGATTCTCCTGATCTGTCAGGAGATCCTCCGTGAAAGAGGACCTGTAAGAGGAAACACGTAGACTCCCCCGAGTCTATCACTTCAGATACTGACTTAGATGAGTCAGAGGGATCCCCAAGATCCCCCTCTGA
The DNA here is from genome assembly GCF_019279795.1 of Protopterus annectens. NCBI lineage: Eukaryota > Metazoa > Chordata > Ceratodontiformes > Protopteridae > Protopterus > Protopterus annectens. The sequence continues at coordinate 93,815,397 of NC_056730.1, read as the reverse complement.
GGATGTCTCCTTCTCAGACATCCTAGAACTCCTTAGACAGAGGGGAAACTGGCCCACCAATAATCCCTCTGAGGATGAGTCAGTATACCTGGAGGCATTTGGATCTCGGCCCTCCACCTCCTGGGTGTCTCTGCCTTTCGACCCCCTTATGCAGGTTATTGCTCGAAAGGCGTGGGCTGCTCCTGACTCTGTAGAGCCAGTCCCTAGGAGGCCTTCTAAATTTATTACTGCCCCATCGGACAAGCAATTCCTCACAAAAGGTGTCCCTGCTGATGCCATGGTGGTGGCGGCTGCCACTAAGAAGGAACTTGCAGATCCTTCCATACCTGTCCATCCTCCTAATAAAGACTCTAGGACCATGGATAGATATGGTAAGTGGATGTTCTCTTCAGCGACCTTTGCTATGCGTTCGCTGAACTACCTATGTCACTTCACCAGACTCCAGAGAGATATCCTTAAGGAGCTAGGTGAAGTAGTACAGGATCCTACAGCTGCAGGGGCTCAAGAAAAAATTGCTTCGCAGCTAGGAACCCTTAATTCTATTGCTAACTCCTCCATGCGACTGATATCATATGCTGCTGATGGAGCGAGTAGGGCCGCAGGTACAGGTGTGGCTCTTAGACGCCAAGCCTGGATGCGGCTCTGTAATTTTGCAGATCCCTTTAAGGCGTCCTTCACAAACTCTCCCTTTGATGGGTCAGCTTTGTTTGGCCCTCAAGTGAAGGAAACGTTGACCAGGTGTGAGCAGGACGGCAAGACTCTTTCTGCCGTAGGGGTCCATTTTTCCACCCCTTCTGGACCTTACCCCAAAGGGCAGAAGGGTGGCAAAATGTGGTTCTGCAAATCCCAAGGAGTCACGCCGGATTCACGTGGTCAGTTTACCCCTAGAGGCAGAGGGGGTAACAACAGACGCCGCTCTAGAGGCAGAGGGGGTCCACAAAACCAGGGAAGCAGAGAGCCTCTCTCTGACAAGCCCTTTCAGCATCCCTGAGGTGTTTCCTGGCTGTCCATCCTTGGAGGCAGTCGGGGGAAGACTATCGCTGTACCCAGAAGCCTGGCGTTCCCTCACTCAAGACAGATGGGTACAGTCGATCATATCCGAGGGTTACAAAATTCCTTTCGAGGAAAGTCCTTTCTATCACTCAAATTCCCTTCCAGATGTACCACCCGGTCTAAGGGAAATTGCAGAGTTAGAAGTCTTAAAACTACTGCAAAAAAGAGCCATTCAGCCAGTTACAACAGATCATTCAGAGCCCGGAATCTACTCAAGGTTCTTTTTGCTCCCCAAAAAGACGGGAGACTGGAGACCAATATTGGATCTCAGCAGACTCAACAAGTCTGTGAGGAAGACAAGATTCCGAATGGTCACTCTTCAGTCAATTCTGCCCTTCTTACAGAAGGACAACTGGATGTGCTCAATAGATCTTCAAGATGCGTACTATCACATAAAAATTCACAGATGCTCCAGGAGATTCCTCCGCTTTCGGCTGGGGTCCAGTCATTTCCAGTTCAGAGCCCTGCCCTTTGGTCTCACTACAGCCCCCAGAGTGTTCACCAAATGTATGGCAGTGGTCACGGCTCACCTAAGACGTCAAGGATTCCAGGTGTTTCCGTATCTCGATGACTGGCTCCTGTCAGCCACCACCAGGCATCAGCTTGTTCAAGCCAGGGATTACACAATAAATCTTTGTTCTCAATTGGGCATCTCGATCAACTCCGAAAAATCATCCTTATTGCCCAGCCAGTCTATTACTTTCATAGGCGCAAACTTAAACACTGTTCGGATGTCAGCTACCCTTGCAGATCAAAAAATCTCAGACATTCAAAGTCACGTCAGGATCATTCTAGCCAACAAGAAGGTACAGGCCAGAATGGTTCTAAAGGTGTTAGGCCTCATGGCTGCGGCCATTACCCTTCTTCCCCTGGCTCGCTTCTATATGCGCCTTCTTCAATGGATGTTGTTCACTCAGTGGTCTTACCAACAACTTCCAATGCGTCACCAAATACTGGTGACACAGATTTGCAAGAATCATCTTGCTTGGTGGATCACTTCTCCCCAGATTCACCAAGGCAGACACTTTGTACCCCCATCCCCGGTAGCCACTGTCACTATGGATGCCTCCCTGATCGGGTGGGGGGGGGTCATTTTCAGGGCAGGATGGTTCATGGGACGTGGCACCTTTCGAATACCACCTGCACATAAATGTCCTAGAGATGAGAGCAGTGCTTTTAACATTGCAAGCCCTCAACGACTTTCTTCCCGTAGGGACAATTGCAGTCCACACAGACAACATGTCTGTAGTTTGGTATATCAACAAACAGGGCGGAACCAAGTCCTACCCCTTGTGTCGAGAAGCGCTCAGACTTTGGCAATGGGCGATCTCCTCTCATCGGTTTCTGGTAGCAACGCACATCCCTGGGAAAACCAACATTTTAGCGGACAGATTGAGCAGAGCTATTCTCATGCCTCACGAGTGGTCTCTCAAACAATCTGTAGTGGAAGAGATTTTTCTGGAATGGGGTCGCCCATGTTGCAATCTTTTTGCTACTCCCCAAAACAGCAAATGCCCAGACTTCTTCTCTCTCTTCCCACTGCCAGGCCATCCCCCCCAGAGACGCTCTGACCCAGGATTGGCCCCAGGGACTTCTTTATGCCTTTCCTCCATTTCCTCTGATCCCTCAAGTTATCCAGAAAGCAACCGTTTTGAGAGCCAAATTGATTCTCATTGCTTCTTATTGGCCTCGACAAATTTGGTTTCCGTTCCTCCATCGTCACCTTTTGGTGCAGCCTTGGCATCTGGACCCAGTGCCAGATCTTCTGATTCACCAATCCGGTCAGCTGCACCGGTCTATCCCTTCTCTCAACCTCACAGCATGGTTGCTCCACTTCCTTCCTTAGCCAGGCTTCCTATGATCTCTAACCCAGTTAGAGACATCCTAGTAGCTTCCTTAAAATCCTCTACCAGGAGGATTTATACAAGCAAATGGAAATGTTTCTCTTATTGGGCTAAAGCCAAGAATATTGATCCCTTCACTGCTCCAGTTCAAGCAGTTTTGGATTTCTTAGCGGAGATTTTTCACGCGGGCTCCTCTTCTTCCACAGTTAGAGTTCAGTTGGCTGCTATCTCGAACTTTCATGTCGGGTTCGCAGATCACAACATTATGTCCCACAGGCTTTGTAGAGCCTTCTTGAAAGGAATTTTCCTCCTGAAGCCTCCAGTCAGGAGTCCTCCTCCTCAATGGGACCTAAATTTAGTGCTGACATCCTTGATTCTTCCCCCCTTCGAGCTAGCTGTTTCTTGTTCCCTGAAATTTCTTTCATGGAAAACTTTATTCCTGGTTGCTATTACATCGGCTAGGAGGGTGTCTGAACTTCATGCTCTATCTGTTCGCCCCCCCTATTTGGTCTTCCACAAAGACAGAGTATCATTGAGAACTAATCCGACCTTTTTGCCTAAGGTCGCCTCAAAGACTAATTTGAATCAAGCCATAGATCTCCCTGTATTTTTTCCAAACTATTCAAACAGATCGGAACAAAAATTACATTATCTTGATGTCCACCGCCAACTCAGATATTATTTGGACAGAACAAAACAATTCAGGAAATCCGATCAACTCTTTGTTTCCTATGCTGATAACAAGAAAGGCCTTCCTGTCTCAAAAGTGACCTTATCTAGATGGCTTTCTTCTGTCATCTCTGAAATTTATCGGCTCAGGGGTAAACAGCTGTGCTCAAAACCTAAAGCACATTCAACCAGAAGCTTAGCTACTTCTACAGCCTTTCAAGCTAGACTTCCTTTAGACACTATTTGTGCAGCCACTTGGGCCACTCCTCATACATTTGTTTCCCATTACAAATTGGATTTGGCCTCCAGGGACAGAGCCAGTTTTGGCTCTACCGTCCTCAAGAGTCTGTTCCATTGAGCCACCCAGGATAGAGGTGCTAGGGACGCGGTCCCATCAAGCAAGAATGAAGGCGAGATTGACAACTTAACATTGAGAAGTTATGTACCTACCATAACGTTCCATGTTAGTTGTCTTCTCTCGCCTTCTTTCTTGCGACCCTCCCTCCTTCCCCCAGGCCTGGACAGACTTTTCTCTACAAAGAGTTATAGTTCTGAAGACCATACAGAGCTGGTCCTTCTACCATCCTGCAGGTTTTTTCTCTTCTTCTTTTTTCCTTTGGGAAGTTTTTATGCTAGGTGCTATTGCCCTTTTGTCATCAAACGAGATCTGGGTACTTACTGCCTTGCATCGTGGGATATGGGGCTGCCTCAAGCTGGTAAAAGTGACTCTCGAGCTTAGCAAGTGCCGAGTCGGAGCCGAGGATCGGCTCCGAACCCATCAAGCAAGAAAGAAGGCGAGAGAAGACAACTAACATGGAACGTTATGGTAGGTACATAACTTCTCATTAACTTGTGTTCCAAACTTCAAAGCAAATGGATTGGCTACAACTTACATTTTAATTAAATCAAAACACATTTAATGTCATTTTTATGCCACAGTAATGAAAACAACCAAAAAGTATTGCTATGTTATAGAAATCAGTGAAGTTTAGAAACCCACTGTTATGAAGTATAACCTGTAGGCATTTTAAAAGGTTTTTCATTTGCTACCATGAAAACAACAGATAACTACAGTACTGCTTTAAAATTACTGTTTGGGAAATGTTGCAATTTATTTCTGATGGCTATTCTGACCTTAATTTGACTCTACCTACAGTTGGTTTTATCACCGAAATGCCTTCAAATTTTCATAAAAATCAAGATAAGACACTTGGATTTTCTTGTGTTATTCAAAGTGAAAGTTAATAACTCTAAAAGTATATAAATGAAAGGATATTAAATATGCAGATGTGAATCTGCACTTAGTGTTGCATTCTGGTATAACATTTAAAACATCAGAAATTTCATATTTTGATAAATATATTTTATATTTAATTTTTATGGCTAACTGGAGATTTAAACTAATCATGTTTTGTCAGCAAGACGTGCAAGCTTATTTCTATCTTCTGAGCAGGAAAGACCTTTAGCTTGGGAGTGCAGAAACAAAGCACCCAGGTGAAGAATGTAGGGTTGTTGGCCACAGTTAACTTAGGCAGTATTTTTAATGTTTTAGTTCTATAAATTCTCTGAGTCCCTTGTCAGTGAAATAGGGCTCACTTGAATTGGTTACAGTCTTCTGATGTAATGTTAATACAGTAAATGTACGATTCTGATGCCTACAGAGTTTAACAAGCAGTGCCCTTTGTACCCTGCATTCTTACTGCCACTGACATGCCCACTGGCAGGCCTGCTGCTGATGCCTGCAATACTGCCAGCTGGGAAAAGTCTCACTGCCTAGGCATCTTCCCAGGTCACACTTTTAAAATCAGAGATCTGTTCATTGTTGAGATATGAAGAGGGTTAACAATTTGACCATGACTCCTTTACTTGACCAGTTCCTTGAAGGGTAGTGTAGAAGATACAGATTTACTCATGGCAACCTAAACTATGTCTGTAATGGCTGCTTTGGACATCATTGACCCAGCTTGTGCATGGTCTAAGCCAGTTGCATGGAAGAAACCATGGTTTGCCCATGATCTACATTTACTGCAAAGGCACAGATGGAAGCTAGAGCAGAACTGTCAGAGGATGGGATGTCTAGAGGTCAGACTTAGTCTTCATCATCTTGTTGTTGTATATAAGATAAATACACCATGTAAATGGCAGGTTTTTGTGGCCAGTGGAAGGACAGATGCACTTTTCTGTGTGGTTGGTAAATTAGACAGTCCAATCTGCCTTATTGTTCAGATGATTTTTACCCCAAACTGCTGTGAGATAGTGGCAATCATCTTTCCATATCAGGTTACTAAGATAAGGCAGTCCCTCACCACAGATTTAGTCACTAGGTGATTCAGTGAGTTTGGTGAAGAGCGGGTTCAGGTGCCTAGGCAGCAAGACTTTTCCCTGTGGGATATTTTGTTGGGGGCACATGGCTGAAATGACATTTAGCTGCAGAGAAATATGGCTGTTTGCAAATTTCCTGTGGGCAAAGAGAAGAATGTGGTGCCATGCCCACAACTTCAATAACCAAATGCACAGGGAGAAAATAATGTCCATGGTCCCAAGGCAACATGAGACAGCAGGCAGTATTGCAGGCATCTGCAGCAGGCTGGCCAGTGGGCATGTCAGTAAAAATGCAGGGTACAATGGGCAGTACCTTTATAATTGGTGTGTGTGGACCACTATCCCCTTCACAGTGTCTAGGGAACATTACCTAAAATGCATACTGGAGCATAAATGTGACTACAGTAGCATGCAGGATTTTCTCCATGCTGTAGCACACTTCTACACATTTTAGTAACATAAGCATGTACTGTACAGTGAGCACAATACTTGTTACTTCTTCTGCCCCAGTTCACTTGGTTACTAAAGCTGTGGGCATGGTAGTGTGTGCTTCTCTTTTCCCACAGGGAGCTGGCAAACAGCCATGCTTCTCTGCAGCTGAATGTCACTTCAGCCACGTGTCCCAAGCCAAATGTACCACGGGGAAATGTCTCACTGCCCCAGGTGCCTGAACCCCTTTATCATATAAGCATGACAATTCAAAATTCTGAAATTCAAAGTTACAGAAGTATTTCCCATACTTATCAATAACTTTCCTATCTCTATCAAAAAGAGTAGGATTGGAATTAACTGTATTTAGTAGCAATGGGATTAACTAAAGCTACAGCTGCTGGGTAAGAGACTCTGCTTGTCCTTCCTGTATTTGACATGCAGTAGGTAAATTGGACACTCTGAATTGGCAATAGGTGTGAGTGTGTGTGAGTACGGTGTGGAAGAACTGCCACAGCAGGGCTAGTCACTCGGCAGTGTAAATCTTGGCTCTACATGATTGTCACTGTTGAGGTGACACCTCAACCCCATATGCAAAAATGGGAAAGAGAGGTTGTAGGTGGATGGATGGATAGCTGCTGTGTCAGGTTTGGGAATCGTGTAAAAACTTAAAAAGCTGAAGAACTTTATACATCCCATCTGCCTCTTTAGGGACAGCTAGCTATCATGAAAACTGCAGACAGTAATACACACATCCTCGAAAACAGAAAGAACAGGAGGAATTGGTGTAGGTTCTGGAAATTCCTTATGCAACAACTCATAGTATTTTCTGAGGGACTGAGAAACCTCAGTGTTCTCCCATTGAAAACAGTGGCACATTCTAGCAATAGCCTTAGAGAAACCCACACAGGGGGAATCAGAAACTGAGTTTTTCTGAGTCTGAATTAGAAATCTGAGGAGAAAACCCTGTATTTGTCCCTTCATCTTCTTTTTCAGGTTCAGACTCTTGAATCTCTGCAAGAAAAGAGATGTCAGTCTTTCTTTTTCCCGAAACTACTTTACAAGAAGGATCAATAGCCTGAATTAAACCTTGAGCCAGACTCAGTAAACTACTCCTGTCTAAGGAAATTTGAGGAGTAGTAGTTTCTTTTTGACAGGGAAAATGGGGCCAGTCACATTATTAGTGGCAACAGCAGATTCCCCACAGATGGGCAGAGCATTCTGACACAACAGGGAAGCCTTCCAGGTTCCCTCTCCCAAGGCAGAAAAGAGTGGAACGTTTTTGCCCACTGAGGGACACCAACAGCTGCAGAGGGCATGGTTAAGCCTTGGTCCATAGTGGCTGCAGGTGCAACACAAGAGAGAGCTGGGGAAAAGATGAGTGGTCCGAGGTTCAACAAATGACCACAGCAGAGTCATCCACCTGCAGCTGAGACAATTTGCTAACCTGCTGTTGTGGAAAAGGCTGTTTGCTTAACTTTTTCTCTTTGTGTTTAGAAAAAGGATCAACTGTGGGACTGGTAGCTTGCTCCATGGTCAAGCCGAAAATGGTGCCTCCTTCCCAAAGAAGCCAAGCAGCAAATGCTTGTACTACAATTACAATTAAAACTTTTTAATTCTTTAAAAGTCACTTTTCTCACAGAAAAACAAAGTAAAAAGCACTTTAAAACATTTTGCCAGCCCCAAGAAAGTAAAATCAAAACAATTTCTCAACAGAAAAATGGTTTTCAATTACTTTACAAAACTTTCAAACTGACAGAAAAAAACAGTGCTCCCTTTTAAAGGTATGATACAGTCTCATGCCAGTCCATTAAAACAGAAACTCCTAGCTTTTAAAATAATTTTCCTGAACAGAAAAGTGAAAAAACATAAGCAATATTTATAAAATGGCAGGTTTTCCCCCAAGGGGAACTTATCTGCCCAACAAAAGGAACAGCATCAATCCAATCATCAATGAGTGTACTCTTTGGTGACAGTAAAGCTCTTACGATCTTGGCACCTAAACTTGTATTTTAATAAGCTCAGCTTGAGCTGCCTGACAGTCTGGGGCCTGGGCACATGGAAGATTCCTTGAAGCTTTGGAAGCTGGCTGGCTGTTATAGCACTGGCAGGATATAACTCATATAGTTAAGGCTACTGTAGCAGTGATCTATATGATAAACATAGCACAGTTGTGCAAGTAAACTTAACATACCAGTAGAAGTTTGAATGATCACTACAGCAGTAGCCACTCCCTCCCCCTTTTGTTTTTTGGGTATGTTGTTTATGCCAGGCTGTGATTATTTATTTTTTTGTTCTTCCTAGCAGTGTCCTTTCAGGGCTCGGTCTCCTTCTCTCTGTTGGCAGGAGAGCTCTAAAGGGCTTGCTGCCCAAACTTCTCTTTTAGTCAGCTTGCCTCAAGCTGCCTGACAGTGTGTGAGTGTGGAAGGGGCCCTGAAGCTTCAGTGGTTGGATGGCTGTTATATACTTGGCAAGATATAACCCACATAGATAATGCTGCTGACACAGTGATCAATATGATAAATATCACTACGATCCTGACATGACTATCTCCCTCACACTTTCTGTCATCATTGCAGGTCCTAGTTTACCCATTCAGGATCATTCCAATCAAAGAGAGCCAATGGTGTCTTGAAAGCCCTTGAAAGCAAATTGTTACTGTTGGAATGTGTTGTGATGTAATTTCCTTTTGTGTGATATATATTTAAATGATGTGATATATATTTAAATGATCTTTTATGGGTTGATTTTAATCCTCCCTGGAAGGCTTTTGTAGAACCACCAGGGGAATAAACAGTTTTTGGTAGAGTTTTGTATTTTTTAACACCTTTGTTAAATTATCACTAAAGACATAGGCAAACATACATTTGTAGAAAAGAAAACAAACCATGTAAATGTATTCACAGTTACAAACATTATATATACACACATGTATGCTTTTATACAGTTATCATCAATCCAACATTACATAAATTGCTCAATTCCTGCCTTCCCTTAAACCTTATTTCTCATCCAAAACATTATTCTATATGTATTGTTCCCAGTTTCTATTTTTCTATGTAATTTGTTCCTACTTGTTTCTAAATATCCCACTTCCAGTTCTTTATCTAGTAAGTGTTTTTTTTTTTTTTTTTTGGCAGCCACCAGAATTAAACTTAAGACGGCCTTACTATGTCTGGGCAATTCAGATCTTGTATCTCAGCTCACAAAATAATTTTTTTAGTCACACCCATTTTTTCATCCAATATTTCTGACAGAGCATGATGCAGGGAATTTTTAAATCCTACCAACTCGTTACTCTTCCAAAATATATGTTCCCAGTTACTTCTTTCTTCCCCACAACACATGTAACATTTGCCCTCTACCTGTGGACAAATTCTTTGGAGCCTACTTGGGTTATAAAAATATGTATGCAAATTCTTCCAAGCAAAAATCCTAAATCTTTTAGACTTTAGACTTTGTTGCATATTTGGGAAACATATGTATATCCTCACATTATTTCCTTATGAACTGCTTATCCAATCTTTCTTCCCAATCTTTTCTAACATCCTCTGATTGATTCCTAGAGTTATTGTGCAATATTTTATATGCCATGCTAATTATCCCTTTTTTTAACAGCAGCTTCTGTTTTTGATTCAACTAAAAACTCTGTCAGAGCAGGTCTTTCATATAAGATTCCCTTATCTCTTTCTCTTGCTTATACTCTCATATCAGTCCCTGATAGGGACAGCAATCTCTAGCCTGCTGTCCAAATGTCTTCTTGGCCTCTTCCCATTCTATTACATTTCACTCTCTAGTTATTTGCCCCCAATAACTTATTTCCTTTGGCATTTTTCTCCAGTAAATTCCAGCCCCCTCCCCCCGCTTTGTCGATTCTCTGTACCTGTAATTGCAGTCATCCCTATTGGCAGACTCTCCTTTCTCCATTCCTGTGTTGGCTTAGATCTTAGAATTCTTTCTGTTGCTTTACAAATAAAATATTCTGTATGGGTGATGTTATTGTCATTAAGGATCTACATCCAAAATCCTAGTCTCTACTTATTTCTTGAATTCCCCCCTGCTTCATCATCATCACTTTTCACTTTGAATTACAGCTTTCTGCTTGTGTTATGTACACAAGTCTTAACTATGTAGCTCTAAAATATCCCCTCAAATTAGGTAGTACTTAACTACCTTGTTCTAGTGGAAGGGACAGCGTATCCCACTTCACCTTTGCACTCTTCCCCTCCTAGATAAAAGCCTTCAACTCTTTATTAATTATTGTCCACAACTTCTCCTCTGGCTAATAAAGACATGCCTGACCTGGGTATAAAACTGAAGGCGCTAAAAACATTTTTACTGCTTGTATCTTGCTTTTCTATCCATATCCATAAACAAGAGCTTCCATTTTATCAGTTTTTGTATTATCTTTTGTTTAGTATCTTCCCACATGTCCTTAGCTGCCATAACAGAATCCTTTTTAACTCATATTCCTAAATACTTAATTTTATCGTGTCCCCGTAAATATGAGTATTCCTGAACCAATTCATGTGTGGGTACGTAGTTTATAGCTGTAGCCTTTGTTTTGACTTCATTAATTTTATATCCTGGGGAAAAAAAACATTAAACTGTCTCAGAATGTTCCACAGCACAGAGATATGCTTTACTGGTTTTATCAGGTAGAAAACAGAGTTTTGTAGTTGTTTTGTTTTATTTTCTCTTGCGTGAACTGTGTAGTTCATCCACTTACATAACAGGCCTAATTCACATTACTCTCGTATATTCACCAGTGGTGCAATAAGCATTTGCTGCTACAGTCCCTACTGTGACATAAATCATACTCTTCTTTCTTTTATCTCCCACACAAATCCTGCTTTGCAAAACAAACCGTCAACATCACAGGACTTGCTCTAGACAATATTAATTTAACTACCACACTAGGCCAGAACTGCCACCCTTTTCATCTCATTTGTAATGCACAGATGATCATCAGAATGCTTTGTAAAGAACACATACATTACAGATGAGCTTCTACCCCATATGAGATCTTTATTCAGTCTGGCATCGAGAAGAAATGTGTACTACATGATGTGCAGCTCTCTATACCTACTATACACCTTTGATTTTATTGTTCAGTTTGCCTTTCATTCTTATTGTTTTCACAGACTCCAAGCTTCACATTGTTGCCTTAACATAATTGCTTCAATATGGTTTGGAAATTTTGGTATTCACTTGATTTCTTTATTTGCACTATATGCATTTGTCTTCTCAGAACACTGGATTTCTCATGCATGTAAAGTACAGAACACATGGAGTGTGGTGTATGTGATGCACCAATTTTTATTCACTAGGTTATTGGTTTACTGTATTTCTGTTATCTTCTATGAATATTTTCTAACTGTATGGAATGGATGATACTGTTACGACTATAAAACATTATTTATGCCTGAAAAGCAATGGATCATCCAAAGCAACATTAATAAAATGACAAGGAAGGTTGATAGAACTGTGGAATACACATGAAGGAGAATTATTTTGTAGAACAAGACGTGCTTCATCAAAGGCAGTTTGCAAGACCCTTTCAGTGGAGCTTTGTGTTTAGTAATGAATAACTTACATTTACAAGAGCAGACACAATATAAAGAGAGAACTATCAGTGAAGTGGAACAAAGTGGTTCAAAGTCTTCACCAGAAAGCATACAGAAAGAAATATTTGAATAATTTTGTATGTATAGTCTTAAAAAAATATGACAAAATATGATAGATGATCAGGTAAATAAGGGAAAAGAGCAAATTATCAGAACAAAATCATTGGAAAGTATGTATTTATATTTAATTCTATAAGCTGTGTTGTTCTACAACTTTGACTTCAAATGAGACAAGGTTGCTGTTAAATGTTTACTAAATTTAGTTAATTGGCTTTCATATTAACTGATCTTTATGAGCTTGTTGGTTTGATGTAGGCTTACAGTTACTTACTACTGTCGGTTTACATTTCGCATTTTGTTGTCTTGTAGGCTAGCTGATTATAAAGTGGATGAGATCTGAAGACCTTACAGATTTAATTTTCAAATTATGTAAACAGTGTGCATCATTATATAATCAATTTAACACACTTTAGTGCAGACGCTTTATTTTAGTTTTTACTCTGTTTTATTAATTATGGCCTTCAGTTTAATAGGTTGTTTATAGCTGTTGGTTCACAATTCAGATTCTGATCTTTGCAGGTTATTTAACTATACACTGATTTATATTACTAGTGTTTGAAGATTTTGTTTCTGATTTATAGTTAGTGGACAACATTTGCAAATATATTTTTAAGATAACTTATTTTAGGCCTATTATTTTTAGTTTTTACTCCCTTGACTTTTGAAGTCACCCAGGTCTATTACTATAGCTGTGTTTTACTTTAAACTTTTAATTTAAGGTTAGAAGAAATTAATAAATAGGGAAGAATGGTTGAAAACAACGTCCTTAGATAAGCCACCTCACCAGGGTGCTCCCATATCATTTTTAATTTTACCTCTTAATTTCAGATGTGAGATATAAGCAAAATCAGCAGTAACCATCTGAATATAATTCAATGTTTGATCCATTTTGTTGAGAGCAATTTTATCAAAGAAGACAACTTGTCTAAACTACTATCTTCAACATGGTACAACCCAGCAATTTGGGAGGGAACAATGCCCCTTGCTACCTACCTGTGCTATCTCATATGGGGCAAGCTTCACTCATTCTTTCTCTTTCTTAAGTATACAGCCTCTGGAAAGAGAGCAATTTTGGTGAGCTGCCCTTCCCGATGAAACAATTCTTAATTAAATAAATTGCTCCAATATTAATTGCTTGTCTGCTTGTTTGCTCGTTAAAGACCAAGTATTGGAAGAGAAACTTATATAAGAAAACTTGAGTTATAAAAGAGAACTACTAGCATGTTTTTTTTTTCATTTTTGTGCGATAGGTTAACTTTTGTGGCCTGAGCTACACTAACTGATTTTAGACTTTGATGCCTGAAGATTCTAATGTGAATGTTTGCTGAGTCTTGAAAGATTTCCCCAAAGGAATGTTGAAATCTAAGAAGCCATACGTGGTATAAGAACATGTAAAACAGCAGTGTTTTATAAAATGAATTAATCTTTACAGTGCAATGATTTCACAACTCTAAAGTGTAGACCTATAGCTGCATTTTATTTTAAAGAGAGAAGCATGTAAAACATGTCCAAATAAGATGTTATGTCTTGCATATATTTATGTTCCACCAAATTGGAGCTTAAAACATTTGGAAAATAATTAGATTATTTATGAGTGGGGACCTGAACTTGATTTACAATAATGAGGTTGTATCAGGGTGACGTAAAAGAGAAAATATAACAAACGTATGTAGATTTTTGAAAACATATATGAAGATATTTGATATGTAAGATGTGACTTCAGCAGGAGAAAACCAGACAGAATTTGCATATTATTCCCCAAGGTGAAATACTAGGCTAAATTGGATACAATTTAGAGGTTAATGAGTGATTACAAGGCTAATGACTCCAAGGGTATTTTGAAGCCTAGCCATGCTTCCCAAAAGTGAGAATCAAACCCTGCTCCTTGTGCCTTTAAGGTAAACACCTTAATCATTATGCCAACCCCAACCCTTGAAGCATATGTTATTTAATTGAAAGATTTGCAATGCATCCAATAACTATTTCAGATCTTGCACCAATAAAATGTAAGATGATGCAGTGTAATGTAGTAAAAATGAGACACTAGTGTTTCCTTACATACTTTTTAAAAAGAGAAGCATTTCCAGAATGGGTAGTGAAAACGAATCAAATGTTATTAGTGAAGACAGAAATTTCTTCAGAAAGAATAGCTAGAGAGTGGGATAAAATGAAAATGGAGTTTAAAAATAGGGTAGAAATAAAAAAGCAAGAGATAAGGGAAAGAAGTTACAGGGATGATCTCAGAGGGGTTGACAAAGGTTACAGTATTGCAGAATAAGGGGAATCTTACAGAACAAGAAGAGGAGCAACTGCAGAGTGCTAAAGGGAAAATAGGGGAGTATTTGGATAATGTGCATGAGTTTAGAAAGTTTGTTGTTAAGCATGTAGGGCATCTGTTTGAGGCCAGCAATCCTCTTTAAAAGGCCACATAAGTACCTCGCAAAGAGGATTACTGGCCTCAAACAGATGCTTCACACTGACCATCTAAAAAAACTCCAGCTTTACTCCATAGCATATCGCCTACTCCGAGGTGATCTCTGCCTAACATATAAAGCTATGTCATACCCAGAGCTGTTGGACATGCTACACCTAAAGAAATCCCAATCCTTCCCAGCTACACGCTCTAGGGACCTAAACCTTGTCACCACAATAAACAGGACATGCTGGAGGGATAAATTCCTGTCCCAGAGACTTCCCATACCCTGGAACAAGCTACCCATCTATGTCAAGCAAAGTTCCTCATTAGCACTCTTCAAGAAAAATCTTGATGAGTGGATGGGAAATAGGAAATACACCCCAGGGATCACTTCTGTGGCTCTACTCGAAAGGGGCACAGGAAAATAACTTTCTTGGGTGGTGTAAGCCAGGGAACCTTGTTGGCTAGGCTTACTTACGCCCTTGGACTGATAGCCTAGTACCTACCTATGAACCTATGAACTATTTTTGATAACAACACCAGAGCACAAAACTTTTAGCACAATGGCTTAGGCAACAGAAAGTAGAAAGGGTTGTTGTTATACTTAGGGGGCCTATGACAATAAAAATAACCAGTGATTCTATGAAGGTGTTAGGGATATTTTAGAAATTTACTAAATTTTTTTATAAACACATGAATATGGAAACCAAGAAAAGGCAGAAAGAGAAATATTTATGGAAACAGAGCAAAACCTGGTATCAGCAATAAGTCCAGAACCATTAAATTGTGCCTAAGCCAAAAAATAAAAATAGTTGCTGGAATCATGAACTTTGAGTATAAAGTTTAATAAATCCATGAGTGTAACACACTATCACCTAGTGGCTTCTTCAGATGAATAGCAAGTTTTTTAAAAACACACTATGTCTCCCAAACTTCCAACAATTTATGGACTACATAAGGTTCATAAGTCACTCACAAATCCACCATTAAAACCCATAGTTTCTGCTAGACGGTGGGTGACCAAGCCTCTATTGAAATACCTGGATGGTATACTTAAACAGCATTTATATGAAACCAACACAGTTATAAAGGACACAATGGATTTTTTAAACCAACTGGCAGAATAGATGAGAGCCAAGAACTTAACTGAATGCTACTTTGTTACAATGGATGTTGGTTTATTGCTCACAGTAATACCAAATCAAATAGGCATTCAATATATTAGTGAATATCTCAACAAACTTTTTAGTTATTCTCTAAGCAAGATTACTACTATATGTGATCTACTTCAGTTAGTACTAAATAATAATGCATTTTTGTTTCAAAAACAAATTTACAAACAGAACACTGGTGTTGCCATGGGCACACTGGTAGCAAATACTTATGCTAATGTGGTAATGTACTACTGAAAAAGGAAATATGTTCTAACTGGGGGTCAGTTTATGAATAATGTAATTTCTTACAAGTGCTTTGTGGTTGATTTGCTCCTAATATGGGATGGCACTATAACTGAATTCAATTCTTTTTTTGGAATACATATCCAATACCTCTAACTTTTAAAAATTCAAAAGTAAAATATCAAAAAATGAAATTCATTTTCTTCACATGAAACTCACTTTGAAAAATAGGTACAATTGAGACAACACTTTATAAGAAAGAAACTAAATGTTACATGTTCTTACACTGAACAAGCATACACCCTCCCTTCATCTACAACAACATTGTTAAGAACCAAATGCTAAGGGTGACAAGACTGAATATGGATGACATTAAGATGGTAGAACAGTTAAGTAACTTAGAAAAAGAATTTATTGAAAGGGGTTATAAGAAAGATGTTACACAGGCTATAAAATAAGACTAGCACTAAGAGCTACTGAATCTAAACCCATATTCTGTACACATGCTCCACAATATAGAAAAACTAGACAATTCAGAAAGTGTAAGATGTAACCTGACATTTAATAACAATACAACAATTTTGAAACAGATTATATGTAAATACTGGCCATTGCTTCGAGACATACTGGAACTTGATAGTGTAATAAATGATATGCCATCCTTTAGTTATAGCAGAAATAACAACTTAAAAAATAAGTTATGCTATAAGGAGCAGCCAATTTTTGATAATAATTTGTTTTTCAGTACTAAATCTGGCACTTATAAATGCCACAATTCTGTTTATTGTCATTACATATACACAGAGAAAAAAATCACACATCCAGCAAATGGCAAAGAATTTTTATTAAAACCATATGGTAACTGTGCCACTAGAAATATTGTTTATTTAGCTAAATGCAGCCAGTGTCCTGTCTGTTATATAGGCAAATTGAACCAGAAGTTAAAAGAAAGAATAGGCAATCACCTTTCAGATATTAGGAGGAAAATAATTACTAATGCAATTTATAGACATATAACTGACACAGATGAAAAACATTCTTTTAAATCCATGATTTTAAAGAATATTTTTAAACCACTTAGAGGGGCTGACATAAGACAACTGACAGAAGAAGAAGAATTAAAATGGATATTGTGTTTTAAAGCACATATCACACTAGGTCTTAATGGTATGATTAGTATAAGACTATACTTAAAGTGATTACAAATGCAAGTGAAATTTTTTTTGTTTTTTATGTTTAATACTGTTTTTTATGACAGCTTTTGCTATAGAGATGCCTCATATGTTTTAATGCTGCTTCCTACCCCCTTCCCCTTGTTTTAACATCATATGATTTTAAATATCATGTGACTTTTTAAATATCACATGATTTGTGCATAGTGATCATATGATTTTTCTCATGTTACTTGTTTTTAATAACTATTTAAAGTGTGTTTTTAAGAAACGTACTATTCACCTAAAGAAGCTGCTAGGTGAAAGTGTGTTACACTCGTAGACTTAATAAAGTTTATACCCAAAGTTTGTGGTTCTAGCAAATATTTATGGAAGAATGAATTATGCTAAAGTTAGAGGAAAACAAGATTCAGCAATTAATTCCTAAGATAGAAAGAGATGAAGTAATAATGGTGATGCTAATAAATCAAAAGAGAAGTCTCCAGGAACAGATGGCATTCCTATGGAAGTCCTGAAGTTTGCAGAGAAAAAAGTGATAATGATCTGAAAAGTTTTGTTAAACAGTATTTTACAAGATTGAGGGGAAGTACCAAATTTTTTGGGGGGAGGAGACTGTGGTGGCTGTATTACACAAAGAGGGTAAATACCCTTCAGACCCAGCTTCATACAGACACATTCAATTTCAAGCCATGATTAGAAAGTGTTTATATCTGTACTAGCTATGTGAATGGCAAAGTGTTACCAAAACTAATAGTTATAGATCAATGTAGTTTTGTAGAAATTAGGCAAACATTTGACAACATTAATAGATCAATGATTATCCAGATTAAAGCAGAATGTGAGCAAATACTGCTGTTGCTGGTAGGTCTTGATGTAGAGAAAGCATTTGATAAAGTCGGCTAGAATTGTATGAGCAGGGCAATGAGAGCATTTCCATTCACTGAGAGAATAATAGGGTTAATTAAGAAAATATATGAAGGGTTGGAGGCAATAATTAAGGTGGGAGGGTTATTCTCCAACAAACAGTGTTTGAACAGAAGAACCAGGCAGGGATGTCCATTTTCCACTTTGCCTGGTTTATATTTATAGTCATAAATAAATGAATGGACTCAAAAATTCAAAGATATAACTTGTATGGTAATCACGAAAAGTAAAAACTAACAGAAAGGATCTGCAGTGAAGTGTGTTAAATTATCTAATGACACATACTCCTTATATCATTTGAAAATTAAATCAAAAGCAGATCTCATCTACTTTATAATAAATAGCTAGTCTACAAGACAATGAAAATATCCTCAGATAAGCCCCCTTACCAACTTACTTCAGTATCATTTTTTTTAATTTTACCATTTAATTTCTGATGTAAGTTATAAGCAAAATTAGCATTATTTTTTGTTTGGTATTGAAATGATGATAGCATAGAACAAGGTGGTTTAGGTATACTAGATTTTAATAAATGCTTTAGAGCTACACAGTTAAGGCTCATAGACATAATGCAAGTAGATAGTTATAAATCAAAGTGGAAAGAGATGATGATTATGAAATGGGGGAGAAATTGGATAAGAGTAGGTTTTTGGATGCAAATCCTTAAGGAGAAAAACAACAACCATACAGAATATGATTGTCATGAAGATGAAGAAAGTATCCTAATAAATAACACAACACATGAATGGAGAAATGAGATTTTACCAATAGGGATGACTACAAGTAGGGGTATAGAAAATAGGCAAAAAGGGGTGGAATTTGCTGGAGAAAATTATCAAAGGAAGCAAGGTCCTGGAAGCAAATAACTGGAGAGGGAAAAAGTAACAGAGTGGGATGAGGATGAGCAGAAATTTCAACTGCATGATAGAGACTGCCTTCCTTACTAGGGATTGTATAGAAGAGTATAGGTAAAGAAAAAGGGACAGAGCTCTGGTAGAGATTTCAGCTGAGTCTAGAACACAAGGGGTAATTAGTAGAGTATATAAAATATTGCACAATAACTATAATTTTTATTTATTTGTATTTATCCTTTGTTGACTCAATCAGTCTAACTAGGCTAGTGGCCTCTTTTCATGGGAGACATGAGGTGATATTTATTATACTATGGGAAATTTGGCTAGGGCATTGGGGAAGTTCCCCTTCTCTTTCTGATTGGTGCAATTGGATCTTTGGCATCCACCTGAACCAACTCAAGCAGATGCGACCTAGGTTTAACATCTAATTCAAAGTATAAGAATCAATCAGAGGAAGTTAGAAAGAATTAGGAAGAGAGTCTAGAAAGGCAATTTAGAAATGAACAATGGGAGGACATATGTATGGCTCTCAAGTATGCAACAAAATCCAGAATGTTTAGAATTTTTGCTTGGAAGTGTTTGCATAGGTATTTTATACCCCAAGCAGAATTCGGGGAATTTTTCCTCAAGTAGACAGCAGATGTTGGAAGAGTGTTATAAAAAGAGAGGCAACTAGGAACATTTATTTTTGTGAGTGTAATGAATTAGCAGCTTTTAAAAAATTCCCTAAAGAGTATTTTTTCAGAAATGCTGGAGGAGCAAATCTCTCTAATTAAGGGAAATTATTTGTTTGTGTTGGGACACAGGGTCTGAACTGTCTATACATAGTAAGACCTTAAGTTTAATGCTATTTTCTGTGAAAAAAATAGTTACTACAAAATAGAAACAAAAGGTTAAACTTACTGTAATTGAATTATTAAATGTTTTAGAGGAGATAAAAAAAAACTAGAGGTGGGATCTTTAGAAAATGGAAGAAGTAAATTACATAGGCATAAATGGAATTTGTGGGAGCAGGACAAGCAGAATAATGTTCGGGAGAAGGAGTGAGGTTTAAAGGAAGGCAGAAATTGTTCAATTTATGTAATATTGAAGTGAAAGAAAACATGTATAATGCATGACTATGACAAA
This sequence comes from Protopterus annectens, assembly GCF_019279795.1. Taxonomy (NCBI): domain Eukaryota; kingdom Metazoa; phylum Chordata; order Ceratodontiformes; family Protopteridae; genus Protopterus; species Protopterus annectens. The sequence goes on along the minus strand of NC_056730.1, from coordinate 93,795,502 downwards.
TGTTAATATGGTCTGTTTTCTTTTCTTTTCATGTATGTGTGCCTATTTCTTAAGTAATACTATAATAAAGGTGTTTAAAAATAAGATGATATGTTTAAATCAAATCAGATGAAGGAACCCAAAAAGGATGTAAACATATGCCCCCCAATCTAAACTTTTTAAAAAAACACTGTTGCTTGATATTTCTCCTGATGGCAATGCATACTACTTGTCTCCTACATTCTCACTGTTAATCATGAGGTACACTGTTCTTATTCAGTGTTTTTATAAAGTCTAACTTTTTTTTATTCTTATGTGTGTGTGTATATATATATATATATATATATATATATATATACACACACACACACACACACACATACATACAGTGTGTGTGTGTGTGTGTGTGTGTGTGTGTGTGTGTGTGTGTGTGTGTGTGTGTATATATATATATATATATATATATACATACACACACACACACACACACATACATACAGTGTGTGTGTGTAAATATATATATATATATATATATATATATATATATATATACATACATATATATATATATATATATATATATATATATAGGTCTACTTGAGTTGGACGAAAGACCAGAAGATCGAAACCCGGAACGCCGAGACGTAAACAATGAAACTGCAGAACACCGAAAAGCGCGAAATTCAAAATCCCGATGTTACGGGAGTTTGAATTAGCGCTTTTCGTGTTCTGCTGTAGGTAAGTTTGTGTGTATGAGTGCATTTGTGAGGGGAAATGCTGTGTGTAAGTGTGTGTTGTGACTGTGGTGTGTGTGTGAGGGACTGTACTGTGTGGGTGTGTGTTTGCCTTGTGTGTCTGTTTGTGCGATCTCAGAGTTAGAATATTAAAGTAGGGGGTGCAGGGGGGCTTGCCCCCTGCCTATCATTAGTGTAGGGTGTTTTGTTTAGTAGTGTGGGGCAGTTGTGTGTGTGTTTTTGTGTGTTATGTGTGTTTTGTAAACTGACGTGTTTTTTGGTGTTCTGGGGTTTCGTTGTTTTCGTCTCGGTGTTCTGCATTTCGTTCTTCTGGTCTTTCATTGTTACGAAGTAGACCCATAGTAGACCCATATATATATATATATATATATATATATATATATATATATATATATATACACACACACACACATACATATAAAATACACATTCACATTTATATATATATATATATATATATATATATATATATGTATATATATATATGGATTCCATACACTTGGTCGAATTACACTTGGTCGAAAATTATTCCAGGCAGTTCACTTCACTGACAGCTCACTTGACTGAAAGCTCACTTGGTCGAAGTTCCTTTGGTCGAAAATGGAATATAGCCCCTGCCCCACTGCAGTGCAAACCTGGAGTGGGAATATTAAATAAGGATGGGGGGGTGGGGGGCATAGCCACCCACATTATGCTAATAGTTTTTACTAAACATATATATATATATATATATATATATATATATATATATATATATATCGATGCATTTCTAGTAGATATACCTTCTTATAACAGTGAATACATTAAAATTTTGTGGGGGCTACGCTCCACCCCCTTTAGGGTGCCCCCACACCTCCCCCCTTATTTTATATTCTCACTCCAGGGTTGCACTGCAGTGGGGCAGAGACTATATTCCATTTTCGACCAAATGAACTTTGAGCAAGTGAGCTTTCAGTCAAGTGAGCTTTCAGTGAAGTGCAATGCCTGGAATAATTTTCAACTAAATGAAATTCGACCAAGTGTATGGAATCCATATAAATATATATATATATATATATATTATATATATAGAGGTATAGCTATTTCATCTTTGTATACATGTGTTCTATAAGACTTTTAGCTCACATTATACACACACACACACACACACACACACACACACACACACACACATATATACAGTATGCGTGTGTGTGTGTGTGTGTGTGTGTGTGTGTGTGTGTGTGTGTGTGTATATATATATATATATATACATATATGTATATATATATATATATATATATATATATATATATGTGTGTGTGTGTGTGTGTGCTTGTGCATCAATACCTAATATCATTCAGGCATTGTCCCGTGAATCACTGCTTGACAAACCTGCTTCACTGATCCTGACAGAACAAACCTCACTGGTGAAAACGTGAATGGGAGGCTGTTGTGATTGCTAAGCATCTCATCACTGAACTATTTTTTTCCATAGGAAGTTGAAGGTTACTGAGTCTTGTGATTATTATGCCTTGTCAGTTCCCTCCTAGTCTGCACCTCACCTCTCAAAAAGGGCTAGGCCAGTCAAAACCAATGTGAATGAATGCATGAACACCCATCCAATCCCCCTGCTCCTGTTTGAAGGATGATGGCATATAAAACTGTGTTATCTGCAGGGGGAGTCTATTCCAGCAGTGAGGGAGACGCTGAGCAATGAATCAAGTCTCTCTAACTTGTTTTATTGATCTGCTGAAACAGGTTTAGATCCTGTGTGCTGGTATTTGTGAGATTCTCTGATTTGTAAAGGTACAAGAGATCCTAGACTACTGCATCTGTGATTGATCAAAAGACAAGGCACAATTCTCATTTGAGCAATTTAATATTTAAAGAAAAGTGGGACAGTTTATATTGTCTTTTTGGTAGCTTGTGGATTTTAAGTCTGTGATCCTCTTTGTTAGGAACCTCTGGTGTTTTTCCAACTGCCTGATAGGTCTGCTGGGAAGTGAACATTGTATTCTATGACTAATCCGATCAGTGATGAATACAAGAGATTAATAACCTTTTTTTAGATCTGGATTATATTTCCTTGATGATCAGCTGTACTAAGAAGAAGGATTTCCTGGCAACCATTGCTACATGGTAATGAAAGGAGAGGCAATTATCAAATCCATTTCTCAGGTCTCTAACTACATTTTCATTTTGAAGTGGGACATTGTCAGTGCTGTATGCAGGGGGCTGATTTATATGCCAAATGCAACAATGATGCATTTTTCACACTTAATTTAAGCCCATTCCAATACACCAGGCATTTAAACATGTAAATTCCTATTTGAGGGCTTCTGTGTCAGACAGGGATTTGACAATGATTCCCAGTTTGCAGTCATCTACAGATTTGGTTAGCCATAGGTCTTAGTTTACTTCTTGAGTCTGTCGAATTGCTGCTCAGTAAAGTTATATAAATCCAGATACACATGTTCCTTTAATAATATTTTTTACAAATACTATTCTGAATGCCTCAGGCTATACCAGTTGGATGAAAAGTATTTACTGCTTCTATGTTTTCATGTTGGGTGTCAGACGTCACCACACAGTAACGTACATCACACCATTTTCTTGATGGTCATGATTATATGAACATACTGCTAATATTCAAAACAATTCAGTAAACAGTTTATGAGGACTGACAAGGAATTTCATACAGAAAAAAAAATTGCTGAGGTCAAGCTATCTAGTGGCAAGATCATGAACAGGGAGTGGGTTAGTGTTAAAGGTCACAGCTTGACATTCGTACACATTGATGCAATGTTGCTGCATATGTAGGGTCAGGGTCCAGGCTTTAAAACTTTGATTTAGCTCCGTGGAGGTCACATTAAGAAACATAGTACATATACTACTAACTGTCAACAGTATCCTGCAAGCTTAACCAGCTTGTTTAAAATGGGCATCCTGAAACAACAAAGCAGTTGTCTTATGTTTACAGACAGCCACCTACTACTGAAACAAACTGACAAAGTGTGTGAGAGATGTAGATATACAATGTTATTGTAGGCAAAACTCTCAGAAAAAGCTACTACAAATAAACGTTTGCCAGTAACACACAATAGCACACTATACCTATTATACCCACGGCGGTGATGCTGCGGTAGCATTGTCGCCTCACAGTAAGACGCTGTCCGGTTTGATTCTCAGTTAGAGCATATTCTGCATGAAGACATGCGTGAATGGGCATACCTTCGTTGAAGGTTGTGCTTCAGGGCTGGTAACTCGGCACGTAAAAATCAACTACCAGTCATTAGCGGACCAGAGTTCCGCTGTGGCGACCCCTAAACGGGAAAAGCCGAAAGACACAACAACCTATCACACACAATATGGACCAAACAGATACACCTATATATATGCTGAATCTCTTAAAGTAACCTACTTGAACCACGATGACCTAATAATGTAACATAAAATAGTATCCTCAACAACCTCGCAAACACTCAACTCAGTCAACACCCACCATGAATCACACATCTAAGGCTCTCAGTGTCTCAGATCAAAAGCCCATAAGGCAAACATGCACAAAATCCAAAATTCTATTCATAGGTAACTCCACAGTGAGATATAGTGATGCACCTCTCACCAGGCTGAGTAAGGAGAGGGTCATCATTAGCTGCCTATTGGGTGCCAGGATTCATCACATCAGGCATGCACTCTCAAGTCAGGGGTATAGTCAGTGAATTCCATTTTGTAAACACATACAAACACTGTTATTGCTGCCCCCCAACCCACCTAATTGGGCACATCTCTCAAGCTGTTACCCCCCACCCAGCACTTAATGTGTGTAACATTTTCAGTTGCTCAGTCAAATCTGTTAGAGATATTGTTTTAATCTGCATTCTCTCTGTAAACAAGCTATATACATGTTGTTAGAGGCATTAATTCAAACAGTTACAGACATAATATGGCCTAATAAAGCTCCTAGAGTACAATGAGGATGCTTTGCTACACCCTTGACTCAAATCCTTGCACCACAAGTACATGTATGACACAGTCATAGTCCGCAAAAGTACCTCACAAAGAGGATCCTAGGCCTTAAACACTTGTCCTATATGAGCATACTAAAAAAACTCCAACTATTCTCTGTCTCATATTGCCTACTTAGAGGCAATCACTGTTTGACTTACAAAGCCATGTCTGATCCAGCTCTGTTAGAAATGCTACATCTAAAGAAATCCCACTCCCTCCACACCACATGCTCCAGAGACCTCAACCTCATTACCACAATCAACAGAACATGCTGGAGGGACAGGTTCATAACCCAGAGACTGACCATGCTATGGACTAGACTTCCCAAACATGTCAAGCAGAGCACCTCACTGGCCCTCTTCAAGAAAAATCGTGATGAGTGGATGGAAATAGAAAATTTACCCCAGGGATCACTCCAGTGGCTTTACTTGACAGAGGCACTTTGAACTAAGGTTGGGTGGCACAATGCCAGGGTAATCCTATCGGCTAGGCTTGTAAAGACTCCAGGACCATTAGCCTAGTACACACCTATGAACCTGTGTGAGTAAATGGCTTGAGACATAACACTCTGGACTATAGGACTAGAGGGCTTACTGACCATTAGTTGACGGCACCAGTTGTTGAAAGGGGAAAAAAGCTGGTACAGCTAATCAAAACACAACTGACTGCACATACTTTTTTTTCCCTTGTGAGATTGTGGTACATTGGGGATCAGGGAATTTTTCCTTTCCTGACTGTATTGTGATCTCGGAGTTGGTATAGATAACTAGCAGAGGGTGTCGGGGGTGAAGGGGGTCTTGCTCCCCTGCAAACATAAATTGAAAGTTTTTTTTCTAATCAGGGGACAAGTAGTGTTTGATCACTTGTTGTTCAATATTGTGAGTTTTTGATGAAGGGTCATATACCCAACTAGAGATATGATGGAACTCTTGGAAGATGTAACTGAGGCAGTTATGAACCTAGTCTGGAGTACAATTTCACGATCACTGAAAATGACAGGGTAGCATGAACGATTATTGACTTCAAAAATTATCTTAGCTTGTGGTGTCATGAGGGGTCTAATATATATCAGCCTGAGGGAGATGGTAGACAGTCCTTGTTTTGCCAGGGATGGCCTACATCTTTCTCCATAAGGCTTTTGTATATTGGCTAAAACTGTGTCCACCCCATAGTGCCTTTTTTAGGCAATGTCAGTCTTCAAAAGCTTCCAAAAAAAAAAAATCCAAATAAAAAGAAGTTATGTACTCACCATAACGTTCCATGTATGTAGTCCATCTCGCCGAACATTATTACATGTGGGTTGGGAAACAATCCTTGGCTCCGACTCAGTCACTTAGAAAGCCTGAAAACTTCTGATTGGCTCGTGGCTAATAGGTATCCCATGATGCATGCGCACATTCCCCAGATCTTGGTCGATACTAGTCTACCAGAAACAGACAGGAAAAAGGAATAAAGGTCCAGAAGAATAAACTGTAATAAAAGGAGCCCTTGTGGCAAAAACCCACTATAGAAAGGGAAAAAAACTCTATCCAGATCCTCCAGGAAGGGGGCTGGTGGGTGGGTTCGTAATAATGTTCGGCGAGATGGACTACATACATGGAACGTTATGGTGAATACATAACTTTCTTTATGTTATGTAGTCCTATCTCGCCTCCATTATTACGTGTGGGACAGCATCCCTAGCATCTTGAATGGGTGGCTCACTGGAAGATACTCCTGAGTACCGTGGAACCAAACGAAGCTCTACCCTGGATGTTAAATCCAACTTATAATGGGAAATGAAGGTATGAGGGGTAGTCCATGCTGCTGCTGCACAAATACTATCAATAGGTGTCCTGGCTTGGAAAGCAGCAGAAGTAGCGAAGGATCTGGTGGGATGCTGTTTAACTTTAAAGGGTAACTCCTTTCCTTGAAAACTGTAAATAAAGGAAATACAACTAGAGATCCAGTTCGAAAGTGTAACCTTGGAAACTGGCAAGCCCATTCTCGCCTCAGCAAAGGAAATAAACAGCTGTTCTGATTTTCTAAATCCTTTGGTCCAGTGGATACAGAAACGCAGTTGCCTGTGGACATCCAGTTGGTGGAATGTATACTCTGCTTTGTTGTAATGATTAGGGAAGAACACTGGCAATTCAATTGTTTGGTTTAAGTGAAATTGAGAACAGACTTTAGGAATAAAAGAAGGGTTGGTCCGGAGAGAGACCCTATCTTTGTGAAAAATTAAGTATGGAGGTTTAACAGACAGAGCTTGTAATTCAGAAACTCGCCTGGCTGAGGTTATTGCTACCAGAAAAAGAGTCTTCCAAGACAGAAACTTCAACTGACAACTATGGGCTGACTCAAAGGGTGACAGAGTAAGTCTAGACAGAAATAAATTTAGGTCCCAAGGTGGAATGGGGTCTTGTACAGGAGGTCTTAACATCGTGGAACCCTTAAGAAAGGATTTGCACAGTTTGTGAGACATAAGACTGGGATTATTAATCCCCACATGAAAATTAGATACTGCTGCTAGCTGAACTCAGTGTAGCAGCTGCTGAACCCTGGTGAAAGAGTTCAAAAAGAAACTCTAGAACAATAGTAATGGAAGCTTTAAATGGATCAACTTCTCTATTGTGTACCCATATGGAAAATCTCTTCCATTTACTGTGATACAATTTTCTGGTTGAAGGCTTGTGAGAAAAGGTAATATGAGTTACAGCTGGAGACAAATCATGAAGCCTGACTAGTGATGGAACTGGAGCAGCCATGCTGTCAGTTTGAGAGTGTGGAGACTGGGATGAAGAGAACCTGACATGTGTGTCAGGAGGTCTGGCACTAGATCCAGCGTCCATGGGCATTCCAACAGGTGAGGCCCAAGAAAAGGGAACCAAATCTGACGAAGCCAGTAAGGTGTGATGAGGATCATCTTGCTTTCCAACAGCATTGCTTTCTGTATGACCTTGGGAATGAGTGGAAAAGGAGGAAAAGCATAAAGGAGTCCCGGGGGCCAATCGTGGACTAGTCTCTTGGAGACTCCCCCGGAGGGGGGATGAGAGAGAAAAAGGTGCTGCATTTGGTGTTGATGGGACTGGCAAAGAGGTCACAGCAGGGTTGTCCCCACTTGTGAAAGATCATGCTGGCTATTTTCAAGGACCATTCGTGAGGTAACAAAATTGCCCTGCTTAGCTTGTCCGCTATTACGTTGGAAGTCCCCAGGATATGTGTTGCGACGAGAAAGCGTTGGGAAGAAATCGCCCAATCCCAAACTCGCATGGCCTCTCGACATAAGGGGTATGATCTGGTTCCCCCCTTGTTTGTTTAGATACCAGACAACTGACGTGTTGTTGGTCTGGATAGCTATCGTCCCTAGAGGGAGAAGGTAGTAAAGTGCTTGCAATGCTAGAAGCACCACCCTCATATCTAAGCCAGTGATATGCAGATGGGCCTCCTGCTCTTGCCATGTGTCTTGTACAGTCCTGCCAAGATAATGCCCTCCCCCCCACCCTATCTGAGAGGCATCCGTGGTCACAGTGGCAACTGGTCGGTGCAGTACAAAGGGAGTCCCTGTGGTAAGATGACCTGGTTGAATCCACCAACGTAGGTCCTTTTTGCAAGAATCTGTAATCAGGATTTGATAATGTAGGGGCAACTGTTGAAATGACCACTGGGATGACAGGAGCCATTGGAGTATTCTCATATGTAGTCTTGCTAAAGGTACCAAGGTTATGGTTGACACCATAGTCCCGAGACGCTGCAACACCACCTTTGCTTTGACTCTTTGAAGAGGAAGTATTCTGTAAATTTGTTGCACAAGATTCTGTATTCCGTCTGTAGGCAGTCTGGCTGACATCTCGACCGTGTCTGTGTTTGCTCCTATAAAAGTTATAGCCTGAGTGGGCAAAAAAGAGGATTTTTCCCAGTTTATCAAGATTCCCAACTGGGAACAGAGCTTGATTGTGGAATCTCTTGACTGAATTAGGCAATGCCTGGTGGTGGCGGTCAGGAGCCACTCGTCCAGGTATGGAAAGACTTGGATTCCCTGATGCCACAAATGAGCTGTGACTACTGCCATGCACTTGGTGAACACCTGGGGGGCTGTGGTGAGACCAAAGGGCAGCACCCGAAACTGGTAATGATTGGATCCCAGCCAAATGCGTAGGTAGCTCCTTGATGCTTTGTCCATCCTTATGTGGTAGTAGGCATCCTGGAGTTCTATTGAGCACATCCAGCTGTCTCTCCCCAACAAAGGGAGTATGGATTGTAGAGTGACCATTCGGAACTTGGACTTCTTTACATGCTCGTTTAACCTGCTGAGGTCTAGGATGGGCCTCCAGTCCCCTGTTCTTTTTGGAACTAAAAAGAACCTGGAGTATGTTCTGAATCCTGTCTGGTCTGTTGGGACCTTTTGGATGGCTCTTTTTAATAGCAGCTTTTCTATCTCTATAGCCGCTTGATCCCTGTGATTGGGTGGTACATCTGGGATCCTTTTGGGAGGGCATGGAGGATGGGAAAAGGGTATAGAGTAACCTCTGGTAATGATGTCTTGTACCCACTTGTCTTGAGTGAGATTTAGCTAGGATTCTGGGTACAAGGACAGGCAACCCCCGACTGGCTCCAGAGATGCACAGTCGGGGTCCACATCAGGAATGCTGATAGGGACAGTCACAAAAGGAATCGTGACCTCCCTGATTTTGCGGGCCTCCCCTGCCTCTAGGGCGATGTCTACCATTATTTCCTCCTGCCCTGCCTCTGAAGGAGGAATCACCTTGTGTGTCCTGGAAAGGTTTCTGTGATATCTTGAACCACATTTTGCCACTCTTCTGACCTTTATGGTAAGGTCTAGAAGGAACAGTAAAATGGGCTCTCATGGCAGAGAGAGTCTTTCCTTCCTGCTCACACCTGGTGAGGTTATCTTTCACCTTGGGTCCAAAAAGAGAGGATCCGTCTATGGGAGCATTGGTGAATGTAAACTTGAAAGGCTCAGCAAATTTGCATAGATGCATCCAGGGATGTCTCCTTAATGAGAAATTACTCACACCATCAGCCGCATATGAGATCAGCCACATGGAGGAGTTAACAATAGATTTGAGGGTAGCCAACTGAGCCGACACTGTAGATGGGACTGCTTCGGTCGAGGTACCCTTAAGAGTATCTCCTAACTCCTTTAGGAGATCTCTCTGAAGTCTCATAAAATATGATAGATAGTTCAGCGACCTGAGTGTAAAAGCTGCTGAAGAGAAGTTAAGCTTCCCATACCTATCCATCGTCCAGGATTCCTTGTTAGGTGGATGGATAGAAGAAGTCTTGGCTAGCTCCTTCTTAGTGGCCGCCGCCACCACCATGGCATCAACAGGTAAACCCTTAGATAAAACTCTTTGTCCTTAGGGGCAGAGAGAAATTTATTCGGCCTCCTGGGGACCAGTTCCACAGCATTGGAAGTCTGCCATGCCTTCTGACTCATGAGATCTAGCAATTCATCAAATGGAGGAAACACCCATGAAGCTGAGGGTTGAGACCCAAAAGCCTTCAGGTACACTGACTCCTCATCGGAAGGGGTAATGGTGGGCCAGCCACCTCTCTGCCTGAGGATCTCCAAAATGTCTGCAAAGGAGACATCTTCAGAGGACGACTTAGGGGACCCCTCTGACTCATCGAGGTTAGTGTCAGATGTGACAGACTCATCAGGAGAGTCTACATGCTTCCTCTTACATGATCTCTTCTGAGGGGGCTCCTCAGTGGGGTCTTCTGGGGAGGTCTCAGAAGATCAGGGACCACCCAAATGGGGGTCCTGAAGCTGTGAGTCTCTACCATCCCAGGGGATAGAGAATGCTGAGACTGTAGTCAGTGCTTGAGGGAGTATAGCATCGGTACTCCTACGTGGTATGGATGAACTATCCAACATGCTCCTCATCTTCACGAAAACCAATTCCTCTGGCACCGAATGATGCCCCAGCTCCGAGGAGAGTGTAGGCGCCGATGGCTCCAAAGGAATCGGCTCCGAGAACGATGTAGGGTCCAAGATCACTCGGGCTGACGCACCAGGAGGAAGACTCAGCACCGAAGAGGTTCAGTTCCATTTGTCCCCCTCGGGCCCGACCAAAAAGCTTCGGACCCTAGACACTTCAGACGGCGCTAACAGTGTCGGAGTGGGGCTCGGCTCTGAGACAACCACCTGGGGTGCTGGAGCCGAGGACACCACTATAGTCGGTACAGACAGTGTCGGCTCCAAAGGCCCAATCTGGGTTGGAGGAGGAAACAGAGCAGGGTCGGTAACAGGAGTTGGCTCCGAGACAGAAGTGGTCAGAGCAGATAAAAATTTTGGCAAGGCCAACGACTTAAGGAGTCTGAGCACTACTCTCTCAATGTCTTCTTCAGAAAAGCTCCTGGAGGATCAAGAGGACAGAGTTGGAGACCTCGCTCTCTGTAATATAGGTGATTTTAAAGCAGGGAAGACCAGTGGAATGTCTGTAGACCAGCTCTGAAGAGGACTGCTGGTGATCGGCACAGAAGCACTGGGTGCCGACACTGCAATGTCCGTGTCCAGAATCTCAATCGGCTCCGAGGACAGTGGAGCCGAAGAGACAGGGACCATCTCTGATTTAGTTAACTTCTGTGGAGGTTCAAAGACAGAAGTTGAGGCTGGAGAAGGCCTTTTAGAGGTCTTGCCCTTATCTTTACTGGAAGAATGTGACCTAGCAGAGGAGGACAAGCTGGCTAGGTCTTCCTCGAAAGAAGGTTTTAACAATCCTTTTAGAATCAACTTATTCTTCCGTTCCTGGAGCACTCTAGGACTAAAAGAATGGCAAAAGAGACAAGTCGCTTGAAGATGTATGGCCCCTAAACAGTAAACACAGACACTATGTCAATCAGTGATGGACATTTTTTGAGAGCATTTAGTACACTTTTAAATCCTGACTGTTTATGCTCTTTATGTTCCTTAGACATAATGGCAGTTTCAATAGGCGACTGAAGAGAAAAAGCAACACACTCACTCAACAAGAGAGGAACTAGATCATCTAACTTAAACAGATCTAGCCCTATTTCTCACAACAAACAACCAAGGGAAGTTTTACTAGGTTCTCTAACTTAAACAAACCTAGTGTAAAGGAAAGGGAAACAGACTAATACCTCTAAGTAAAATGGTATAGTAAAATGCACACACTCACGGGAACACACACACAAAAAAGACCAACAGGCCCAAAATTTTATAGCAGAAAAGTCAAATCCAGGGAAAAGTCAAGTCCAGTTAAATTGACACAATCGGTTATCACAATAAGGCTAACAGCAATAAGAAAAGCACTTCACAAGAAGTTAAAAAACTTCTAACAATCATAATAATAAAGAACTAAATTACTTAGTCACGGCCAACCAAAAGAAGCTTCCGAATGAAGACATGACAAACGAGATCTGGGGAATGTGCGCATGCATCATGGGATACCTATTAGCCATGAGCCAATCAGAAGTTTTCAGGCTTTCTAAGCGGCCGAGTCAGAGCCGAGGATCGGCTCCAAACCCACATGTAATAATGGAGGCTAGATAGGACTACATAACATCATAAAGGTATTGTTGCTTAATGCTAGGAGGCTCAACAACAATAAAAATAACTTCACTCTGTACAGGCACTGCTTGCCTTGGAAAACACTGATATGTGTATCATAACAGAGATCTGGTTAAAGACCATTGAGAGCACCACATCAGTATGTATCCTACCTTCCACCATACCGAATTACTCTGTAAAAAATTAGTTTTGGGGTTAAATAATGTGATGCCATAATTCCCGAGTGGCACCCCTTCATTTCCGATTTATTTTTAAACATTTATTTAAAAATTTGCAGTTTCACTGACGTCATCACATGCACAATGATATCAGCAACGTCAGCTCTGCCAACCAGTCGGAATTCAGCTTGAGCCCATGTAGGGCACGTATTTCCGGCAAACGCGAGCGGGAAAGTACATGTAGATGTTTGAGTGTATTCACTGTTGCAGTCATTACATTTGGGTAATCCTGCTAGTAGGTTGCCCTCAGCCAGCCTGAATTCCAAAGTCTAAGGTCCTGCATCGGCTGCTGTCACCCCTTCCCTGACGTCAGGTCGTCAGGGGTATAAAAGAAACAGCCGACACCATTTTCTTCAGTTTTTCTTGCCCCAGATGTCAGGTGCCCCCAAAAAGGGTAGCCAAACTTTATATATATATATATATATATATATATATATATATATATATATATATATATATATATATATATTCAGAAATACAGCAATATAAATTTTACCTTCATCTACAAGTAAATACACCACATAGGTAGTATAAATCAGAGAAGGAAAGATAAGATCCAAAAGAAAAAAGGGGGAAGGCGGGTGGGTGACCTGGACTGCAACAGTGAATACACTCGAACATCTACATTCATAGTAAGTGTACACAACTGTACTATGTTTTTCATGTTTCACTGTTGCAGTCATTACATTCGGGTAGAATCCCAAAGCTATGGTTGGGAGGCTGGAACTAGACAGCAGTTGGAGCGGCTATGAGGCCCTGCAGAACTGCAGTGGCAAAGCCTGCCTTGGATTTAGAGTTGAGTGGCAGATAATGCTTTGTAAAGGTGTGCACTGAACTCCAAGTAGCCGCCTCTAAAATGTCTCTGGTTGGTACTCCCCTGAAAAAGGCTGCTGAGGTAGTTGCAGCTCTGGTGGAATGAGGCCTAATGCCCTTAGGCACTGGCTTGCCATGGTGTATGTAGCAGAAACGAATGCAGTGGCCTAACCACTTAGAAATAGTCTGCTTTGAGATAGGCTTTCCTTGTGATCCTGCTGCATATGCCACTAGTAATTGCTCTGTCTTCCTGAAAGCTTTGGTTCTGTCCAAGTAGAATCTAAGCTGTCTGTGTACGTCCAAAGAATGCAGAATTATCTCCCCCTTGTTCTGTGGATTTGGGTAAAAGGTTGGCAGATGCATGGCTTGGTTAAGAGCCACACTGGACACTACTTTAGGCATACATGTTGGGTTTGTCCTCAGGGAGATCCTGTCTGGATGAAAAATTATGATAGGTTCCACAGCCATGAGCGCCTGTAGCTCTGAAACTCGTCTTGCCGAAGTAATTTCTAAAAGCAGAGCTGTTTTCCAAGATAAAAACTTCATATCATCAGTAGCAGCTGGCTCAAAAGGAGGCACGGTGAGCTTTTCCAATTCATAGTTGAGGTTCCATGCAGGTATTGGTAGTCTCCTTGGGGGCCTTAAATTTTTGGATCCTCTGAGGTACTGCCTTAATAAAGGGTGAGAAAAAAATTGCTGGCTCTGTATTGTAATGAGCCGAAATGGCAGAGGCATGAATTTTAATTCATGAAAAAGATAGGCCTTTCTCCAGCATCTCAGTCAAGTATTGCAAAATCTGAGGAATATTTGGTACCGCTGTATCAGTTCCTTGTGCCTGGTTCCAGGAACAGAATCTCTTCCATTTTCCAGCATAAGACTTTCTAGTACTAAGCCTTCTGGCTTCCATAATGACATCCATCACAGCTTTACTGAGAGATGTTTTTTGTATGACTACATTATCCGCCATGCTGCCAAGTTTAATGTCCTGAGTTGGCTGTGCATGATCTGATTGTTTTGCTGGGACAGTAGTCGAGGTATTTGAGGTAAGGTCCAAGCTGGGTATAGAGATAAGCTCCTTAGTATTGGATACCAGTACTGGCGTGGCCAGTCTGGGGCAATCAATATCATTTTTGGCTTCTCCTGTCTGGCCTTTAGGAGCACCTTGGGGAGGAGAGGCAGTGGAGGAAAGGCACATACTGATAGGTTTTTCCAGCTGAAAGATAGGGCGTCCACTTTCCATGCTTGTCTGTGATAAGTCCTTGTGCAGAATCTTTTTAGTTGGTAATTGAGAGGGGACGCAAATAGATCTATGTCCGGGCATCCCCATTTCCTTGTTATCATGCTGAAGACTTGTGGATCCAGCTTCCACTCATGGGGATCCATGAGATTTCTGCTTAGTTCATCTGCCAGAGTATTTTCCTTTCCTGGCAGGAATTGTGCCTGCAAATGTACTTGGTAAGTCAAAGCTGTATTCCACAAGGTCATGGCTAGTCTGCAAAGGGGGTAAGAATGTGTGCCCCCCTGCTTGTTTATATACCACATGACCGTGGTGTTGACTGTCTTTATCAGTAGTTGTCCCAGATGAAGTAGGTCCTTGAAGGCTGTCAGGGCATTTTGAATAGCTAACATCTCTTTTTGATTGATATGTAGATGCATTTGGTTTGAGGACCATGTGCCCTGAATGCATTTTCCTGCCATGTGGGCTCCCCAGGCATAGTCTGATGCATCCGTTGTTAGTGTCTGCCTGGCTGGAGGTAATGTGAATGGCTGTCCCTTGTTCTGGTGACAAGCCTTTGCCCACCATCGAAACTCCTGTTGCAGGCAGGGAATGAGAGTAATAACTGTTTCCAGGCTGTGGCAATGTTGAGTCCAAACACTTTTTAGGTACCATTGATGTTTCCTCATATGCAGTCTTGCATACGGAATTAGTAGGACGCAGGATGTCATGAAGCCCAAAGCCTGCATAATTTTTCTTGCAGATAACTGGGCCTTTGTTGCCAACATTTTGAAATAGGTAGTCAGTTGTCTTGGTTTGTCTGGCGTGAGATAAGCCATCTGGGCAGTTGTATTCAAGCTTGTACCCAGGAATATTATCTCTTGTGAGGGTACTAGTTTTGATTTCATTTTGTTGACTGTGTACCCTAGGCATGTTAGAAGTCTTTGCACAAATGCCAGATGTTGAAGAAGAATGTCATTGTTCTCTGCTTGAATGAGACAGTAGTCCAAGTAAGGATATATTTGTATTCCTCTTTGTCTGCAGAATGCAATTACTGGTGCCAGGCACTTTGTAAAGACCCTGGGTGCAGTAGATAAGCCAAAGGACAGTGCAGAGAATTGGTAATGCATTGAACCAGCCTTGAATCTTAGGTATCTTCTGCGTGATTGTCTGATTGTCTGATTGGAACATGTAGGTACGCCTCTTTTAGGTCTAAAGTCACAAGCCAAGCATTCTTGCCCAGCATGGGCAGAAGCTGCTGCAAAGTCAACATTTTGAATTTTGGAATATCCAAGAAAGTGTTCAGAATAGATAGGTCCAGTATCGGCCTCCAGGCCTTGTCCTTTCTGAGTACCAAGAACAGTCTTGAGTAAAATCCTTGACTTGTTTTTGTGCCTCTGCCCATTGATTTTTTGGCAGATCTGGCCAGCCGTTTGCCTTTGGCAGAGTATGGAATTGGAACTTGTAGCCTTGTGACACTATGGTTAGAACCCACTTGTCCTGGGTTATGATATGCCAATTTTGAGCAAAAAGTGCTAATTTTCCCCCTAAAGGTGCTGCCAGGAGATAAGTGCTTGGTGTAGGCAGGGGGAAGTCAATGGGAGTGTTTTCTGTATGTTTGTGATCTATCTTCTCCAGCTTTGGAGGTAGAAGCACCCCATTGCTTGGGCCTATAAGGACCTTGCACCTGGGATCTGCCCCTAGGGCGTCTGGATCTGCCCCTTTGAGGTCTGCCTGACACAGGAAAGGACCAATTTTTTGTAGGCCAGTGTCTACTAAACCAAGGTGGCTGTACTTGTAAAAAATCTTTGACAGTTTGCATAGATTTAGCTTTGTCCTCCATTTTCTTTAACACCTCTTCTGCCTTACCACCAAACAAAGTATCATGCTGTAAAGGTGCATCTAGTAATTTAACTTTAACATGATCAGGCAGATTCTGTTCCTTTAACCAAGCATGCCTCCTAATTATAGAACCCGTAACTGCGGCCCTGCAGGAGGCCTCCAAAGAATCAAAACCATATTGCAAAGTATGTTTTCCAACGTGTTCTGCTGCATACAATAAATCCTGCATTTCCTTGTTTTCTGCACATTCAGAATGTAACATTTTCTGTTTAAGTAATCCCATGACATGTTGCTGATACTTAAGCATATGAAATTGACAGTTTAAGGCCCTTATAGCCAAAGTTGCATATGTGTAAACCTTTTTCCCCATCTATCCACTGCCCTTGAATCTCTGTCAAAGGGGGTTGGGTTTTTTGCAGAGGAAGACTTAACTCCCTATGGACCCTGTAAAATAGTTTCTGGGTCAGCAGCAGGGTTTTTAAAAAGAAATTTGTGTGAGTCAGGAACCCTGTAATATCTGTCAGCCTTAACAGGAGCAGGGGGTAAGGAGTCAGGGGTCAGACTAGACTCCGAAAACACATCATCTACAATGTCTAACATGGGTGGAATGGCTAGAGGCATGTGCTGAGGTAGTAAAAGAAAATCCCTGAGCCTCTCCTTAGATTCTGAAAAATCTTGGCTCTCCCACTGGAAATGCTCCCTCATGGTACGCAAGGTTTCCTCAAAGGAATAGTCCTCAGGAGGAGATGTTGAAGGTATAGATTCTGCAGCATCAGAATCCTCATAGGGGGGAAGAGAAAATTCCTGATCAGAAGAGGAATCAGAAGAAATAGAAATCTGATCTGAAGATTCATAGTCAGTGTCTTGCCTAGGCCTCTTATCAGGAGGGGGATGGGAACCCGGGATCAAGATAATCAAGTCTTTGGCCATTTTGAGCATTTGTTTTTTTGGCATAGAGGCCTGTCCACGTGGCTCTTGAGTTTGTTTCCTTGCTTTAGAAGGTGCTTTAGTCTTTTCCTTTGAAGCTGAAGTCATTTTAATGTAAAGATGTTTAGGTCTGAATACACCCTCAGAAGCCTGTACCTGCTCAGCGGCTCCGGACCCATCTGAGGGATTAGTGTTTGAGGCTCCAATACCTTGAGTATCCAGCGGCATGGCTGACTCCACATGGGAGTCAGTAGTGGTCTGTGACTCCAAAATAGTGGGCGTCAGGGGCTGCGAAAGAGCCTCACTGAGAACCAGTGAACCGGTGACTGGCTTAGGAGAAGCTTCATCATCGGTTTTGGGCCTCTGTTGTTTTTCTCTATCCTTTTCTTTGCGTTTTTTGTAAACTCTGGTAGTTGGATGGCTATCCGATGACATTTCAGGATAATTAAACAGGTGTCAAAAAAAGTTTAAAACAAAATCATACTGACGCTTAATAGTGCGTTGGTTAAATCTAGCACAAAACCTACAACCAGTAACGTTGTGATCAGGGCCTAGGCAAGGAATACAGTAAGAATGAAAATCCTTATGATGTATTTGCTTTCCACAAAAAATACAATTATTAACTTTTTCTGACATCGGTCTGGAGCAAGAAAAAAGTTTCCCCAACGGGGTACTTAGCTTTATTGAAGACTTTGAATCTAAAACTCAAATACGAAAATCTCAGGAGTCAGCCGACCGGCAGTTGCGAACTGCTGCTTCGGGCACCGCGTGGCAAGAAAGACTGAAGAAAATGGCATTGGCTGCTTTTTTTATACCCCTGATGACCTGATGTCAGGGAAGGGGCGATAGCCGACACAGGATCCAAGACTTTGGAATTCAGGCTGGCTGAGGGCAACCTGCCAGCAGGATTACCCAAATGTAATGACTGCAACAGTGAAACACGAAGAACATCTGTTTGGATTTATTTATTCTGCTGCTTCTGGCTTCTCTTTAGCATGGAGAGCTGCTCTGCTTGGATTTAAACATGAGCAGGAACTGTTTGGATGGCTTCTCTTTAGCATGCCATGGAGAACTACTCTGTTTGGATTTATTTATTCTGCTGCTTAGCGTGGAGATTTCATTATTCTGTTATGAGCAGATTATACTGGCTGGAACTGGAGGTAAGGTGTGTGTGTGTGTGTGTGTGTGTGTGTGTGTGTGTGTGTGTGTGTGTGTGTGTGTGTGTGTGTGTGTATGTATGTGTGTGCAGAGTCTGGGGCAAAAAAAGACTGTAAGGGTTATTTATTGCCTTATGTGCATGCGAGAGCTGAGAGAAACTTTTACGCTGAAAAGAGAAACAGCACGGCAGTCTGCAGACGTGTATGTAATTTATTGCTTTTCTGTTAAATTTCTAATTCTGCAGTTTCAGAAAGTGTATTGGGTATTTGTGTTTTTTTTTCTGTTTAAGGCAAGCTGAAATGAGAAACAGGCCAATGTGGCATTATGTATGAGAATGGCAGAGTGCAGAAGTGTTTATTTTATTTTGGGTCAGTACATAGCCGCGGTGATGGTGCTGCAGTAGCGCTGTCGCCTCAGAGTAAGACGCTGTCCGGTTCAATTCTCAGCTAGAGCTTCTTCTGCGTGGGGACATGCGTGAATGGGTGTACCTTCGTTGAAGGTTGTGCATCAGGGCTGGTAACTCGGCATGTAAAAATCAACTACCAATCATTAGCGGACCGGAGTTCCGCTGTGGCGACCCCAAACCGGGAAAAGCCGAAAGACACAACAACAAGATATTACAAAAAATATATAAATGAGAAAAAGACATTCGGTTGCTTAACTTGCTTTATTGTTTTGTACTTACTATGTGATTTTTTTAAAGTCATGTAACCTGATTATAGAAGGACTGCAAATGGGGCTAGCTGAAAGCCGGGTCACCGTTCTATTAAGCTTCAGTTCTAATTGAGAAACTGCATTCTGCAGAAGTGTATTGCTTTAATGCTTTTCCTTTAAGTTGAAACAGGAAATGGCAGCCTGCAGAAGTGTATTGCTTTTCTAATAAGCTTCTAATTAAGAAACTGCAGTCTGCAGAAGTGTTTTGCTTTTTCTGTTAAGCTTCTGATTTTTTGTGTGGTATTGCTTACTGCAGGAATCAATTGATTTGTGTGTGGTATTGCTTACTACAAAAGTCAATTGCTTTGTGGTATTATTGCTTACTGCAGTTAAGATAGCTCATACTTGTGGTCTGTTCTTCTTAAAATTTGTGGTTTCTGGCAAATCAGTAAGAACTTGAATTCACTAAATAATGATGGCCATTTAAGTTTCAGTCATCCTATCTTTCAGGAAGTGCATGGTAACACAAAGCATTTTATTCTAGCAACTTTTCTAGGATTATACAAGCAATGTTTAAAAAAGTGTCTCTGATTTTGGGCTGTTGCCCCCCCTCATAAATATTGGCTTTTTCCAGATGTCTTGTGCTGCATAGTTTTCAGGGGGATCGAACTTTAGTGCTGCTTATGTGACGTCTGTTTGTGTTAGTAGCACAACAGGTAGAATACTTGCTTTTAATGCAGAAGGCTGTGGCTTCTAATCGCACATTATGTAGGTAGATTGCTGATACTGCACTGTGTACTTTTGGGGTGTGGATGCTGTAGTCCTAAGAATGTCTTCTTTGGCGGAGAATGGAGATACCTAGTAACTATGAACCTGTTATCAGTTTGCCATCCATTCCCTATTGCAATAGTAATAGCTTACCATTTTTTAATGCAATATAGGCAATTTATTCCTGAAGGGCAACAGACACTTTATTTTTTAGATGAAGCAATAAAATATAAAGTTGTTTGCTAGCAACAAGGTCTTCGTTACTTACAGATCTCTTTAATGTGAATTAATTAGATGACTTTTCCTTTTGCAGAATTTGTGCATATTTATGGGTACTGGTGGATTGTAGAAGTTTGACTAAGGCTGTTATGATGGAAATGTTCTGAATTGGGGTACTGGGCAGTTTTGTCATTATTAGTTTGTGCATTTTGTTTCACTGCTTACTGGGAAAATGTTCAAAACAAATTTAAAACACCCTCTAACAAGTGTGCTGTATTATACAAGGAATATAGCTTTTCAGAATACAAGGAATATAATTTAATACAATCAGGAAGGTGCATCAAAAAAACACATGTATGACAGCCCAAAGGTAATCTTTATCCACCACTGGCCAGAAGCATTTTCTTTGGCTGTGGTGTGGGTTTCAATGCTGTTTCAATGAATGTGACTTTTAAGGGCAGAGAAGTTTTAATGCCAAGTCTATTTTCATGGTGAGACAGTATTGCTTTGTTTAGCAGATGTTTGTTAGTGTTTGTGCATTATTGCGCTGCAAAATGTAAAAATAAAATCTAAATCATCATTGTAGAAGTAAAGCAGTATGCACATATTAGTGTTTATGGTAAATGGGGTGAAATAACCAGGTAATGGAATTCTGGTGCCATATTTTGGTTGTCTGTTCTTCAGTTTGCGTTTGAAAGTTGGTATCCCACAATTCCATGGGAGTGGGTGAGGTTATGTAATTATTTATGCAAAATAGATGTTAATCAGTGTACAGATTTGTACCTATTTTTCATGGGCCTTGTCCAGATTTTTGATGTTTCCAGGTTGAGAGGTATGGTATGTATCATAATAGAGATCTGGTTAAAGACCATTGAGAGCACCACATCAGTATGTATCATAACAGAGATCTGGTTAAAGACCGTTGAGAGCACCACATCAGTATGTATCGTATGTATCATAACAGAGATCTGGATAAAGACCGTTGAGAGCACCACATCAGTATGTATCATAACAGAGATCTGGTTAAAGACCGTTGAGAGCACCACATCACTATGTATCATAACAGAGATCTGGTTAAAGACCGTTGAGAGCACCACATCAGTATGTATCATAACAGAGATCTGGTTAAAGACCGTTGAGAGCACCACATCAGTATGTATCATAACAGAGATCTGGTTAAAGACTGTTGAGAGCACCACATCAGTATGTATCATAACAGTCTCTGGGCCAGTCCTGTTTTGCATTTACTTCTCAGAGATCAGTGCCAATGTAAAGGCTTTGTGGCTGACCATTTTACAAATGACTGTAAACATGGTGCCATCGTAAATTCTCCGGAGGACACCAAGGTCCACAAAGAAGGTATTTAACAAACAAAGTGATAGTAACATAACCTTGGAGCAAAATTAAATGCCAAGAAATATATAATAGCCTCTTTTTGCAAACATGATGTAATCTGTAACTACTACATTCACAGCACTCCCCTGAAAATTGATTCAGTAGTTAGGGACCTGGGAACCTGTGTGGATAACAAACTGTTGTTCAATCATCATATAGTCACTATTGAAAGAAGGCCCTTTGCCTTTGCACAGCTTATTAGTAAGTATGGCATCTAGGTCCAGGGATGTGATCATTTCACTGTAGTCTGCACTCATTAAGCCAATCATTAAGTATAATGCCCTCTTCAGTATGTACCAGTCCAAACACATAACACACATTAAATGACCACAACACTGTCTCACCAAGAAAACCAAGGGCCGAAATCATAAAAACTACACTGACCACCTTGAAGCCTTCTCAAAGCCTTGTCCCTCTTCTCAGTATCACAAAGGCTACTGAGGGGTGATCTTTACCTCGCTTATAGAGCCTCAACAGATCCTATCCTCTCTGATCTACTGAACATCCACAAGTCCAGTGGTGGAATAAACACCTGCTCAAGGGATCTTAATCTTTTCTGCAACATAAATTGAACATGTTGGAGAAAGCCTTATTCTTCTTCTCAGTATCACACATCTTGTGTGGATGGCAAGATGATAGAAACAAAGTTCATTACCAATACAAGAATACTACAGTTAACATGACGAAATTCACAAGTCACAAGGTTTGATGTTCAGCAACTGATGGTAAAAAACTGTCAGATCTGTAACTTGCATCATAACAGCAAGTTAAAATTTGTCCCGATTCCTCGTGAAATTCCAGATAAACCATGAAGTAAATAAAGTTGCCACAAACATATTCTAGTTTAGGGACATTCAAAACATTATTTATATTGAATACTATTCCAAGTATCCTAAGGCGATTAAACTCAAAGATACATTATCACAAAGTGTTATAATGTTTTTTTTGTATTCAGTTTTTATTCATGACATTAAAATCTAAACATACTTGCCATAGATAACGGTCGACAGCACTAGAGTCAAGACTTCAACATTTTTCAGAACAGTGGAAGATTAGGTTTACCTTTAAAACCGTGAATCACAGTGGTTCAAGTGCTCATATGAGCGACTCGAAACCACAAAACTGTAAATGTCGACAGACCTTCATGTTTGAAAAACAGCAAATCGAACAGCAGATTTACTGTTTTTCAAACATGAATGTCGAAGAAAAAAAAAACAAAGCGTAAAGCAGGGGGACAATCCAGAATCAAAATGGCAAGCATCTGGATTAACACAAAGCAGTAGTGTGAATGTCTAATACTCCAATGCCCTCTGTAGTTAGAGCGAAGGAAGGTCCTACACTACACAAAAACAGGAATGATTTGTACAGAGCAGGACTGTTCTTACTGCAGAACAGAGTGGTTACAGCGTACACCAGTCTGAGGCAGTGTTTCACAAGTATTGCCAAAGATTAGAACTACACAGTCTGTTCCAGAGTGTAGCTGTAGTAGATTCATTGTTATTCTTTGAAGGATTGTTTATCAATGGACAGATACAGAAATTTAAATCTCTTAAAACTGCAATCAGTGTACATATTTTCAAGCTTGATTTGCAGGGGGGCTAGCCCACCTGCACTTCTGTGTTGGGGAGAGATCCCCCCCACTATCTTATATATATCAACTCCACAGTGCAACACCTCCGATTCACTGAAAGTGGCTTTCAATGATAAACCTGTTGCACCGCCTTCAATGGAAGAATAATCCTTCGATGAATACTCATGTTTCTGTTCTAGAGCTGAAGAAACCAGTCACACTGCCTTACGTGGAAGAATAATCCTTCAATGAATACTCATGTTTCTCTTCTAGAGCTGAAGAAACATGTCACACTGCCTTACGTGGAAGAATAATCCTTCGACGAATACTCATGTTTCTGTTCTAGAGCATGAGGTCACTGAGACTGGGATCTAGATGATATTCAAGTTAACAGTTCAGTTGCTGAGCAGCTATCTGATGTATCTTCAGAAAATTCAGTCACAGCTACCTCATTTTCTAATGACTGTAAATTGCCTAGCTTTAGTAGATTAATCAAAAGCACATCAAGAGAAATGGTTAAGCAATATGTTATGACAGCAAATATTTAGCTATTTCCATGAAATGTTCATTTTGCCAAAAATGTGTTCCAAACTTTTAAATGATGTATATCAGCCATTGATGTACCTAGTTTATATCAGTATAGCCTTCAATGTGAGAGTGTGTGTATGGGTGTGTATATTTGCACATGTGTATAAGTGGGTCTACTTCTAATGATCGACTCTCACATAACTGATGTTCACATAACCAAGATGAAAATAACGAAACTTCAGAAACGTGAATGGCAAGTTTCACCAGGATAAGTAAATACATTGCTGACTGTTAACAAAACTGGTGCCAAGGTAAGTAAACCCCCCCAACCCCCACCCTCCCAACTAAATATACCAACTCTGGGATCGCACTACAGTGGACAACAGGGCATGTCAGCCAAGTGTTTTCTTACCCTAGTAAACAGTTGGCGTTCGGGTTTCTGAAGTTTAGTTATTTTCATCTTGGTTATGTGAACGTCAGTTATGTGTTAGTCAATCATTAGAAGTAGACCCGTATAAGTACTTCTCTCTCTTTCTTTCATTCTCTCTCGGTATATATATATATATATATATATATATATATATATATATATATATCTACATATAATATATAATGTATAAGACTGTATATAATGCAAGTATTTATGTTATGCAAGCATTCAAGCTTAAGAGAAAGGATGTGATATATACAGCAGTATGCACTGTACGTTCATTACCTTCTTACCATGCAGGCAGGACATCATCTCACTGTGCCTTTTCCTTTACTTGTTGTTACATTAATAAATATTATGACTGCATTTAAGTAAGTAATAGTACCACAATAGGACTGGCACAGTGGTACAAGGAGTAACACTGCTCCTGACAACAAAAGGTTTTCCAGTTTGATTATTAGCTAGGGTGCCTTCTATGTGGAGTCTGCATGTCCTTCCTGTGTTTACATGGCTGTTCTCGGGTTACTCCAGTTTCTTTCCACAAACCAAAGATATGCAGTATGTGGACTGGTGGGGTCTATATTATAACAACGAATGATCAGATGATTGAACATTGTTATATCCACCCCTAAATGTCGAAAATCCAAAACAGCGAACAACCAGAACAGCGCTTTTTTCCCAGGGTAAAAAAAATCGCTGTTCCCAAAAAAAAAAAAAAAACACTAAATAAAGTATGGGGCTTCGCCCCCCACACCCCCCACAGCCCCCTACTTAAATATACCAACTCCAAGATCACACTACAGTGAAGGAAAATGGCACAAACCAGATGGACAGCCCAGCGATTTCTTTCCCTGGGAAAAAATTTGCTGTTCCGGCCATTCACTATTTTGCCAGTTCGACATGTAGTGTTCACTCTATCAGTTTTCAATCATCTGATCGTTCGCTGTTCTAAAGTAGACCCGACTGGCGACTCTAAGTTGTTCTTATCTGTGTGTTTTGTGTGTGCAGGTGTGATATGGATGAAATGCCTGGCAGTGTACTTCCATTCCCTACATTTCTAGTAAACTCTGTGCATGGCATTCTGTCTTCGCTATAGGAGTCAGATACATCTCATTAGTATTGGATAGATGGATAATGTCAAAACATGTCTGTGCTGTTGTTGGTTTTAGGATCCCGTTAAGTTACTGGACCCTTCAGAAGTTCTGATAAGACAGCTTCTCTTAGTAATGCACAAACTTATGGTGATCTAGGCAGTTAAAGTACACAGCCTTACTCTTACCTGGATGAGTTGGCACACCTTAGGATGTAGCTGCTGTAGGTTATTGTGAGAAGCTATATCTTCCATAACACAAAGTGTTGTTTTTCAGCTATTCTTAATATCTATTAGCATGGCACTTGTCTGGTATTTGCTAAACTGGTCAATGGGAAGGAATAAAAAGGTGAAGTTTGAGCTGGACTAAGAGAGATGCAGATGCAATGCTCAGCATGTAAGATAGGGGCATTTTCTTAGTGTATTTTCTGGTGTTAGAGGATATGGGATTTGCAGGATAATTGAGGCTTTCCAGTAGAGAATATGGTAGAGATGGTAGTGGGAAAGCTAGTCAGGCGAGAATGTACAGAATGAGACTGGAGGTGGCAGGACAACAGGCAGTCAGGAGACAGGACATGGTCGGAAGAGGTGGTAGTCAGGTAAAGGTAGGAGGACATGAGTACAAGCAAAGGAGTACAGGTGTATGGGGTAACATGCAGTAAGGTGAATGAAAAACGTGGGAGAAACAGCCAAGAAAGATAACAAGAACAAATCTCCAGGTGGAAGGATAGGTTAAGCTAATAGTGACAAGTGATGAAGGGAAGACAACACTGGCAGTGGACATTTAAGATCCAGTGCCATAAGAAGGACATGAGAGCAAAGCAGAAGAAAGGGCACTCAGTCAAACAGTGGGATAGAGGTTGAAGGGCATAACAAAGTGGTGCCAACTTGGGGGACACAGCAGAGGATGGATCAAGAGAAGAATTTAGATTATTAGGAAAAGAAAAGGGAAGTGATGAAGTAAGACACAATGGAGTCAGGAGTTTACAGGAGTGGAGAGGACTTGGTAGGAAGACCACAGGAGGGATGAGAAAGGGATTAGATGCTGCACAGGGATGTAGGTTTTATAGTAGTGTTACTGTTGGACAGAAGTTTACTGCTAGGAGGGGTAGTGACACAGCACAAAAAGTGAAAAATTAGGGAGCCAGGGTAGGAAAAAAGAGAATTTTAATGTCAACAGGGCTTGTTCCTAAAGGGATGAAGAGTGTTAGCAAAGTGGATTGGTGAGACCAGGTTGCAGTGAAACTAGTCCTGGAGCTTAGAATTGATAAGGTATGAAAAAAATGTACCGTGAGGTGAAGGAGAGTCACATGCTTCTCTTAGGCGCCAATGACCTGTCAGAGGAAGCAGTTCAGGTGATAATAAGTAGTTCCATGGAAAAGTTCAAGAGATGTCATGAAAGGGGTAGGGGGCGGAGGCAGCATTCCTGTAATGATCACACATCAAGCATTCAGCATGCTGACAGAGGAGAGAATAGTAGAGTCTAATGTTTGACAGTGGCAGAGGACAAGGGAAAAAGCTTGGGTCTGATAGATGATGCAGGTAGCTTTGAAAAGAAGCCAGAATGACAGGAAAAGGCTCTACCTTAGCCCAGGGATAAAGGTGGCCAGAGAAGGGGAGTAAAGGTACACATGAACAAGAATAACTTTAAAATAAATGAAAGGGTAAATGATGGCACAGAAGCAGGGGTGGGTAGAAGTACCCAAGCAGTAGGCAGAAAGAGAAAATGGCTGCATAACATATAAAGAAAACAAATGATAATGACCACGAAATTGGATGGACAGCATTAATGCACAGTACAAAGAGCTGAGACAGGAAGACGGGAGAAATATTTATAAAAATTAAAACAAAACATATACACAGTTCATAGTCAACATAAAATAAAGCATTAATACATAAGAAAAAATGCAGATTATTACAAATACCCCCCTACAACTCATTCTTAAACTGATTTAAATTCTTCCTTTCAAAGACGTTCCTTTTTCCCTAGCACAAACATCTCTTGCTTATGCAATAACATCAAAAATGGTATATGCCAAAAAAATAAATAAATAACTTAAAAATTAAAATCAAAAGCATTCCATTTATGCCAGTGTAAGGTGAACAGCCACCTTGTAGGTACCCCAAGTAATGACTCAGTTTAATTACCACATCCCATACATAATATTTTCAAATGTAGCATGTTTTAACCACTTTCTTCTCAGTCTATCAGCAACATGGGTCCAAGAATCTTTGATAAAAAACATTCAAAAAGCAGGCGAGTAATAGCTTCTTCCTGTTTTAAACACTCACACCTGCTACAATACTTACCATCTTCTGGAGTCATTTCATGAAGATAGCTTTTATTCACACCCAGCATATAAACTGAAAGTTGCATCTCATTTATTATTATTATTGTTTCATGCATATTATTAGTTCCCCACATTACTCACTCTGCTCATTGGAATGTATGACAATCGTTGGTACTTCTGTTCCTATTACATGGAAAGAACTCATTTCCACAGTCTCTGATAAAGTACTAATAAATTTACCCACTTATGCTGCATACAAAATAAATGCAAAGGCCATCTGTGATGGATACCCATGTTTACACAGAAAAAACATTCTCAACCTCCAATTAATTAAAACTTTTTTAATCGGAAAAACATGAAGCAGTGCTGGTAAAAGGAAAGCAGTATTTTGAGGGGAGAAGGACAGGAGGGGGAAGTTAATGGCATATAGGCTGGTGGGGAGAACAGTGGAAGTAAACACTGACCAGACTGGTACACATGTCAGGTATGGGTGCTATGGATAGATGGGGTGTAGTCAGGGTTGTAAGCAGCAGATAGTGCAAGGAGAAAATAAGGAATGAATAAGGGGGAAGGATTGGGAAGGAGGCTAAGTCGGAGTAAAAGGGATGGACTGGGGAGATGTATTAAGGAGGAGAAGGTGTATTCAGCAATTCATATCTTAATAGAGGGAATGATGGAGGTCCAAATGGCTTTCCAACAGATTACTGTAATCTGATGAGAAAGGAAAGAGGTGAAGCTTTGAGGGAAATTCTAAATTGTACTTTAGCAGATGATGGGGGACCAAGATCCTAGGGGGAAGGAGCCGTATTTTGTTTTTTACCAAAGGGGCAAGACAGGTTTGATGATCCTGTCAATTATACGCCAGCTTTGTTGATTAGTGCAGGTACAAAAAAATTTTGCTAGTGCTGTGGCAGCCAGATAACATGCATTAGGAATGTTGATGGAGAAGGGGCAAGTTGGCTTTATGGGGAGAGACACATCCATATATCCCTTAAGGGAACTGGATTTTATAGACTGGGTAGGGAAAGGGACAGACAAAAAATGATGTGAAGTTGTAGCATTTGATATTAAAAAATGATATGGCTGATTGGTATTTTTTGTAGAAGTGTTGAGAGTAGCAAATCTGGGCATTGTTTGGAGGTGTTAATGCATGTTAATGCATTTTATAAAGAAACTAGATTGAGACTAGTGGTCAGTGGAATGAGATTAAGGGCAGTGATGCAGGCAGATGGATGAGGTCTCTTGTCCTTATATTTCAGAGGGATGAAGCCCCTTGATCTCGTATCTCTTTTTGTAAGATATGAAAGCTTTGGCTTGACAAATGAGAGTGTGTTTAGCAGAGCACTAGGAGGTGGGAGAATTGAAATATTCAATTAATCTTTCTGCCTGATGATTGTGTGATTTTGTTTAGGAATGTTAGAATGGTTCCAGAGAGCTTGGGTGGGGTCCAGGCTTAAATATCATCCAATACAGCCTATAGATACTTGATCACCCATGCCCAAGCCTACATTATTCCTTAAAATTACCCTAGGGAATCAAAATTTGTTAAACACATCGGGGAAATATGGCTAGGCTTAAAAGGGCCATATGGGGATCATTGACCTGTTAATCACCTATGAAGCTATGAACCAAAGTAATCTGTTGTTTTGCCCGTAGGGAATGGGAGCTTTAATAAAAGGAGCTATAACTCCTGACAGTGCAGAATACAGCTAAATATTTAAAACTGTATTATGAGGGATTCAATAGATATTATTGGTTAACAAGAAGGCGATAGTAGAAAAAGTTGAAATGTTGTTCAGCAAATGGATGGGTAACTGGCTTAGCTGGAGTATATGGAAGTGAATGCTTACTTTACCTACCTTTCTGTATCTGATATGGTATCTGTTGATGGACCCTAAAAGTTTAGTGGGTATGAAAATGTAAGATACATCTGACAGATTTATTTGGAGAGGGGCATCATTCAGGCATCCATGAAGGGCTTTTTTCTGGCATCCTGGCAATACCATAATTTTTCTTAGGCCTAACTCCCCTACCCTACCCCACCC
Source organism: Protopterus annectens (assembly GCF_019279795.1). NCBI lineage: Eukaryota > Metazoa > Chordata > Ceratodontiformes > Protopteridae > Protopterus > Protopterus annectens. The sequence continues at coordinate 93,766,074 of NC_056730.1, read as the reverse complement.
CACCTGAACAGTGAGAAAAGTGAACCATGTCAGTTCAGTGACTCACAATGGCCTCCCCTTGTGAGTGTGTGCTTCTGCACACTTACTACAAAGGCTACCACTTATTGGTGACTTCATGAGCCTAAATCCCACCCAAGGATTCCTTCTACAATGCCAGCCCTCTTCTGAAGGCTAGTGATAGTGTGTGCAGTTGGGTCTGTCCTTCATTCCCCCAGGAAAGGGCTCAACCCTCCTCCTTGACAATGACATCAAGCTCCAGAGCCGTTATCAAACTTGGGTCACCTAACAAGTAGTCATTTATCCCTCTACATCACCTTTGCTTTCTTTCACTTTTATTCACCATATTACCTTTCTTTTCAGTCATACCATGACTGTAACAACATTTTACATCTATCATAATCTTTATTTTCAGATTTATTCATCTGTTTACTCTGCTTCTGCAATTAGTCTCTAAAGTCATGTTTAACAATGCCTCCACCATTCATACCTACAGTCATATAATTCCAAGACTATTTTCTTTTTCTGATGGAAACTAGATGGTTAGTCTTGAATTTATTTATATAAAAAAAATATTCTATAAAAAACAGACATATTGAATTTCTACTTTCATTTGCTATAATCTTCTCACCTGAAATATCCATGTTCATTTTCCTCAAGCTTCTCACCCCACCACCACAATCTGTAAAACCTGTAAAGTCTATTGTGTTATGAATATATGTAGTTCCTACAAATATAAACACAAGATCATTGCAAGAACTGTTCTCCACACAAAAAGTTTAATTAATATCCTTGGGACCCATAATAGTTCAATAGATCCACTATTTTTGATAAATTTCCAGTTACAGAAATGAAAGGATAATATCAACTGGGACTTGAACCAAAAACCTCCAGCATGCCTCGCTGGTGTTACTGCCACTGGACAGATAGGTGTTGAGCTTTCCCTATCAGTCTTATTCTTCCAGCTAGGACCCCCCACACACGCACACAAACACGCAGCATGGTGACCAATACCAAATTACAAACACTCACACACAAATATAGAGAAAGTCCTCTGCTTAGGCACTGTTTGAATAATAGAAATGAAATGATAATATTAACTTTCATTTGGGACTCAAACCCAGGATCCCCAGCAAATTGTGCTGGTGTTACTGCCACTGAATAGACAGATGTTGAGATTTTCCTTAGGACCCTTATCCTTTCAGCTAGGGAAATTCCTAACATGGTGTCCAACACAAAATTACAAAGACACACACACACACACACACACACACACATACACACACAGATACCCAGAAAGCCATCTGTTTAGCCACTGGTCAAACCCTAGAAGTGAAAGGATAATACCTGATCTTATTTAAGACTCAAACTCATGACCATGCTGGTGTCACCAGCCATTAGACCAATAAGAACCTCTACCAGATAGGTGTTGAGTTTCCCTACTGATTCACATCATTTATATGGTTTACATTTTCTCCATCCAAAACAGTTTATGTTCCCAGCCCACACAATATTTTTCTAGCAAACAAAAAAGGTTTATTAACATTAAACATTTCTAAAAGATGCCACTTAGACTCAGCTCTATATAAACAAGTCAATCTCATGCAAAAATACGTTTTTTGACTGACATCAAAAATTAATATTCTCCTTTCACAGAAACACAGGTTCTTCTGTATCACCTGACTCTACACCTTCCCAAGCATTTTCTAAATCTCTTAATTCATGCATCATTAAATGTATGCTTCACAAAAGAAAAATATCAGGGTTTAACTAAAGCAATTATTATAAATAGTCCTGCCTTCTCTTAAGAGATTTAACCAGATTTTAATTTCTTCTTTTTTATTTTAGAAGCTACACCTTTCTTTCCACCTTCTTTTTTTGCATCAGAAACATTCACCAACTGTCCTTCTAACACACCTTCTTTACTTTCAACAGTTCTTTGCAAAACAGTGAACTTTTCCTGCTATAATCATAGATGCACATTAATTTCTAAACTGTGCTACCTTCTGCACACCCTCACAAAATAATTTTTTAATTACTGTGAAGAAGATACATTAGTGTGCATCAGTTTGTGGTTTTAAAACACTGTTAACATTCACTTCATTTTCATGGTACAAACCCTTTTTGTCTTGTCTTGTTTGCGAACAAAATCCTTCTGCTATCTTTTACAGCAACAACAACAACATGAGTAAGTTCTGCTTCAGTATGCTTGCTGTATTCAGCTTTCACACAGTCCGTGAGATTACAACTGTTGCTTTCGTGTTGGGACATGAATAAACAAATCTTCGTGGGTTCTGCTGAAACAGCTTTATTACAAACAAACACATTACTGCTGTTGACTATTGACTCTAACTTAAGCAACTTATATACAATTAATGACTATGATCATGCATGCTCAATCCTTAACTACTTTTACAAAATGGCGCTAAGGTTGTGCACGTGTGCGGGTTATATATGTGCACATACAGCCTTGCATGCCTCTTAAAGAAACAAGCACACACACTTTACACTCTGAGAAATAGACCATACAATTGTTTTGAGACTGTTTAGCATGCAGAAATTACAGATAATCCATAGACATGCATTATGCAATACTAAACATATAGGTATGCACAATCAAATCCACGTTGCTGCATATTTCACACTTAGTTTAGATATTCATCCATATCGTGTGACATAAAATTGGGAATTTGATTTAGCAACTGGGACAGTTTCTGCAAAATAGTTGACCTATGGAATGTTCAAATCGCTTCCTGGAACAGAATCAGACTTTTGAACATATTCTCGCCTGGAAACAGTGTCTGACTCCTTCTTTGATTGAGAATTTGCATCACAGATACAATGTTGTGATTGCAATGATGATGATAGCTCTGGTACACAAAGAAGATGTTTGCTATTTCTTCTATACTCCACTCCTTCAGAATTTACCAAGTAAGATCTTGGCTCGGCACACATGCCTGTAATCTGTCCTATTCAATCAAAACCTTTTGTTGTCTGGATTCGTACCATCCATCTATCCTTCCCTCAATGGATGAAGTAGTTTGGTCTATCAGTTATAACTAGATTTCTGGATATTACACTTCTTAAACAATTGAGCCTTGATAGCTCTAGTGTCCTTTGACTTAGGCAGCAATAAACTGGAAGAAATAGGTAGCATAGTTCTAGTTTGTCTGGAAAGTAACCTTTGAGCAGGTGAGCCAAGAATATCTTTACAAGGTATGTTTCTGAGATTAAGCAAATTCAATAATATATCTGTATTGTCACACTTTGACATTTCTAGTAATTGCTTTGCACTTTGTACTGCTCTTTCAGCTAGACAATTGGATTGAGGATATTCAGAACTATTAGTGACAAGTACAAAGTCCCATTCTCTTGCAACTTTCTGAAACAAGTGGCTAGTAAATTGAGTACCATTGTCAGAAAAAGAGTTTGTGAGGACTACCATGAACTGAGAAATGACGTTTAAACTTAGTAATAACAGCTGTTGAGGTTAAGTTTGGTAGTAGATCAATTTCAAACCAATTTGAATAAGAGTCTACCAAAACTAAGTAGTGTTGATTGTTCCACTCAAAGATATCAGTTGCTACAGTATACCAAGGTAGTTCAGGAATTGGACTTAGCTGAAGTGGTTTTCTTTGAATATGGGATCTGGTACTATTGCATACTGAACAAGCAGAAAGAACAATATCAATGTCTTTCAGTAATGAAGGCCAAAGTACTAATTCTCATACTCTTCTCTTATTAGATGTAGTTCCTGGATGACCATGATGTAAAATCTGGATATATTCTTCCTGTAAGGAAGCAGGAACAACAATTATAGGACCTTTGAAAATAATGCCATCTTCCATCAACAATTTATCTCCGTAAGGAAAAAATGTTTGCAGTTCAGGTGATACACTAGATTGATTTGACGGCCAACCTACATTAATATAATGATTGAGCTTCTGTGAAATTGAATCATTCTGAGTGTGATATCTTAACTCATCAAGTCTAGTAGTGGAAAAATTATGCACTGACATCACATCAAAGTCAAAAGTCTCTGCATCAAGCTGTTTTGTTGTATGTCTGGGAGATCTGGATAAAGTACAGCCAGATAAAGCAATTTAACTTTAGTGTAGACCAATTTAAAATTGTACTTTTGCAATTTGAGCATCATTCTTTGTAATCTCAGCTGGAGCGGAATGCATAGGCTTCTTTAGAATAGTAACCAAAGGTTGATGATCAGTCTCAAATTTGAATAGCTCGACCATAAATATAAGTATGAAACTTGGAGCATGCAAATAGTATTGCCAACAGTTCTTTCTCAATTTGAGCATAGTGTATCTCGGTTTGCATTAGTGTTCTAAATGCAGAGGCTACTAGTCTACCTCTTGAAGTATAACTACACCTAAACCAAATTTTGAAGCATCACAAGAAATATTAACTTGTTTGTTCTCCATTATAGTATCTTAATGTAGTGGGGGGGGTGGCAATTCTCTGCTTAAGGTCTTCAAATACCTTCTGATGATGTTCTAACCATGAGCATGCAACATTTTTACATGTGAGTTCTCTTAAAGATGCTGTCAACTCACTGAAGTCTGGTATAAATTTGCCTAAATAGTTGACCATGCCCAGAAAACACTGCAAATGTTGTACATTATCTGGCAGTAACATCTCCAGAATAGCTGCTTGTTTGGTCGGGTCAGGTCTTAAGCCTGTACTCGTAAACAAATGACCTATGTATGTAATTTCTAGAAGTCTAAATTTGCACTTCAGAGGATTGAGCTTTAAGTTCACTTCGTGTGCTCTGCTAGAAAGTTCTTTAGGTTTCTGTCATGCTCTGCTTCACCATTGCCTCCAACCAACCGATCGTCTACTATGATGGCATATGGATAACCTGAAAAAAATTGCTCCATTGCATGCTGAAAAACTTCACCTGCAGAATTTATTCTAAATGGCATCCTTAGGAATTTGCGATCCAGCATCACTTGCCAAAATGAACTCTTTGCATCCACACCAGAAAATACAGTGGCATTTGGTATTAAAGCTGCAACCTCTTTGACTGTGTGAATAGGATGATATGGTCTTTTAAATGCTTTATTTAGATCTCTTGGGTCAATGCATATTCTGATTTCGTCTGAGCCTTTTTTGTAATTGGCTATCATGGATGACAACCATTCTGTTGGTTCTGTGACTGGACAAATCACACCTTGCTGCACCATTTTATCCAACTGAGCATTAACTTTGTCTTGCATTGCTATTGGAACTCTTCTTGTTGGTCTGACTACTGGAGTGATCTCTGGGTCTAACTTCATGGAATACACAACTGGAAGTTTGCCTAATTTGTCATCAAAAACATCAGCATACTCTGAGAAAATGGCTTCAGAAAAACTGGAACTCTGAACTGCACTTACATGATGAACTTCTTTAGCAAAAGAAAGCAGATTCATTCTCAAACTATCTTTGAGACCCAATAAAGATTGCACTGGTCTTTGGACTACATAGAATAACAAGTTGTAACAGCTCTCAGCCAAATAACATGAAAATATCACTGAACCTTTGGTCTGAATTTCTTCACCTTCATAAGCAACAAGTCTCACAATACTGGTTACACTGAGTAGTTCATTAGTTCTCACTTTTGCAAATGTGTCTGCTGATATAACATTACACTTTGAGCCAGTGTCCACTTTGTGCTCCGTGGATCTTCCATTAATCTGGACAGTACAAAATAAAAATACTTCACTTCCTGTTAACAAGTTCGCTGCATCAACTCTTTCACCAAGCACAGATATACCATCTACATAGCTGACTGTTTCAATTCTACTTGATCAGCTTGCTTTTTTGTGTGACCTTTCTTTACAACTGTGTGAGGCTTGATCTGCAAAACTTCTGGAAATTATTCCATTTTTACACTTGTGACATTGCTGACCATATGCTAAGCACTTCTCTCTCTCTTAGACTCATGATTCTCACCACAATTGCAACAGTTGACAATAAAGCTAGATCTGGGTTTTGCTGAACCTTGCCTGTGTTGCACTGAGCTGACGTTGGAGTTTACACTTTTCTTGGAACTTTCTGGAAAGCTGCGCACCTTCTTTGGAAATCCTGTAGCTGCCACATGCTTAGGCCTGTTCTTGCTTGCCACGTACTGCATTCTATCTACATGCACTCTGGAACCAACTGAAACCATGCTCTTGTCACTCGCAAGCATACTCATGTGTTTTTCTATCACATCATGGATCTGACAAATGTCTATGGCTTTACTCACCATTAAATCACTGTCATGAAGTAAAATCTTTCTCACAGCAGCACTGGTAATACCACATACAAGCCTGCCCTTTATCAGCTCATCCTTTAGATCACCAAACCGACACGTTTTAGATCTGTTTCTCAAGTCAGTCATGTAAGCTGCAAATGGTTCCCCTGGCTTCTGATCTCTTGGGTAAATGCAGCACTATACTTTCCCTGAATTTTAGCTTCATCTTCACTTTCCTTCCATTATTCCAGAATTCTTTGCTATAAAAGTAGCTTCAGTGTCTTCCAGAATATCACATGAGGATTACACCTAAACTTTAACAGCAGCACCTAATACAGATTCTGTTTAATACAGAACAGTTACTTGCTTTCTTAAACTAGCTTATAAGGAACAAACTTCAAAGACTTTCTATAAGATGCCCTGTAAACAAGAATCATAAGACAAAGACTTCCTGCAATGTAATCTTTACCCTGAAACTCAATTCAAATGCATGCTGTCCTGATATATGCAGGAGGGCATTTACATCTCTGGGTTTCAGATCACACTCTTCCTTTAAACAATGTCATGCTACAGTTTATTGGCATTTCATCCTCTGATCCCTTAATAAAACAAAAAACAGATGTCCTAAGCCAGAAAACACACCATAAGCTCCACACAGCAGGAAAGTGCACTTGTAGGATTTTGTAAAATCTTTTATTCATAAAACACCATCATATAAAATCAAACGAACCAGGTTAAGCACTTTCTTCCCCTGTACAACACTTAGGGGACATCTTCAGAACCAAATACACGTTTCCATAGAATCAACCTATTTAAACCAAGACACTCAGTCAATTAATCAATTAGATGTTTAAATACATTAAGTTGAAGTATATATTTTTTTACAAAATGTCCACAATTGGATAAAAATAAACACGAATGAGTGAATTAAGGAATTAGTAAGTTAGAGAATTTATAAAATTCATAAAATTCATAAAATTAATGCCCTTTTCCTTAAAATAGGCACCAGGGATAAATAATTATTTAAACCTGGTGCTTCCAAGGTATTTAATTTTATTATCCAATAAAATTCTTTCAAATCTACTAGAAGTTCCCACCAACCCCCTCTTGGGTTGTGTGGTACAACTTCTAATATGTCAAATTTAAACATCGTGTCACCCTGGCAAACTACGGTGTGTCTGTAAAGTGCATTTTTCATGTTGTTCTTACTAATAGCATATAAATGCTCATAAATGCGTGTCCTAAATTTCCTAGTGGTTTTACCCACATAATAGTTATCACATTTCTGACACACCGAAATGAATAAAAAACCTGGTTCGTCTGATTTTATACGATGGTGTTCTATGAATAAAAGAATTTACAAAATCCTACAAGTGCACTTTCCTGCTGTGTGGAGCTTATGGTGTGTTTCCTGGTTAGGACATCTGTTTTTCGTTTTCCTGGTACCTGTTTGATGTCCTTCACCAACAGTTTTTCTGGACCCTTAATAAAACAGCCTAGTGACATTGTACCTTACAACTGTAGAGGATGAACTTCCACCAGCTGATTTAATAATGTCAGGGAATAATTTGGGACATTTTCTAGCAGGCCTGCACTTCTTCCTGCTATCCTGCTTCAGACATTGATTTAGCTGCTGAATAGCTAGCCTGAACTACATCCACTAGCTTGATGGATATGGGCCTCCTGATGCAATGTAGAAATTGCCTCATGTTTACTGACAACCAGTTAATTCTCAAACAAACTGATATGGTATGTGAGAGATGTATTTATACAATGTCACTAGAGACAAAGCTCTCACATAAAAGTACTCCTAATGTCAATAAGGCTGCCAGTAGTGCACATGTTGCACTCATCACACACAATTCTAAGCAGACAAAGACCCACATATGCTGAGGCACTTAATTGTAACCTTCTTAAATCCCAAAGATCTCCTAGATGAGGTACATATAGCAAATATCCTCAGCAGCCCCAAATGCACTCTTTCAAAAAAACACTCACATCAACACATAGAGCCACATCTCACGGAGCCTCTACCACACACTCCAATATTTTGATCATTGGAGACTCCATTGTGAGACACATTGATGTCTTTCTCACCAGGCTAAATAAGCAGAAAGTCACAGCAAGTCGCTTATCAGAGGCTAAGATCCACCACATTATGCATGCACTCAGGTCATTGGAATACAACTACCAGTATGACTCAGTCATAGTCCATGTGGGAGTAAATGACCTGAGACACACCTCCCTAGATATATGAAGAGAGACATCAGGGAGCTCTTGGAATATGTGTCAAAGGCTGGTATGAGCATAGCACTGAGCGGCATTTTACCTTCCCCAAGGATGATGTCACAATATGAACAATAGATGACTGACATTAATAATTGGCTTAGTTTCTGGTATCATTCTAATGGGTGCAATATTTGCCAGCATGGAACGAGATGGTCAAGAGACCATGCTGGTTTGCTAGGGATGGATCTGCACCTCTCCCATCTAGGCTTTCGAATATTAGCAAAACATTGACTTCTCCCATTGTGCCTTTTTAAGCAATGCCATACTGAATGTATGTCTGACATAGCAAATCAAAACAAAGAAAGTCTAAAGGTATTACTGCTCAATGCTAGGAGTCTTAACAAAAATCTCCACTCCCTAGAAGCTGTATTCATCCTAGAGAATACTGGTGTCTATGTGGTCACTGAGACATGGTTTAAAGCTGTGAATAGCATACCAACAGTGCAAGGTTATAATGCCTTCCACTCATTTAGACCACCTACTACACAGACAGGGACTAAAGGTGAAAGTAATCTATTTACATCAAAAATAAATATACCTCAAGGCTGGTCAAACAGGACAATGTACACAAGCTGCTTGATGTTCAAATCACCATAGGCAAAATCCAATACCACTTCTTTGCAACCTATAGGTCCCCCTGTATAACACAGGAAACCCATACCACATATTTAAACTTATTGGAAACACTCACCCTCCAACCCAATACCATATTCATGGGCAACTTTAATTACCCCACCATTAACTGGGAATCCTATATGACACCAATTGTACAGGCACTGAGATTCCTGGATTTTGTAAACACGAACTCCCTGGACCAGATAGTCAATACACCAACCAGGGGTGCAACCATACTGGACATGGTACACACTAATATGGGAGAGTGCTGCACATCCCCTACTGTAATGTCTTCCCTGGTAAGGTCTGACCACAAAATGGTCTCCTTTGAAGTAAAACTAAAAACCTGGACCCCAAGCTAAACCTGGAATATTCAGGAACTACTCTAAGGCTAACCTCCTGCTATTAAGGGATAACCTGGCAAAATGTCAAGCCTTCATAAATCCTGAGAACATGTCTGCCTATGCAGAATTGTTCACAGAAACCCTGTACAAGCATGTTAATTGCTAAATAAAGACAGCTGTACCCACCAGGAAGAAGTACATAACTAAATCAAAAAACAAGCCACCCTGGAGTCACAACATCAATAGGCTGTAAAACAGGAAGAAGAAAATCATGGCAAAAACTAGGAGGCGCAACACCCAGCAGGATAAAAGCACTCTCATCAAACTAAACAAACAACTCAGAGGACAAATAAAGTCTACCAAAGCCAAATTTGAAGTAAATGTGGCCTCCCAGGCCAAGGACTACCACAAGGCATTGTTTGGCTATTTCTGCAACCTCAAATGCAATACACAATTGTGTGTAAAGCTCATTGTAAATGGAGCCACCTATACTGAGCCAAAAGATATAGCAAACCTACTGGCTGATAAATTCAGCTCCAAGTTTACCCCTTTTTCCCCCTCAACCATCCCTCAGGAAATACCATCAAATATAATTACCCTTGATATCATTAGGGAACCGGTAACCCAGCCACTGGGGATGCACAAGCCAGTGCATTTCTTTGTGTCGGTCCCAAGCCTGGATAAATGGGGAGGGTTGCGTCAGGAAAGGCATCCGGCATAAAACTTTGCCAAATCATACATGCGGACAGCAGTAAATATTTACATACCAGATTGGTCGAGGCCCAGGTTAACAACGACCAGCACCAGTACTGTTAGCCAACAGCGTGCTGGCAGAAATTGGGCTACTGTTGACCAAAGGAGGAGAAGAGGGGGAAGGCATGGTCAAAGGCAGGAAGAGAGGAGAAAGGCCTGGACTGTGGTAGTGAGGGTCAGAACTTTGAATGTTGGCAGTATGACTGGTATAGGGAGAGAGTTAGCCGATATGATGGACAGAAGGAAGGTTGGTATATTGTGTGTGCAAGAGACCAGATGGAAGGGGAGTAAGGCTAGGTGTATCGGAGGTGTGTTCAAATTGTTTTATCATGGTGTGGATAGGAGAAGAAATGGTGTAGGAGTTATCCTGAAGGTACAGTATGCTAAAAGTGTTTTGGAGGTGAAAAGAGTGTCGGATAGAGTGATGTTTATGAAGCTGGAAAATGATGGTGTAATGATGAATGTTGTTAGTGTATATGCTCCACAAGTTGGGTGTGCGATGGATGAGAAAGAAACATTTTGAAGTGAGTTGGATGATATGGTGATGACTGTACCCAAGGGTGAGAGAATGGTGATTGGAGCAGATTTCAATGGGCATGTTGGTGAAGGGAACAGAGGGGATGAGGAAGTGATGGATAGGTATGGTGTTAAGCAAGGGAATGCAGAAGGTCAGATGGCAGTGGATTTTGTGAAAAGGATGGACATGGCTGTGGTGAATACGTATTTTAACACGAGGGAGGAGCATAGGGTGACATACAAGAGTGGAAGAAGATGCACACAGCTGGATTATATCTTATGTAGGAGGGCCAGTTTGAAGGAGATTAGAGACTGTAAAGTGGTGACCGGGGAAAGTGTAGTTAGGCAGCATAGGATAGTGGTTTGTAGGATGACGTTGGAGATAAAAAAGAGGAGGAGGAGTGTAAGGACAACACCAAAGATCAAATGGTGGAAATTGAAAAAGTGTAGTTGTGAGGTGGAGTTCAGGGAAGAGTTAAGACAGGCACTGGGTGGCAGTGAAGAGTTACCAAATAGCTGGGTAACTACAGAAGAGCTAGTAAGGGAGACATCTAGAAAGGTGTTTGGTATGACATCTGGACAAAGGAAGGACGACAAGGAGACATGGTGGTGGAATGAGGAAGTACAGGAGAGTATACAGAGAAAGAGGTTGGCAAAGAAGGAGATGAGGTGCATGGCAAAGAGAGAGGTGGTGAAGGCTAAGGATAAGGCATATGAATGAAAGATTGGACACAAAGGAGGGAGAAAAGGACCTGTGCAGATTGGCTAGAGAGAGGGACCAAGCTAGGAAAGATGTGCAACAGGTAAAGGTGATAAAGGATAATGAGGGAAACATACTCACAAGCGAGGAGAGTGTGTTGAGCAGATGGAAAGAGCACTTTGAGGGGTTGATGAATGAAGAGAATGAGAGGGAGAGAAGGTTGGATGATGTGGGAATAGTGAATCATGAAGTGCAATGGATTAGCAAGGAGAAAGTAAGGATAGCTATAAAGAGGATGAAGAATGGAAAGGCTGTTGATCCAGATGACATGCCTGTGGAAGCATGAAGGTGTTTAGGTGAAATGGCAGTGGAGTTTCGAACCAGCTTGTTTAATGAAATCTTGGAAAGTGAGAGGATGCCTGAGGAATGAAGAAAAAGTGTTTTGATACTGATTTTTAAGAATAAGGGTGATGTGCAGAGCTGTCGTAACTACAGAGGGATTAACTCGATCAGTCACAGCATGAAGTTATGGCAAAGAGTAGTGGAAGCTAGTTTAAGAAAGGATGTGATGATTAGTGATCAGCAGTATGGTTTCATGCCAGGAAAGAGCACTACAGATGCGATGTTTGCTCTGAGAGTGTTGATGGAGAAGTACAGAGAAGGTCAGAAGAAGTTGCATTGTGTCTTTGTGGATTTAGAGAAAGCATGACAGGGTGCCTAGAGAGGAATTGTGGTATTGTATGAGGAAGTCGGGAGTGTCAGAGAAGTATGTAAGAGTGGTACAGGATATGTACGAGGGTAGTGTAACAGCAGTGAGGTCTGCTGTGGGAGTGATGGATGCGTTTAAGGTGGAGTTGGGATTACATCAAGGATCAGCTCTGAGCCCTTTCTTATTTGCAATGGTGATGGACAGGTTGACAGACGAGATCAGACAGAAATCCCCTGTTGACTATGATGTTTGCAGATGACATCGTGATCTGTAGTGAGAGTAGGGAACAGGTGGAGGAGACCCTGGAGATGGAGATATGCTCTACAGAGAAGAGGAATGAAGGTCAGCAGAACTAAGACAGAATATATGTGTGTGTGAATGAGAGGGAAGATAGAGGAATGGTGAGGATGCAAGGAGTAGAGGTGGTGAAGGTGAATGAGTTTAAATACTTGGTAACAACAGTTCATAGTAATGGTGAGTGTAGATGAGAGGTGAAGAAGAGAGTACAGGCAGGATGGAGTGGGTGGAGAATAGTGTCAGGAGTGATTTGTGACAGACGAGTACCAGTAAGAGTGAAAGGGAAGGTCTACAAGAGGGTAGTGAGACCAGCTACATTATATGGGTTGGAGACAGTGGCATTGACAAAAAAGGCAGGAGTTAGAGCTGGATGTGGCAGAGTTAAAGATGTTAAGATTTGCACTAGGTGTGACAAGGTAGGACAGGATTAGGAATAAGTATATTAGAGGGTCAGCCCAGGTTGGAAGGTTTGGAGACAAAGCCAGAGAGGCAAGATTTAATTGGTTTGGACATGTGCTAAGGAGGGATGCTGAGTATATTGGGAAAAGATGCTAAGGATGAAGCTACCAGGTAAGAGGAAAAGAGGAAGGCCTAAGATAAGGTTTATGGATGTGGTGAGAGAGGACATGCAGGTGGTTGGTGTGACTGAGCAAGATGCAGAGGACAGGAAGAAATGGAAACAGATGATCCACTGTGGCGACCTCTAACAGGAACAGGTGAAAGAAGATGATGATGATCATCATTAGGGAACAGGTCCTTAATATTCTCTCTAAGGCCAAGAGCACTAAATCAGTAGGTCCAGACATTATCCCAGGATGCCTTCTAAATAGCATGAAACATGACCTATGAGGCCCTCTGGAATTGCTCTTTAACTGTAGCCTCCAAACAGGCTTCATGCCTAATGAATGGAGAACAGCAACAGTCATCCCTCTGCACAAAGGTGGGTCATCTACAGACCCTGGATACTACAGACACATAAGTCTAACTTATGTCTTATAGTTAAAGTCTTGGAAATAGTTATCATGGAAATTATCAAAAGTGATATAGTAAACCTCCAGACAATGGACCCAACACAGTTTGGTTTCACCAAGGGCAATTCATGCCTACTCAACCTGGTGGACACCAATGCAATGGATGAAGGAAAATGGTTCACACTGCCTACCTTCACCTGGCAAAGGCATTTGACACAACACCGCACGTGGGCATTGTTGACAACTCAAGAGGTTAGGTACAAACCCATATGTCACCCAGTTGATAGCCAAATGGCTCACAGACAGGACGCAGGAAGTTAGAATTGGGCAGTCTACCTCTACAAAGAGGCTAGTCACAAGTGGAGCCCCTCAGAGATCAATCCTTGGACTGCTCCTTTTTGGTATTTACTTCTCTGAAGTCAAGGCTAATGGCAATGGTCTCTGGGTGACTAAATTTGCAGTTGATTGCAAATTAGGAGCTGTCATTGAATCCTGCACTGACACAAATATTCTCCAGGAAGGGCTGACACAGACAAACAACTGGTATCAGAGCCGTGGACTAAAACTAAATGCCAAGAAGTGCAAGATAGTATCCTTTGGATAGTCACACACCCCTGGTAATTATCACATAGACAATACACCCCTTAGAGTTGACCCAGTAGTCAGGGACTTAGGGACACACATAGGCAGTATTCTAGCCTTTGACTATCACATGTCTTCAGTAGTGAGGAAATAATTCTATGCTGTGCAACTTATAAACAAAGGTATGGCACCTAAGTCCAAGGAAATCATTGTTCCACTGTATTCAGCATTGATCAGACCTATCATTGAGTACAATACCTCCTTTGGTGTGTACCTAACCAGGCATATCCAACAACTGGAATGTCCACAGACGTTCCTCACTAAAAGAATACAGTGTGTAAGTAAAATGTCCTATGCAGACCGTATCCCTGTATTCTGTCTCCTACAGGCTTTTGAGGGGAGATCTATGCCTGGCATACAGGGCATTGTCTGATGGACCTCCTGCATATACACAAATCAGACAGCACCATAACTACCCATTCTAATGTCTTAAACCTTGCCTGTGATATAAATAGGAACTGCTGGAGATACAGGTATGTATCCCAGAGAGTACCCTCTCTCTGGAACAGGCTCCCCATCCATGTGAAGCAGAGTTCCTCCCTAACCCAATTCAAGTGCAACTTGGACAACTGCATGGGGAACAGGAAATTCATCCTTAGTTTGGCATCTATGTCTCTAATAGACACAGGCAACCTGTAAATGGTTAATCTCCCAGGCCCCGCCTGTAAGGGTTTCATCTCCCAAGCCCCTGCTTACACTTATCAAGGGTATCAGAACTTGTCAGAGATTTGGGATGCATGGCTAGGCTTAAAAAGGCCATTGTGGTCATTAGCCTAGTAAATACAGATGAAACTATGAACCTATGAAGAGCTTTTTGTTCGTTTGTTTGTTTGCTTGTTACACACTGGATGCTTGCACAGGACAATGGGAACATATACACTTTTTGTTCTTCCATAACTAATTCAAAATCTCTAAAAGAATCAGCATTCTGAGCTTCTAATTCACCATTGCTGTCCTAAGTCCTAACAATTTGCTTCAAAACTTCACTTTCCTTTCTTTCATTCATGAGGGACTCATTCCCTCAGGCAGCAATTTTTCTGTCAATTTCCTTGCTTACACAGGAAGCTATACCCTTTGCAAGACTGAGGAAATATTTATTAAAATGAAAAAAGAAATACAATTAATTGCCAATATAAAATCAAGGATAAATGTGTCACTCTGCCAGCCTAGCTATCTGTAATTCTGTAAATAATTCTATGTCATCTGTGAATACTGATATGATTTATACAGAACTGTATGTTATGTACTGAGCTCCAAGAATGTAACGACAGCATACCCAGCTGGAAGATAGAAGATTAACCTGCAAAACTTAAGAATAGTTCAGATTAAGTTACTTTATAGCCAGGCTATAAACAAAAGATGTTATCTCTCAGTTTCAGTTCAATAGCAGACACAATGTCTAGAGCTAGAAGTTTTTCAATTATCTTGCAGAAAAGTAATTATTACGTTTAAAATGTAAAGTGTTTTATTGCTTTATGACTTCCTAGTAGCTACACAGTTATGAGCAAACATCTGCACGATATGTATTTTAACACAGAGATGTTAAATTCTATTAGTTTCTGGATTATTCTGGGAACTGAAGACAGATGACAAAAAGTGATGTCATCCAGGCTAATTCAACAGTAAAATGTGATATTAATTTAAGAACTCTGTCAGAGAGAAAGAGAGAGTGTGCATTTTGTATTTTATCTTGGACCTAGAAAGAACTTCCACTCTTCACCACCATCTACACTTACATTGCTAATAGTAAGTAACTAGGGTACAGTTATTTCTTTTAGATATAATTAGGAATATAGTAAAGCTTAGTTTAGATGTTTTCTGTATTTATTTGAGACTGTCCTGCAATGTTGTTTTAACATATTTCCTGCGATTTGAACTCTGAAGTAACTATGTTTGTTATTGAATATTGTTTTGTTCATTTACTATTTATTACTGGCTCCATTGCTATTATTTATTACTGGGTCCATTTCTATTTAATATTTTCACCAATCTACTCTATAACTCTTGTACTCAGTCATCTCTTGTACAATATGCAGATGATTCCACTGTGAACACTATCTCTGACTCTCCCACTGGCCTCATCTCCACTACCCAGGCAGCTTACACATTAGTGGAAACCTGGCTCACCAACAACTAACTAATCCTGAATCTCAAAAAAAAAAAAAAAAACTCTTACTCTTTCTTCCAAAATCTCTTAACCATCTCAAATCTTCTTTCACTATACTGTCTATCAATAACACTCAAATTGTACCTGAAACTAGCACCAAACTATTTGGCGTTATCATAGATGATTAACTTAAATTTGACTTGCACATCAATAACTGTATCAAAAAGACCCATCAGAAACTAGGCCTTCTATACAGAAACAGAATGTTTCTCACCCCTAATGCTAAAATAACCCAGTCAACACATACCTATCTACTACCCAGTCTCTTATATGGTTCTCAAATACTCACTAATCTTAATACCACACTACTAGCAAAACGTAACTCTACCTACAACAAGGTTGTCAGATTCTCTGCCTAACATACTTATAAAACCCATCACTGTGTCTCACTTAAACACCTAAACTGGCTGGAACTACCTAACCTGCTTCTTCTCTCTCAGCTTCAGATTATACATTCTATACTATACTGACCTTCCTACTGTCCTAACATATCTTCACTCATATCCCACTACTCTCCAGCTAGATCACTCCATAGCTCAGATCTTATTACTTATCTATAAACCTAGAACTAAAAACGGATGCAACTTATATAGCTACCATCCTACCATTGCATGGAACAAGCTTCCACTACAAGTTTGACTACTAAATCAACCTAATCAATTCAAAGCAACTGCTAAAGAATACTTAAAAACTCTCTGGTCCTGCCTCTGTATGCACCCTCCATAAACTGTCCTATCATTCCTAACCCACTTACAAATAGACCACTAATCCTAACTCTTATCTTCAACACTCTTATGGTTATATCACTTTTACCCATGGCCTTGTCTTACCCCCTCTTTCAAACCTGATTTCTTTAGTCTTAGCTTAACTTTCTCCCTTCCTATATATCCTACAATAACCATTTCCCTGACATTTTATTAAAACTTCTGTTGTACTAATTCAAAAAGACTAGACTGAACAAATAAGTTTCATCCGCATGCCTGATTTCTAATGATGCCTTGTAATATAATGGCTTGATTTTTATTAATGCTGTTAACACTTCAATAATTGACTCTGTCATCCTTTTGTAACTTGCCTCTGTTACTCTTTGTATTGTATTGTATAATATTTTTATTTTGGGGGGGATTTTCCCCCCAGGCCTCCATGAAAAAGGGCTATCTTAGCTCAGTCAGACTACTCCTGGTCAACAAATGTAAAATAAATAAATAAATAAATACAATTATTAACTACATTTAAACCTATCTTTGTGGCTGATATTTGTGAGACATATTTAAGCTCTGAGAATACTTGCAGATGTATTTGGTAACACTGTACAGGCCACTCCTAGTAACCTGGCTCTTGGTCAAAACCACCATTTTGATTATTAGTAACATTACACAGTAGGATGGACACCCTTTGGTAAGGGCCTTAAAGTAGCTGATAACGGGTTCTGGTGGCAGTGTCTGGGCAGACAGGGCCATAGCTAGCAAACCTGTGCCAGCCTTTCCCAGGTGTGTGTTTGTGTATAAATCAAATCTCAAAGTGTGTGGGTGTGTCAGCTAATTGGGCAGGGACACAAAGCACTAGTTGGACAGAGAGAGTGTTGGGAGGATTTGGCTTGGAATCCTGGCTAAGGACTCTATAGCTGTACCAGTGGGGAGTCTTACTGGGGATCTGGAGAAAGAGGGAGACACCATTCCCATACTCACTATGTTCTCTGTGTGCTCTTAAGGGAAATTGTACTTTACTGTGTGTGTACTTGTCATCCTCCCATTGTGTACATCCCTCACTGTTGCCAGTGGTGAGGATTGAGGCTCCTTGATTTCTGGGCCAGTGAAGGGGTGTCATAAAATATATGATAAAAAGTACAAATAACTAAAGAAAAAGATAAACTGAAAAACGTTATGAGCCAGTTCTTTTTCTAAAGTTAAGCAGTCATCTTGCATTTCATATATGGTGGCATAAATCCCCCACTACCATCATCCAACTACAGTAAGTAATACCCCATTTTATATCCCACACCACATATATCGCATTTTCACATGCAGCATATTTCAGTAAGTTCATTTTCTACTTGTCAGCAATAAGTGTTCAAATATATTTAACAGAAGAACATTTAAAAAGTAGGTGGGAAATATTTTTCCTACAATCAACAGTCTTGCCTACTACAAAAAATGTTGGCTGTTGTTTGAATTTGAAAATAACCTTTTCTGGAATCCTTTTATGAACAAACATCCAATCCACATCTTATATATAAACTGAAAAATGTACCTCATTTATCATTTCTTTCATACTTACTTTTAATGCTATAAAATTCTCATTCCGTGGTATTAAAAAATGAAATTATTCTTTCATAAAGCTTTTTACTTGCTGTATTTCCTCACTTTTTTCACTCAACTCAAAAATAAAAAATGAAAAATGAAAAGCAGGAGTCGGCAAATCCACTCGACTTGTTTTTAGTGCTTTTGTCTGTCCAAATTAAACAAACTTCTTCAGATAAAAGTTAAAATGATATTACATCCATTAAATAGAAAATTTCTTATGACATCACTTCCTGATTCCTTTAAAATAATACTTCAAAGTATTTAAGTTAATGATTGATTCAAATCTTTGCTTTGAATATTAAAGTAAAAAGTATATAAATGTACATATGAATAATTATGAAAGTGTCACTTGCTTGTCCAGACTGCTAAAATACATTGGGCCAGATTCAGGAAGGCTTACACGGAGTTTAAGAGTAGTGTAAGCCTCCGTGTAAGCCTCCTGATTCAGCAACAGCCCAAATCTCCGTGTAAGAGACAGCTAACACGTCTCTTACACGGAGTGGGCGTGGAAATGCTCAATACCTCATTTGCAGCTCCAAGATATGCAAATGAGGTATGTGAGCGATCCACGAAGCCCAAACCAGTCCGTGTAACGGACGTGTTAGCTGCAGAAATGTACTCAGCTGACAACTGAGTACATTTCTGCAAAATTAAAACGGAGCTATGTCAGCTCCAAATAAAGGGTGCATTTGTTATATTAAGCATGCCAATGGCCAAATATGTGGCCATTGGCATGAAAGTGTTGCAAAAAAAGTTATATAACTTTTTTTTTCACGGATTTATGTGTTTAACTGTAGCGCACACCAGCGCAAACGGGGTGCGCTACCTAAAACTGAAAACCGAAGCTTATAAGCCCACAATTGTGGGATTTATATATTACATGAAATGTCAATGGAGGGACTTGCAGAGCAAAAACAATATGGCCTCCGTTTAGTGGTTGTCAAGGGGGGGAAGCTCCGTGTAAGATATGTAACTAAGCATTACTAGGCAATCCTATGTAAATGAGGCTTACAATACTGAATCACACTGCCACATAAGTAATGAGCACTTTCTGAGTCGTGTAAGAGTTAGAGAAGGGGGAGGAACAGAGTAAGAGGTAGGTGACATCATTTTGAGTAAGGATAGAAAGAAATGTACCAGATTGGAGGGCAATGTAAGGTAAGAGATGACAGACAGACATCAGGGAGGGAGGTGTGTCCCAACAGAACACTGGGAATGTCAAGAAATTGAGGGCATACGCTATCCCTACACTCTAAGTTTCTTGATATACGTGCATCTTGGCGTGTGTGCAGCGTGTGAGGCAGGTTCTACTTGTGGGAGCGTGTTGCAAACTGTTTACAACGGTTTGCTGGCGTCTGCGTGTGTAAGGCGGTGTCTTGGCGTTTTAGCATGAATCAGCCTAGCTAACACCGTGTAAGGATGTGTGTGGCGTGTAACACCGTGTAGGGATGTGTACAGCGTTTAAGTTACTGTGAGCGTGTTTAAGCCGGTGTGCACACTGCTCCCACTCAGGAAACAGAGAGGAAATAGGAAACAACCAAAATACAGGAAACTGCCAGAAGATACTACTAAAGTTAATTGGTGGAAACAATTAGAAGCAGGCAATTACACAGGCAGACTAGAAGCCCAACCCAGCACTTAAAACACAACAAAGTGCAGTGCAGGCTGTTTCTCACAAGAGATACTGCCAGAAACTAAGCTATCAGAGTTGAAACCTGAAAAAAGCTGAACTCAGAGCAGAAATGCTAGGGGCTGCCATAGCTGTTATAATCAGACATAGGCGAATTGCCGAGGGTGGTGATAATGCAGATGCTGACAGACAACCCAGAGTGAGGAGAAGGAGAAGAGTATACAGGCCTAGGGTCACCTACCATGGGTTACATGAGCTGGAGATAGTAGAGCGCTATAGAGTGGACAGAGAGCTCCTGCAGCAGATTGTTGAGCTGTGCAGGCCACGCCTCACACACAGAACCAACAGAGGGGAACCCATCCCAGTGGAAACCAAGGTATGTGTTGGCCTAAGAATACTAGCAACAGGTACCTTTCAGAGACCAACTGGCGATATGATGGGGATATCACAGGCATCAGCCTCCAGGGTACTGCACCAGTTCCTGGATGCCATGTCACCACATGTCAGTGATCATATATATGTCCCTAGTGACCGTGAGGTTGTGTCCAGCAATATCGTCTCTTCCAGCAAATAGCGGGATACCCTGAGGTGCTGGGTGCAATAGACTGCACGCACATGCATCAAGGCACCAGCCGGTGAGCGGGGTAGAGTCTACATTAACCGCAAGGGATACCCCTCCATCAACTGCCAGGTCGTGTGTGATGCCCAGGGCATAATAATGAATGTGTGTGCTGGCTGCCCTGGTAGCTACCACGATTCCACATCTGGCATCTGGCGCGCTGTACCAATCATTTGCCAATGGGGACTTCCCACACGGACACCTAGTGGGGGATGCTGGTTATGCACTTGAGCTGTGGCTGATGACACCCATCAGAAATGCACACACACCCGAACAGGAACGCCATAATGAGGCACACGCACAAACACGTAATATCATAGAGCGTGTGTTTGGGCTGCTCAAGTCACGGTTCCGGTGTCTGGACATGTCTGGTGGAGCTTTGCAGTACACACCAACTACATGTACCCAAATGATCATGATATGTGCTATGCTACATAATATGATCCTGCGGAAACAGCTGCAGCAGGACCAGCACAGGGTGGGCCAAACATCCCCACCATTGCCAAGGCCACCACAGGCAGGGGTGACTTGGAGGAGGAACAACCTGACCTTGTCCCAGCACGCAGAAGGAGGCGTGCCCAGTATGCCCTGGCCTTGGCAAAGAGGCAACGACATATGCTTGGTCAGTAGGAACACTGGGACCGATACCCACTCTGACTCACTCATACAGTAACAGGGATGCCTAACATGACACAACCTGCTTCCAAATGTACAGGGAGTGTAGTATGTGCATCCGACAGAGGCAGCCCTGCAGCACCACCCGAGGCATGAATGCCATGTGTTAAGTAATGTAATACCATGTATCATATGCACACCTGAGGACCATGACTAACATCCACCCTCACCAATCATAAACCACAAAAACACAAACCCACCTCATAGCTATCACAAGGGATAGGAACCTAGATGTAATGCTACCCAATGGCAAAGGTATAAACAGCAAGATGTGTGCAGTGTAAATGCAAACAGTATAGGGAATGCACATATCAGTGCTGTAATAGAAAACAGGGTCAAAGCGCACATCAGCACCCTGACACTACCAGGGTCACACCTCATACAGTGATGTACATGTGCAAAAACATGGAACAAGATACAAAATGAGGGTGACTACCAATAAATGGCATGGATAACCACACACCCCTGTTGTTACCACAACAAGAAGCAACATGCATTAGCCATGGTCAAACACCAATGGCTAAAACTGACTACTACTATATAGCTTGCTGCAGACCACTGTCCTAATAGCAGCAACTGCCCCAGGCCTATGTTCACAGGTTCACAGGTTCATACTAGGCTATCTGCCCTAGGGCATTTATAAGCCTAGACCAGAGTTCCGTGGAGTCTGCCGCACCTTCACTCTGACGGATAATTTGCCCATTATATTGCTGTGCCTCTGACAAGCAGTGATACTGAGGTTATCCCTGGGGCATACCTGCAATCTCCCATCCATTGATTAAGATCTCACTTGAACAAAGCCAGTGAGGTACTCAGCCTCACATGTACCAGGATGTTGTTCCACAGCATAGGGACTCTCTGGTTGAAGAATCTGTCCCTCCAGCACATCCTATTGATATCTGTGTTGAGGTTTAAATCTCCTGCCACTGTAGTTCTGATGGATGTAGAGGTCTTGAGGTGAAGCGTGTACATTAACTCAGGTTTGGACATGGCCTTGGATGTCAGGCACAGGTCACCTCTGAGCAGACGGTAAGTCACGGAATCAAGCTGGAATTCCTCCAGTCGGGCAGCATAAGAAATATGTTTGAGACCCTTTCTCCTCCTGTCGAGGAATTTGTGGGCCCATCCAATTGCCATAGGTGTCGGGTCATATACATGCTGAATGGGGCATTGCACTCAATCAATGGTCCGATGAGTGAAGAGTACAGGGGAACAATGACCTCCCTGGATCTAGATGTGAATCCCTGCATGATGAGGTGGGCAATGTAGAAGTTCTACCTAACTACCCTGGCAGCGTGAGTGTCAAACAAAAGGTTACTCTCAACCTGGGTGCCCAGGTCCCTGATAACCTCCTGTGTGCTTAGAGGATTGCCACCTACATGGGAACTAGTGGTAACCTTGTTCTTCCCAAAGGGTATGGCTATGCATTGTTTAGTGTGTAATGTAAGGCCATGGCTCTGGCACCAGTTATCCGTGACTATGACACCCTTCTGAAGGATGTCTGTGTCAGATGGGTGTCCAACTATGGTTCCCAGTCTGCAGTCATCTTCAAACTTTGTCAGCCATAATCCTGCTGTGTTTGCTTGTACTTCTGAAAAGTAGATGCTGAGCAATAGTGGGCCCAGGACTGAGCCCTGTGGGACACCACTTGTGACAGTTGTGGAGTGTGACATGGCACCAGCAAGTCTGAACCTGTCTGTTCTGTCACGTAGCGGTTTGCAACCCATCCTGTGATGTATGGGTTCACATTTAAGCTGGTGATGTTTTCAATGATACCCAAGTGGGGTATTGTGTTGAAAGCCTTTGCCAGGTCAAGGTAGGCTGTGTGGAGTGCCTTGCCCTTGTCAATGGCCTTGGTGTCTGTTATGAAACAGTCAACCAAGTTTAAAAGGCATGATCTGCCCTCAACAAAGCCTAACTGGGTTGGATCTAATGTCTGCAAGTCCCCTATGTCCTCATCTATGACTACCATTATGATCTTCTCCATAGCTTAGCAGACCCTGCTTGTCAAGCTGATGGGATGGTAGTTTCCGTGGTCGGTGGAGGCACCCCCATGTGAAGTGGGTCCACCATTGACATATGCCACTCCTTGGGAACATATCCTGAGTTGAGGCTAAGATCATACAGCTGCCCTGACTGCGGGTTTAATTCTTGAGTGAGTTCATGGAGCACAAAACCAGGGACACCATCTGGTCCCATGGATGCTGCGTCCTTTCCCTTGGATAGAGCAGTTCCCACCTGAGCATTTGAGATGTTTGGGGGGCTACAATCCTCTTTCATACATATCTCTCCAGTTGTGGTGGAGGGGTGGGTGGAGAAATCTGCACTGAACCTGTCAGCCAGTATGTTGGCAATGTCTGTAGGTTCAGTGATATTTACATCATTCTGAGCCTATTCTGAGCATATCTGGGAGTTTCCTCCCAGGTGTGTAATGTATGTATAAAAGGCCTCATTGTTGTCCCCTGAGCCCTTACTGGGTTTACTCCCAATATTCGCCTTGGATCATTTCATGGGGAACTCAGTGTTTCACCTATATTGAGCAGGGATGTCTACCCTTCCACGGATATCGCTCTATCTTGTAGTACCTCCTTCCTTGTGTTGTAGTGCTTGTTTATGGCTGAGGTCCACCACACTGGACGCTTGCCTCTGGTACAACGAGTCTGTGTTTTGTTTGGGATTGCCTCATCCATGCAGTCTTGAAGGTGCTGGTAGAAGGCAGTTGTAAGTGATACAGTGGCTTGGGTAATGGTGTCTGCTGGCTTGGGGGCTTTGAAAGAGACCACAACAGTCATTAGAAGTGTGTAGTCGGCTTCTGAGAGGTTCTGCACTGTGGTCTTTTCTATCTGGGGGGGGGTGGAATGTGGACTTCCACTGAGAGTAGGTCATGATCTGATCTCACCAATGATGGGTATACCTCTGGTGTTGAACATTGTGAGCCCATGTTTGTGATGATGAGATCTACTATGTTGTCTCCTCTTGTGGGGATGGTGACTAGTTCTTCCATGGCATGTGAGTGTATGAACTCTAGGAACCTGTGGGCTAGAGTGTTGTGGCTGTAGTACTGATCCCAGTCTATATTTGGATAGTTGGGATCACCCAGTGTGATGGTGTTTGCAGGTACATGTATCCCCGCCACTGTTTTCATGAAAGCTCTGTGAGGTACCTGAGTTTTAGAGGATGGCCTGTAACATGCTACAAACTTCAGAGCAGTCTTGCCTATGGTTAATTGCACCCGGATGGTGTCCAATGCATCGTGTGTTGCCACCAACCATGAGGTGAGGGTGTCCTTGATGAATATTGCTATTGCCACCCCTCATAGTGGTAATATGTGTACTGCATAGATATGAAATATTGTGCCTCTGACTTAGTAGTGACACATTATGACCACCTTACATAATTGAATAATGTGACTATGCCTCTGTCCAGTCTGTGCCCCTGTCCACATGCAGCTGTCCAGATGTCTCTTGAAGAGAGTCAGTGAGGTACTCTGTCTAACATGAACTGGGATACTCTGCTAGAGTTTGAGATGCCTCTGAGTTATGACCCTGTCCCTTCAGCATGTCCTATACATGTATGTGCTGAGGTTCAAATCTTTAGCTCCCATGTTTCTGGTGGATGTGGATTGCTTGCAGTGGAGCATGTCTACCAAATCCTGATCGGACATGGTCTTGTATGTCAGGCATAGGTCACCTGTGCGTATGTGGTATGACACTGAAAAAGCTTGTGTTTAGTTATTCTGGAAGTATATGACATGTGTTGTAGATCCCTGATCTTCATGGTAAGGTACTTGTGGGGTCTCTCCAGCTGCTGCAAGTGCTGGTTGAGGTACATACCAAATGGGGCGTTGTATTCAAGCATGGGCCTGATAAGGGAGAAGTATAGTGGTACAATGACCTCCTATGGTCTGGATGGAATACCCTCCATGATAAGGTGGCCAAGATAGAAAGTCTGTCAAACAACTTTGGCAACATGGGTGTCAAATGAGATGTCACTATCTACATGTGTCCCCAGCTGTCTGATTTGTTTCCTGTACTCATTGGGTTGCTGTCTATGTACAGATCTGTGGGTACTGTGTTCCTCCCAAAGGGGATGGCTACACATCAGTCGCAGTCAGTTTTAGGCCATGAGTCCAGCACCAGCTATCTGTCAGTGTGACGGCAGTCTGTAGGATGTGTGTGCTGGCTGATGTATTCACTATGGTGCCCAGGTTGCAGTCATCTGTAAACTTTGTCGGCCACAACCCTCCTATGTTTGCTTTCACATCTGAAAAGTAAATACCAAATAAGAGAGGTCCCAGGACACAACCTTGTGGGACACCACTTGTGACTGGCTTCGAACCTGACAAGGCACCTGCAATGTTGACATTATGGGTTCTGTTTCTGAGCCATTTTGCAACCTATGCTGTGACATATGGTGTTATATTTCAGCTGTTGAGCTTGTCTATGATGCCTGAGTGGGGTATTGTGTCAAAGGCCTTAGCCAAGCGCAGGTAGGTTGTGTGGACTGTGTAGCCCTCATCAACGGCTCTACTGACAGTTTCAAAGTAGTCAACTTGGTGCAAAACGCAGGATCTGCACTGTACAAAGCTGAATTGGGTGTGATCAAGGGTCTGTAGGACACCAATGTCTCTGTGTGGAAGCTCCATAATGACCCTTCACAAAGCTTTGCAGACAAGGCTGTTTAAGCTTGTGTGGTGGTAGCTGCCAGGGTCTGTGGAGGCATCTCCTTTGTGGAGTGGGACCACTGTTGCCGTGCGCCAGTGTTCAGGTACAGATCCTGTAGCAAGGCTAAGGTTAAATAGGATCTGCATATACAGGTTTATCTCCATCTGTAGTTCACATAGCATGCAACTGGGGATACCATCAGGTCCCATTGATGCTGTGTACTCGTCTTTGCTGACTGCGGCTCTCACATGGACATCCAGGATGACAGTGAGGTTACATACAGCTGTGATAACTATCATGTCTTGGGGGTGAGGGAGGGTACATTGCACTGAACTGGTCTGCCAGGGTGTCAGTAATATCTGTCAGGTCCCTGGGATATAAGTTGTTGTGTACCAAATCTGAGCATATATGAGGGTTCCCACCCAGGCGTCAGACATAACTGAAGAAAGCAGTGTGGTTACCTTCATCGTCTGTGGTGATTTATGTCCCCAAGTTGAACTTGGGTGTCTTTATGTGAGAATGTAGCTTTCTACTACTGCTGATCACAGCTGCCTTACATTCTGGAGATGTAGCTCTGTCTTGCATTAGTATCCTTCATCTGTTATACAGTTTGTTTATGGCTGGGGTCCACCAGACAGGCCACTTTCCCTTGGTGGTGAAGGTGTCATTCTCATTTGTGATTGCATGGTCCATGCTTACTCGGAGATGTCCGTAGAAAGTGTCTGTGCAGGAGTCACCATTGTGTGTTGTGGTTTCCACTGGCCCAGTGGGCTTAATGGATACCATCTCAGTCCGAAGAAGTGTGAAGTCAGCTTCTGAGCTGTTTGTCACTATACCCTGGTATCATACTAGCACTGACACAGGTGTAAACAATTCCCAGAATCCATCAAACAAAATGGACATGCAGGCTTACAGATGCCCTAGGGGTAGCCTAGTATGAACCCATTATGATACAGATTGTACAGGACACTACAGATAACCCCAAGGCTGTTGCAAATGATGGTAGTAAGCATGTTGTTGATTCCTGGATATGCTCCGGATCACACCGATATTACAAACAACATACCAGACACACACAGGTATGGCCAACATACATCCTGACATGTGCAGTGCAAACCCCCATAATGCCAAATACCTTCCCCAGCAGACTGCCGCCTCCCTGACATTATGTCACCCTTACCACAGGGTACGTGCCCAAAGAGCAGTGTACAACAACAGTGGGTGTTCTCAACAAAGGTGTCTCCTGAATGGATAGGAAAAACAACCACCACAGAATCATGAGAGGTTTGGTCTGCACAGCTATGGAAAGGACCAGCATGTACCACAGACATAATGATATTGTGGATCTATTGACACCCGACCCTACCCAGTGTGGGTTTACAAAGTGCAGACCCCACCCCTAAACATGTGTGACTCAGTTGAAACAGTACTTGAAGTCAGTGATGAGGGCAATGTGGTCCACACAGTGTAGCGGACCTTGCAAAGCCTTCTGTACAATACCCTATGTGTTCCGTATAGATTTGCTCACCAGCTGATATATACACCCCAATGTCATGGGAGGGTTGCAAACCAGACCAACGACAGAACTGACATGGTCAGACATGCAGCAGCCATGTCAGACTACAAACCACATATAACAGGCATCCCACAAAGCTTGGTCCTGGGACCTTCACCATCTGGTATATATGCCCCATAGGTACAGGCCAACAAGTAAGGACTGTGCTGGAACATGTTTGTAGAGGACAACAAGCCGCCTGACATATCTGATACACCAGCTGACACAAGCATCCCATAAAAGGGCCACATAGAAACAGACAGCTGGTGCCATAGCCATGTCAGCATGTTAAATGGTGAAAACAGTATAGTCAGCCTCTGTGGATAATCCAGTAAGTGACCACCAATTCCCACATAGGTGTCGACCCATGACATACCTAACATGTAATGCCAGAATGGGGGACACAAGGTGATAGATATCCTGCATTGGACAAAAATGTGGCTGTAGGGTTAACAGCAACAATCCATATACCAACCTAATCATGAGGGTTATGACATCTAGCTAAGGGAGGTCATTGTGGTTTTGCAGTTATCTTTCAGCAGCATTACAAATGACCACAACAGCGCCTGTGTGGTGTACCTCAGCAGATACATTCAGCAACTGTAAAGTCCACAACAGTACCTCACCAGGAGTATCAAGAGCTGGAACACATGTAATGTGTCGCCTGATTAAACAGAATGCAGTTCCACACACTGCCATGCTGGCCACCCAGACACAAGCTGTGCCTGATGTAGAAAGCCATGTCCAAGCTGTCAGCAATGCACATGCCGTACCTTGTACAATGTGAATGGCAGGGAGATATGCACATGAGGGACCTGAACCCCAGCACTGACATACATAGGACAAGCTGTACTGCATTATCCATAACACAGAAGCCACCACCACGCATGAGTAAACTACCAGTACAGGTCATCCATAGAGTCACTCATTTATTCTACTCAACAGGGATCCTAACGAGTGGATGGGAGATGGTAGGTATACCCTGGGTATCAATGTTGTGTCACAGGTAGACAGAGGCACAGTATACAAAACAAGACATATGTCATGCCAAACTGCACTTATGATGTGTTGATGGACAAACACACTATCCAATAACCATTAGAAATGGCCTTGGGCACATCGGTAGTGTTTGCCAATGTACACCCATGTTGTGGAATACACTACTGCAGTTGGTTGAGGCCGTTGTAAGTAGTTCACATCTGAACATAATGCAACATGGTCAGATAGGTTCATAGGTTCATACTAGGCTATCTGCCCCAAGGCAGTTCTAAGCCTAGTCCAGAGTCTGGTTGCGTACGCCACCCCTTATATGGAAACAGTACTGTGCCCATTAGTTTGGCGTGCCTGTCTCCAGCAGTGACACAGTGGCGATCCCGGGGTAAACCTATGATTTCCCATCCACAGGTCAGGATACCTCTTGAACAGAGCCAGCAAGGTGCTGTGACTCACATGGACCGTGATTGTATTCCACAGCATAGGGAGTCTCAGGTGATAAATCCACCCCTCCAACATGTCCAATGTACATCCCTGCTACGGTGGAAGTCACTTGCACTAGTGGTTCAGGTGGATCTGAAGATTTTGAGGTGGAGCATGTCCATTAATCCCTGGTTGGACATGCTTGCATGTCATGCACATGTCACCTCTAAGCAGACAGTATGTGACTGAATAGAGCTGTAGTGTTTTCAATCTGGCAGCATATGACAGATGTTGGAGACCCTTTATCCTTTTGTTGGGGACATTCAGGGTCTCCACACTTGCTGCAGATGTCAGGTGAGATACATCCAGATAAGGCAGTGTACCAGATCACCGGTCCGATAAGTGAAGAGTACAGGGGAACAATGACCCACTAGATCTGGATGTGGATCCCTTCCTGATCATGTGGACAATGTAGAAGGTCCTACTAGCCACTTTAGCAATGTGAGTGTCATCAGAACAGTGACTGTCAACCTGGGTCCCCAGGTCCATGATAACCTTCCCTGTGCTTAGAGGATTGCCACCTATATGGTAGCTTGGGGTTACCTTGCTTTCCCTGAAGGGTATGACTACACATGTTTTGCAAGTTGACTTCAGGCCATGGCTCTGGCACCAGCTATCAGTGTCCGTGAGCCCCTTCTGAAGGATATCCGTGTCTGATGCACTGTCCACTATGGCACCCAGTGTGCAGTCATCTGCAAACTTTGTCAGCCAAAGTCCTCCCATGTTGGACTGTACTTCTGAGAAGTAGATAACAAACAATAGGGGCCAAGGACTGAGCCCTGTGTGAGACCACATGTGACTGGCATGGTGTCTGACATAGTGCCAGCAACTCTAACCCTGTGGGTCCTGTCTGTAAGACAGTTTGAAACCTGATCTTGTGACATATGGGTGTACATTTCTGTTGGTAGGGTTTCCTACAATACCTGAGTGGGGTATTGTGTTGAAAGGGTTTTCAAGGGCAAGGTAGGCTCTATGGACTGCCTTTCCCTCATCAATGGCCTTAGTTACTGTTTTGATAATGTCAACCAAGTACAAAAGGCATGACTTGCCCTTGATCAACACAAACTGGGACAGGTACAATGTCTGCATGTCCTCCATATCTTTCTTCATGAGCTCCATTATGATCCTCTCCATAGCTTTGCAGACTACACTTGTTAAGCTTATGGGGCAGTAATTACCAGAGTCCATAGAGGCACTGCCTTTGTGCAGACATGCACAACTGGACCCTAAAGAGGCTGTTGTGCACAGTATGGAAATGTAAATCAGTGATAGGACTAAAGCCCAGGATAATGTCCACCACAGTGAAAGTACTGAACCACTACACTATACAGTACAACAGTGCTAGGTCAGTATGAATGGATGTTAACAATTGTATGCAAAGTATCCCATGCAAAAGCTGCAGGCACAGTATAATCCCTGTTGTGTTCACAGGAAGCATCTGGACAGTAACTACACAACATGTCACAGAACACACAACCTTAAACAGGAGTTATTTGTTGGAGTTCACACTCATCCACAACTGTGATGGGCTGCATAGTTCAACATATGGAAAGCTCACACTGGGCATGCTCACACACTTTGATAAATGAGACATCATTCACACAACATGCCATGGGAAGGCTGAAGTGGGCATGCTCACACACTTAGTTCAAATGTTCCTCTTAACAACTGTGAAAACACACCACAGGATGCACATTCCCCATTCCAAACAATGAAGATGTCAGCACCCTATAAGTAGATCAGTAGAAATGCTACCTCCCAGTAATCTGAATAGCGCGCTGCTAATCGTCTGTCTCTAGTGTCATAACATAGTTAGGTAGGGGTTTGAATCCAGCAAGTGGCATGTGTGTGTGTGAATGGGGGTAAGTGTCTGTATAAGTGTGTATGAGAAGCACATCCCTTTTGGCAACTGTGGAAACACACCACAGGGAGCTCATTCCACTTTCTAAACACTGATGATGTCAGCACCCTATAAGTAGATCAACTGAAATGAAATCTCCTAGAAATGTGAATAGCGCTCCGCTAATCGTCCGTCTCTAGTATCATAACATAGTTAGGTAGGGGTTTGAATCCTGCTACGGGAATGTATGTGTGTTAGTATGAGTGGGGTTTGTGTGTGTGCATAACGCTGTGGAGGGAAGGTGCCTTTTGCCAACTGGGAGAACACACTACAGGGTGCACATCCCTCTTCGTAAACACAGATGATGTCAGCACCCTCTAAGTACAGCATTGGAAAAGATTGCTCCTACTAATGCAAATAGCACACTCTGCTAATGTGTCTGCCTTTAGAGTCATAACACATCTAGGTAGGGGTTTGGACCTTGCAAATGGAATGTATGCGTTTTACTGTGGGTGGGGTTGGTGTGTGTGCACAATGGCGGGGGTGGGATGTCTCTTTTGCCAAATGGGGCTATGCACTGCAGGGTGCACATTTCCCTTAACAAACAGTGATGTTGACAGCACCCTGTACAAACAGAACAACAACACAGAAGGTGTTGTTACCAATGATGCATGTAAGGTTACACTTCAAGTAATGTCCACAAAACAAAGTAGGATAAACAAATGCTCCTTTTACTCTATCCAAACAACATGGCAACAGACAACTGACACTACTCAGTATAGTGCTACATGCTACTGTAACATGCAGATGTACCAGAATATACCTAGATAGTGTTTTGAAGCCTGAATGTGGCAAGTGTGTGGATGTGTTATGTTACTGTGTGTGCATTTCCGTATGGAAAACATGTTTGAGATATTGGCAATATTGTTGCAGACAGTTTAGGTGCAGATATCCCCCATTCTCCTACACAAGTGGAATTAGTTATCACAGATGACTGTAACCTCCCTATCCTCTCACATGTCCAGGTGAGGGCCACCCTCAACATTGCAGGACACATAGCATCACTGTTACAGAATGGTATCCCTGGATGTGTGCTACATTCACCCCAGGAGGACATGGCACCACATTACAGACTGATATTACTCCTGGCCATACTACAGGATGTGTACCTGAAGAGTGCCATACATACACAGTGGTCCCACACCAATGAGGAGTAACCTCTACTGACCCTGGTATGTACTGCATCATATGCACAACTGGCCTTCTGTTCTAAGCTACGGAAGTGTCACGTATGGGCAACATGTACAGCAATATTACATATGTGTATATTTCAGGACTATGCACACAAAACCTATCTCATGGACAGAGCTATAGATAGTGAACTATGATACATTTGGAGGTGTCACAGTAAACACAGTATTAACCTGCTACTTTGCATTACCTGTGTTTGTGGCAGCTGTTGCTGTGTCAGTGGTGCTTGCTTGCTGCTTGCTGTTTGCTACTCATGGTTTTGCTGCTGGCTGTCTGTATATTTTCTCTTTTCTCTCTCTCTCTCTCTCTCTCTCTCTCTTTCTCATTAGGTTTGTGCAATGACTGTATTGCATGAGTGGAGTGTGGGTACTGAATGCTTTTGTAGGTATCTGCATAGGTCCATGTGATGGCCCCTGCACCAATTGTAAGGCAGCATTTGCTAATTGCATGCAGCCAGGTGTGTGTTGATTGCATGTCTCACTGTGATTTCAGGACACTGCTATAAAAGGTATGTGAGATAGGCGTAGCCCTTGCAGATTGTAGGGCGTGGGTGATGCTGGTATGCTGTTGACAGTGTTCTGTGAGTGTGAAGGTTAGTATGGGAATCCAGTGATTTGGCCATTAAAACTTTGCCTCACATGCTTTGGATGGTAC
The DNA here is from genome assembly GCF_019279795.1 of Protopterus annectens. NCBI lineage: Eukaryota > Metazoa > Chordata > Ceratodontiformes > Protopteridae > Protopterus > Protopterus annectens. The sequence continues at coordinate 93,733,172 of NC_056730.1, read as the reverse complement.
ATCTCCTATATTGCCTTTATACTAATTCCTACTATTGACTGTTATATTTATTTTAGCAGAGTGCTTTTGTATGGCTGTCATGGCTTAGTGGTAGGTCATACAGACTAATGTTACCAAGGTCCTGGGTTCGAGACTGGCAGTGGGAATTTATTTTTGTCTCCAGACTTTCAAAATGAGTACAAGACATGTCAATCAAAGTGCCATAAAGGCACTTTTAAGCACTCTAAACCAGGTCTGCACTCGTTAGCATGAATGAAGAAGGAGGCGTGCCCAGTATGGCCTGGCCTTGGCAAAGAGGCAACGCATAGCACATATGCTTGGTCAGTAGGAACACTGGGACTGATACCGCTCTGACTCACTCATACAGTAACAGGGATGCTTAACATGACACAACCTGCTTCCAAACGTACAGGGAGTGTAGTATGTGTATCCGACAGAGGTGGCCCTGCAGCACCACCTGAGGCATGAATGCCATGTGTTAAGTAATGTAATATCATGTACAATATGCACACCTGAGGACCCCAACTAACATCCATATCCACTCATATGACCCTGTGGAAACAGCTGCACATCATACAGTGATGTACATGTGCAAACACATGGAACAAGATACAAAATGAGGGTGACTAGCAATACATAGCATGGATAACCACACACCCATGTTTGTACCACAACAAGAAGCAACATGGAATAGCCATGGTCAAAAACCAATGGCTAAAACCGACTACTACTATATAGCTTGCTGCAGACCACTGTCCTAATAGCAGGAACTGCCCAAGGCCTATGTTCACAGGTTCATACTAGACTATCTGCCCTAGGGCATTTATAAGCCTAGCCCAGAGTTTTGTGGCTTCTGCCACCCGTGCAAGTTGATGGATAATATGCCCATTATTTTGCTGTGCCTCTGTCAAGCAGTGATACTGAGGTTATCCCTGGGGTATACCTGCAATCTCCCATCCATTGGTCACAATCTCACTTGAACAAAGCCAGTGAGGTGCTCAGCCTCACATGTACCAGGATGTTGTTCCACAGCATATGGACTCTCTGGGTGAGGAATCTGTCCCTTCAGCACATCCTATTAATATCTGTGTTGAGGTTTAGGTCTCCTGCCCTTGTAGTTCTGATGGATGTACAGGTCTTGAGGTGAAGCATGTTCATTAATCCTGGGTTGGACATAGTCTTGTATGTCAGGCACAGGTCACCTCTGAGCAGACAGTGGCGACTGAATACAGCTGGAATTCCTTCAGTCGGGCAGCATAAGAAATATGTTTGAGACCCTTTCACCTCCTGTCGAGGAATATGTGGGCCCATCCAATCTGAATGGGGCATTGTATGCAATCATTGGTCTGATGAGTGATGAGTACAGGGAACAGTGACCTCCCTTGATCTAGATGTGAATCACTGCATGATGAGGTGGCCAATGTAGAAGGCCTTCCAAACTACCCTGGCAATGTGAGTGTCAAACAAAATGTCACTGTCAATCTGGGTGCCCAGGTCCCTGATAATGTACATTGTGCTTACAGGATTGCCACCTAGATGGGAAGTAGTGGTAACCTTGTTCTTCCTGAAGGGTATGGCTATGCATTGTTTAGTGTGTAATGCAAGGCCATGGCTGTGGCACCAGTTAGCCGTCTCTATGAAACCCTTCTGAAGGATGTCTGTGTCAGATGGGTTTCCAACTATGCTTCCCAGTTTGCAGTCATCTTCAAACTTTGTCAGCCATAATCCTCCTGTGCTTGCTCGTACTTCTGAAAAGTAGATACTGAACAAATGTGGTCCCAGGACTGAGCCCTGTGGGACACCACTTGTCACAGCTCTGGAGTGTGAACTGGCACCAGCAACTTTGACCCTGTGTGTTCCGTCACTTAGCCAGTTTGCAACCCATGCTGTGATGTATGGGTTCACAATTAAGCTGGTGATGTTTTCAATGATACCTGAGTGGGGTATTGGTGAAAGCCTTTGCCAGGTCAAGGTAGGCTGTGTGGACTGCCTTGCCCACGTCAATGGCCTGGGTGAGTGTTTTGAGAAAGTCAACCAAGTTTAAAAGGCATGATCTGCCCTTGACAAAGCCAAACTGGATTGGACCCAATGTCTGCAAGTCCCCTATGTCTTCATTTAGAATTCCCATTATGATCCTCTCCATAGCCTAGCAGAACAGGCTTGTCAAGGGGATGGGATGGTAGTTTCTGGGGTTGGTGGAGGCACCACCTTTGTGAGGTGGGTCCACCATTGATGTATGCCACTCCTTGGGAACATATCCTGAGGTGAGGCTAAGATTAAACAGCTGCCCTAACTGCGGGTGTAATTACTCATTGAGTTCATGGAGCACACAACCGGGGACACCATCAGGTCCCATGGATAAAGTGTTTTCTGCCTTGGATTGAGCAGTTCCCACCCCAGCAGTGGAGATGTTTGGGCGGCTACAATCCTCTGGTGTGCATACCCCCCCAGTTGGGGGGAGGGGGGGAGAAATCTGCACTGAACCTGTCAGCCAGTATGTTGCCAATGTCTGTAGGTGCAGTGATATCAACATCATTCTGAACTAAGTCTGAGCATATCTGGGAGTTTCCTCCCAGGTTTCAAACATAGGTAAAAAAGGCCTCATGATTGTCCCTGGAGTCCTGAGTGGGTTTACTCTCTAAACATGCCTCGGATGATTGTATGGAGGAACCCAGTGTTTTACTCACAATGAGCAGGGGTGTCTTCCCCCATACGGATTACACTCTATCGTGTAGTAGCTCCTTCCTTGTGTTGTACAGCTTGTTTATGGCTAGGGTCCACCAGACTGGATGCTTGCCTGTGGTACAAAGAGTCATTATTATTTTGGATTGCCTGAACCATGCAGTCCTGGAGGTGCTGGTAGAAGGCATTTCTAAGTGATACAGTGGCTTGGGTAATGGTGTCCGCTGGCCTGGGGGCCTTGAAAGAGACCACACCAGTGCTCAGAAATGTGAAGTCGGCATTTGACAAGGTCTTCACCGTTTCTTTTCCCATCTGGGGTGTGGGTGGGATGTGGACTCCCACTGAGAGTAGTCCATGATCTGATCTCACCAATGATGGGTATACATCTGGTGTTGAACAGTGTGACCCCATGTTTGTGATGATGTGTTCTAGTATGTTGCCTCCACTTGAGGGGATTGGGACCAGTTGTTCCATGGCATTTCAGTGTATGAACTCTTGGAACCTTTGTGTTAGAGTGTTGTGGCATGATTAGTGATCCCAGTCTATATGTGGATAGTTGGAATCACCCAGTAGGATGGTGTTTGGAGATACATTTATCCCCTTCAGTGTTTGCAGGATAGCTGTGTGAGGTACCTGAGTTTGAGCGGGTGGCATGTAACATGCTACAAACTGCAGAGCAGTCTTGCCTACGGTCACTGGCACCTGGATGGTCTCCGATGCATAGTGTGTTGCCACCAACCATGAGGTGAGGGTGTCCTTGATGAATATGGACACCCACCATCCTTCTTGTTGTTGTCGGGATGCTGGTGCGGGAATGCATGAGATGAGGTAACACCCGATAGTGCTGGGGTGCTGTCAGAAACTGTGAACCAGGTTTCAGGCACAGCACAGACATCAATGTGCTACATACTGAGAAGGGCATAGAGTGTGTGCAGCTTGAGGTAGAGACCTTGGGCATTGAGCAGCATCAGCCGTAGTGTCTTTCCTTTACTGTGTTCTAGGGTGGTAGGTGTAGAATCCTATTTCCAGTTGTGATTGTATGGTCCATGCTGTCTGACATCTAGCTAAGTGGAGGTCATTCTGGTTTTGCAGTTATCTTTCATCACCAGTAGAAATTACCACAACAGCCCCTGTGGGGTGTACCTCATGCACACACATCCAGCACCTGTAAAGTCCACAACAGTACCTCACCAGGAGTATGACAGAGCTGGAACACATGTAATGTGTAGTCTGATTAAACAGAGTGCAGCTCCACACACTGCCATGATGTCCACCCAGATGCAAGCTGTGCCTGGCGTGAAAGCCATGTCCAAGCTGGAATCAATGCACATGCTGCACCTTGTACAATCTGAATGGCAGGTAGCTATGCACATGAGGGAACTGAACCCCAGCACTGACATATATAGGACAGGCTGTACTGCATTATCCAAAACACAGAAGCCACCCCACACATGAGTAAACTACCACTACAGGTTGTCCATAAAGACACTGGTTGAGTCCCTCAACAGGAATCCTAATGAGTGGATGGGAGATGGGAGGTTTACCCTGGGTATCAATGTTATGTCACAGGTAGACAGAGGCACAGTATACTAAACAAGACATATGACATGTCAAACTACGCTTACAATGTGTTGATGGACAAACACATTCTCCGACTAGCATTAGGTCAAGATACCTCTTGAACACAGCCAGCAAGGTGCTCTGCCTCAAATGGACCAGGATTGTATTCCACAGCATAGGGAGTCTCCGGTGATAACTCCATCCCTACAACATGTCCAACATACATCCCTGCTAAGGTGTCAGTCACCTGCACTAGTGGTTCAGGTGGATCTTCTGAGTCTGAGGTGGAGCATGTCCATTAATCTCTGTTTGGACATGGCCTCGCATGTCAGGCACATGTCACCTCTAAGCAGGCGGTATGTGAGTGAATAGAGTGTGAGTGTCTTCAATCTGGCAGCATATGACAGCTGTTGTGGTTCCTTGATCCTTTAGGTGGGGGACAGTCAGGGTGTCTCCAATTGCTGCAGATGTTGGGTGAGATACAGCCAGAATAGGGCATTTGACTTGATCACCGGTCTGATAACTGAAGAGTACAGGGGAACAATGACCCACTAGATCTGGATGTGAATCCCATCCTTATCAGGTGGGCAATGTAGAAGGTCTTCCTAGCCACTTTAGCAATGTGAGTCTGAGAAGAATGGCGACTGTCAACCTGGGTCCCCAGGTCCGTGATAACCTCCTCTGTGCTTAGAGGATTGCCACCAATATGGTAGCTTGGGGTCACCTTGCTTTTCCTGAAGGGTATGTCTACACATGTTGTGCACTCTGACTTCAGGCCATGGCCCTGGCACCAGCTATCAGTTACTGTGAGTCCCTTCTGAAGGATATCTGTGTGTGATGCACTGTCCACTATGGTGCCCAGTGTGCACTCATCTGCTAACATTGTCATCCAAAGTCCTCCCATGTTGGCCTGTTCTCATGGGAAGTACATGACAAACAATGGTGGCCAAGGACTGAGCCCTGTGTGACACCACCTGTGACCAGCCTGGAGTCTAACATAGTGCCAGCAACTCTAACCCTGTGGGTCCCGTCCTTAAGCCAGTTTGCAACCCATCTTGTGACATATGGGTTTACATTTCAGTTGTGAGGGCTTTCCACAATACCTGAGTGGGGTATTGTGTTGAAAGTGTTAGCAAGGCCAAGGTAGGTTGTATGGACTGCCTTTCCCCAACAATGGCCTAAGTGACCAATTTGAAGATGTCAACCCAGTACAAAGGCATGATCTGCCCCTGACCAAGCCAAAATGGGATGGGTACAATGTCTGCATGTCTCCTATATCTTTGTTTATGAGCTCAATTATGATCCTCTCCATAGATTTGCAGACTACACTTGTTAAGCTTATGGGGCAGCAATTAACAGGGTCTGTAGAGGCACTGCCTTTGTGCAGATGTGCACAACTGGACCTTAACCAGCCTGTTGTGCACACTATGGAAATGTAAATCAGTGATAGGACTGAAGCCCAGGATACTGACCGCCACAGTGAAAGTACTGAAACACTACACTAGACAGTGCTACAGTGTTAGGTCAGTATGAGCGGATGTTGACAATTGTGTGCAAAGTATCCCATGCAAAACCTGCAGGCACAGTATACTCCCAGTTTTGTTCACACAAAAAGCATTCGGACAGTAACTACACAACATGGCACAGAACACACAACCATAAACCGGAGGTATTTGTTGAAGGTCACACTCATCCACAAATGTGATGGGCTGCAGAGTTCAACATATGTAAAGCCCACACTGGGCATGCTCACACACAGATAAATGAGACATCTTTCACACAACATGCCACAGGAAGGCTGAACTGGGCATGCTCACACACTTGGTCCAAATGTTACCCCTAGCAAATGTGAAAACACACCAGAGGATGGTCGTCCCCCTTTCTAGACACTGATCATGTAAGCACCCTATAAGTATATTGGAGACAAGGATTCTCTCAGTAATCCGAATAGCGCCGTGCTAATCGTCCGTCTCTAGTGTCATAACATAGTTAGGTAGGGGTTTGAATCCAGCAGGTGGCAAGTGTGTGTGAAGGGGGTAAGTGTAAGTGTGTATGAAAGAAACATCCCTTTTGGCAACTGGGAAAACACACCACAGGATGATCATTCCACTTTCTAGACTCTGATGATGTCAGCACCCTATAAGTATATTGGAGGAAAGGATTCTCTCAGTAATCCGAATAGCGCCGTGCTAATCGTCCATCTCTAGTGTCATAACATAGTTAGGTAGGGGTTTGAATCCAGCAGGTGGCAAGTGTGTGTGAAGGGGGGTAAGTGTGTATGAAAGAAACATCCCTTTTGGCAACTGGGAAAACACACCACAGGATGATCATTCCACTTTCTAAACTCTGATGATGTCAGCACCCTATAAGTATATCAGGGAAAGGACTTTCCCCAGTAATGCGAATAGCGCTGTGCTAATCGTCCGTCTCTAGTGTCATAACATAGTTAGGTAGGGGTTTGAAGCCAGCAGGTGGCAAGTGTGTGTGAAGGGGGTAAGTGTGTATGAAAGAAACATCCCTTTTGGCAACTGGGAAAACACACCACAGGATGATCATTCCACTTTCTAAACTCTGATGATGTCAGCACCCTACAAGTATATCAGGGAAAGGACATTCCCCAGTAATGCGAATAGCGTGCTGTGCTAATCGTCCGTCTCTAGTGTCATAACATAGTTAGGTAGGGGTTTGAATCCAGCAGGTGGCAAGTGTGTGTGAAGGGGGTAAGTGTGTATGAAAAAACATCCCTTTTGGCAACTGGGAAAACACACCACAGGATGATCATTCCACTTTCTAAACTCTGATGATGTCAGCACCCTATAAGTATATCAGGGGAAAGAAAATCCCCCAGTAATGCAAATAGCGCGCTGTGCTAATGCGTCCGTCTCTAGTGTTATAACATCGTTAGGTAGGAGTTTGAATCCCGCAGGTGGCAAGTGTGTGCGAAAGGGGTAAGTAAGTGTGTATGAAAAAATCATCCCTTTTGGCAACTGGGAAAACACACCACAGGATGATCATTCCACTTTCTAAACTCTGATGATGTCAGCACCCTACAAGTATATCAGGGGAAAGGACATTCCCCAGTAATGCGAATAGCGTGCTGTGCTAATACGTCCGTCTCTAGTGTCATAACATAGTTAGGTAGGGGTTTGAATCCAGCAGGTGGCAAGTGTGTGTGAAGGGGGGTAAGTGTGTATGAAAAAAACATCCCTTTTGCCAACTGGGAAAACACACCACAGGATGATCATTCCACTTTCTAAACTCTGATGATGTCAGCACCCTACAAGTATATCAGGGGAGAGGACATTCCCCAGTAATGCGAATAGCGCGCTGTGCTAATGCATCCGTCTCTAGTGTCATAACATAGTTAGGTAGGGGTTTGAATCCAGCAGGTGGCAAGTGTGTGTGAAGGGGGGTAAGTATGTATGAAAGAAACATCCCTTTTGGTAACTGGGAAAACACACTACAGGATGCACATACCCATTTCTAAACGATATCACAATTATGTATGGCTTTTGATTACAGACATGCCATGTGTGTTGTGCACACACAGAATGCCCATGTGTGTGGGTTGTCCCTCACAATAATGCATGACATTGATTACACGGTTATGGCAATGAACACATGATGTATGTGTGTGCCAAATACACATATGTACCTGAGACTTTCAATATTTACCATGTGTGATGCCTGCCACATGTGAATACATGGTATATGCACAGGGTAACATTATGACCGTGGTCTTCTGTGCAGATGCTGCATATGGGATGTGTATATACAGTGTGAGATGTAGATGCTATCAGCCTAGTAGTGAGGGATGCACACCTGGTCTGGGGCATAAAGTCTACATGTTGTTAATGTACAGGAGCTGCATGTTCTCACCTTTTGTGGGAGTGGTAAGACAGTATTCCATAGCAATGCAGTGACTGCATGCTAAGAACCATTCAGCTATGGTGTTGTAGATACACTTATTCATTAGCATTCAGTAATTTGTCGGAATCCCTGGTGAGGGTCTGATGCCAACCAAGGTCAGGGGTCTACCAGCCTGTGTCACTTGCTCAGTGATCCCTTCCATGTTCCCTATCACGTATCCCAGTGGTCCACATGCCACATCAGCTGTGGTGGCATGGACAATGACTGAGTCATATGTGTCCATGCATCAGACTGACTTGTATGTTGCTGTTACAGTTTGGCCATGTGTTTCCATCTCATACATGTGGTGTACATCAATGGGTAGGGGATAGGGTTGACTGTGTACATGTGGCAGCTGTGACATTACTACATGACACACATATTCCACAACTGTGCCATAGGGTGACTGACAACTGACCTTTGCACATGCTACGAGTATTGAGATTACATTGGTGATTGACAGCACATAGGGCCAATGGTGAAAAAGAGACATAGGTCCATAGGTTCGTACAGGGATATCTGCCCAGGGCATGTATCCACCTAGCCAGAATGTGCGTGCCTTTCAACATGCATTGTGAATGTGTCTTGCTATGCCCTTTTCCAAGGTTAGTATACTGTGCCTCTTTCTCACAGTGACACATAAGTGATACCCAGCGTAACCCTACAATGTCACATCCAGTCATTACTATCGCTCTTGAAGATAGTCACTGAGTCAGTCCACCTAACCTCTATTGGGATAATAATCAGGAATGAAGGGTGCCTCTGAGTTGTGAATGTGCCCCTCCACCATGTCCTATGTATATCACTCCTGAAGTTCAAGTATTTCCAGTGTGTATCCTGGTGGGATCTGGATATTCTGGGATGCAGCATGGCCATTACATGAGGGTATGACCTGGCCTTCTATGTCAGGCACAGATTGCCTATGAAGAGGCAGTATGTCACTGAGTACAGCTGCTGCTACTTTAACCAGTCAGTATGTGGCATCTGTTTGAGCACTTTGATCCCCTTGTCGAGGTAGATATGTGTTAGCCCCAGTTGCTGCAGGTGTCTGGTAAGGTGCATGCCGACAGGTTCATCATAGTCAATTATGGGCATGATGAGGGATGAGTAAAGGGCACAATGTCCTCCCTGGCCTACATGTGGATCCCATGATGATGTGGCCCATATCACATGCTTACCTAACCACTTTGTCCATGTTGTTGTCAAATGGTAGAATGCTATCAACCTGTGTACCCCAAGGTCCATAATTCCTTGGTCTGCACTTACTGGATTAAGACATATGTGGTACATTGTGGTCATTTAGTGTTTGACAAAGGGGATGACTAGACTCTTTCTGTCATTCACGTTGAGGCCATGGCTGTGGCACAAGTCATGTGTTTGCAAGAGTCCCTTTTGGAGGATCGTGTGTTAGCTGTTGAGTTGATTATGGTGTTGAGTCTGCAGTCACCTGTGACTTGCTGAGCCACAGTACTTCCATGTTGGCCTGTACCTATGACAAATATATAATGAACATGACAGCCCCTAGGGCTTTGCCTTGTGGGACACCACTTGTACCAGGTTGGAGGCTGACATGGCTCCAGCAATTCTACCATGTGTGTTCTGCCCTTGAGCCACTGTGCAATACCCATAGTGACATAGGGGTTAATATGTACACTGGTGAGCTTCCTAGAATGCACAAGTGGGGTATTGTAGCCAAGGCTTATGCAAGGTCCAGGTAGGCTGTGTGGACCTCCTACCCCTTGACAGTGGCCTTGGTGACTGTTTCAAACAAAGCAAACAGGTTTGATAGGCAGGATTTGCCATTGACAAAGCCAAACTGTGTATGGTGACATGTCTGTAGGTCCACAATATCTAGATATGTGAGGTTCTTGATGATTCTTGCCATAGCTTTGCAGACAAAGCTAGTCAGACATATGGGGCGAGTAGTGTCCAGGATCCGTGGCGGCACCACCTGCATGTTGAGGAACCACTGTTGCTGTATGCCACTCTCTGGCCACATATCATGTATTAAGGCTGGGATTGAACAGTGGTGTTATGTCTGGGTGTAGCTCTTCTTGTGGTTCATGTAGGACACAGCCTGGGACACTGTCTGGTCCCATTGATGCAGTGTTTACTGCTTTGGGAAGGGCATCTCTTACCTGAGCATCTGTGATGTCAGGGGAAGCTTACTGTGATGCGAGACATATGTTCCCTTTTGGTGTGGTGGGGTGAGAAGGCAGCATTGAACCTGTCCACTAGGATGATGGCAATGTCTGTGTGTTTTATATTTTGTGTGACATATTGTATTACCTCTGAGCATATCTGGGTAGTACCACCCAGGTTACTAACATAACTACAGGCAGCCTTGTGATTATCCTCAGTGGCTTGTGGAATCCTCTCTCAAAGATGGCCTTAGACAATCATATGGGTGCCTGTAGTTGTCTTCCAATACTCCTCAGTGGTGCCTTCACATTTTGGGAGGTTGTTGTATCATGTAGTGGCGCCATCCTTCTATTGTATAGTGTGTTTATGGCTGGTGTCCGGCGCCCAGGACATCTGCCTTTGGAGAAGTGGGTCATGCGTTCATATGTGGCTTCATGATCCATGCATTCCTGAATGTGTCCACAGAATGCCTCTATACAGGTATCTGCAGTCTGGTCCATATTTTCAACAGGCCTAGGGCCTTTGAAGGTTTCCACATCATTTATGAGGGGTGTGCAGTTGCTTGACATGAGCTGTTGACAGACGTGCCGCCCTCCAGACAGAGCAAGGGGAGGGTCACAGTCAGCTACCTGTTGGGACGTACCTCCCTGGACCACATGGAAAGAGACACAGAGGAGCTCTTACAGCACCCTCTCAAACTCAGGTCTCCCACACAGCCTTCATGCTGACACAGGAGAGTTTAGATTACTCTGCAGACACCATCATACTGGGTGATGCCAGCTACCCGAACAGACTGTGTACATTACACAGGCCACAATACCCAAGCTCTAAGATTCCCATTGATCAGACATTCTTTGGCTATGGAACAGGTAACCAACCTTCCCACAAGAGGGGCAGATATACTACAGCTGATCTTTACAAACATGAGTAAATCTAATCACCACTGGGAGTATATCCCTCATTGTTGCAATCAAACCATATACTAATCACACTGGTGTTCTGGATCCCCACATATGCAAACCTCCAACACATCGATGTGTGTGTGTGGAAAATGTCCCTATTAGCAACCGTGACAGTATCGTACAGGATGCAGATCCCCCTTTTGAAATAGTGATGATGTCAGGACTGTATAACTATATCACCTGTAGTAAAGTCCTCCAGTAATTTGCATAGCGTGCTCTGCTAATGTGTCTTTCTTCAGTGTCATAACGTAGTTAGGTGGGGTTTGAATCCTGCAAAGGGAATGTATGAGTGTGGTTTATGTGTGTGCACTATGCTGGGAGGGTTAACTGCCTTTTGCCAACTGGGAGAACACACTACAGGGTGCACATCCCTCCTCCTACACACAGATGATGTCAGCACCCTCTAAGTACAGCATTAGTAAAGGTTTCTCCAACTACTGCAAATAGCACACTCTGCTAATGTGTCTGTTTCTACTGTCATTGCACAGTTAGGTGTGGGTTTGAACCTTGCAAATGGAAAGTATGTGTTTTACTGTTGGTGGGGTTAGTGTGTGTGCACAATGATGGGGTGGGATGTGGCTTTTGCCACATGGGGCTATGCACTGCAGGGTGGTCATTACCCTTAACAAGCAGTGATGTTGATAGCACCCTATACAAACAAAACTACAAAACAGAAGGTGTTGGTACTGATAACACATGTAAGGTAACACTTGTTCAAGTAATGTCCACAAAGCGGGTGGGATAATAAAACATTTCTTTTATTCTATACAGACAACATGACTACAGACAACTAAGTGCCAGTACTCAGTATAGTGTTACATGCTACTTGAACATGCACATGTACCGAATATACCTAGATAGTGTTCTGAAGCCTGAATGTGGCAAGTGTGTGGATGTGGGATGTGTCTGTGTGTGCATTTCCGTATGGGAAGCATGTTTGCTGTGGCAATCAGGGTACTACAGTACCTGATGCACATTACATCTTCCAACTGATGAGGTTGCCTGCACCCTGTGAGTACAGGTAGAGAAGGGGATGCCAGTAGTAAACAACATAGTGCACTTCTGAAATGTGTACCTGTCATGTATCAACAGCTACTCATGTAGGGTGATAAATAATGGGAATGGCAGGTGGCGTGTGCATGTGTGTGGGTAGCAGGGTGTGTATAAATGCATGTGTGACAGAACAGATACATGTAGCTGAATCTACATAACAGCACAAGATGCACATTGCCATAGTCAATGTTAGCATGTGATGGTGTGCAGCAGGTACACTTTGTTAAGTAGTATGGGTGCAGATAACAATTGAGGACATTCATACAGTTACTGCAGCAGGACTGATGGGATATACACACATTTATACTGCAACACACAACAGTTACCAACATGTTACTACTTATACACATCTATGTAGTCACCCTGTGCATCAGCAACGTGTTTACCTTTACCTGCACCGATGTTGTAGTATGCAGGAGGTGGCACAGTGTCATCATATGCACAGGGTGTGGGTTAGATATGCCCAAGCCGGCCACTGGTAACACCAATTGACATGTGTGTGTATGTGTGTTTGTGAGGGGCAGCAGTACAGGGTAGATTCACATGACGGGAAGGCATCTGTTGTCTGCAGTGTTAAGATGCTTCACATTCACCAAATTCACAGATATTGCCAACAATTTTGCAGACAGTTTAGGTGCAGGTACCCCCCCCATTGTCCTACACACGTGTTATTAGTTATCCCAGATGACTGTAACCTCCCTATCCTCTCACATGTCCAGGTGAGAGCCACCCTCATCATTGCAGAACACATATCATCACTGTTACGGAATGGTATCCCTGGATGTGTGCTACATTCACCCCTGGAGGACATAGCACCACATGACAGACTGATATTAATCCATGGCCATACTACAGGATATGTACCTGAACAGTGCCATACATACACAGTGGTCCCACACCAATGAGGAGGAACCTCTACTGACCCTGGGAACTACTGCATCATATGCACAACTGGCCTTGTGTTCTAAGCTATGGAAGTGTTAGTTATGGCCCACATGTACAACAATATTACATATGTTTATATTTCATGACTATCTACACACAACCTATCTCATGGACATACCTATTGATAGTGAACTGTGATACATTTGGAGGTGTCACAGTATACACAGGATTAACCTGCTACTTTGCATTACCTGTGTTTGTGGCAGCTTTTGGTGAGTCAGTCGTGCTGCTTGTATTTTGCTGCTGTTGCTGCTGCTGCTGCTGCTGTTTTGCTGCTGGCTGTCAGTATATTTTGTTTTCTCTCTCTGTCTGTCTCTCTCTCTCTCTTTCTCATTCGGTTAGTGCAATGACTGTATTGCATGAGTGGAGTGTGGGTACTGAATACTTTTGTAGGTATCTGCATAGATCCATGTGATGGCCTCTGCACCAATTGTAAGGCAGCATTTGCTAATTGCAAGCAGCTGGGTGTGTACTAATTGCATGTCTCACTGTGATTTCAGGACACTGCTATAAAAGGGTATGTGAGATAGGCGTTGCCCTTTCAGATTGTAGGGCGTGGACCATGCTGGTATGCTGTTGACAGTGTTCTGTGAGTGTGAAGGTTAGTACATCTCCCATGCTTCATGCTGTGTTGTAGATTCAGGTTGCTGCATTTATCTTGCCTGTTCCTGTAGTGAGTGTGTATGCATACTGACACCTACAACTATATGTCATATGTATTGCTATATGAATATATATATATATATATATATCTGTGTACATATACATACTTTCATATATGTACATTAGCTGACATTATTGGGTACAAGCTAACAATTAGCAGGGCTGTTTCCATTAACACTACTCTAGTATGGGAATCCAGTAATTGGGACTATAAAAGTCTGCCTGACATGCTTTGGGTAGTAGACATACTATATTGCCTTTATCTTCATTCCTACTATTACATGTTCCACTTATTTAGCACTATATTCCTGTATGAGAGTCATGGCTTAGTGGTAGGTCATACAGACTAGTGTTACAATGGTCTTGTGGTAGGGCCTACTAGTATGCTCATATTCTGCTTTTGAGTTGAGTATAGGGCCTATCAATCACAGTGCTAGAGGCACCTTTAAGCAGTTAAAGGGCTTAGTAGGTCTCACAGGAGCCAGGCTGTGTTGCAGATTCTGGTTGCTGCATATATCTTCACTGTTTCCTGTAGTGAGTGTGTATGGCTACTGAGACCTACGATTATATTTCATATGTATTAATATATATTTATATATATGTATGTGTTGATATACATACCTTCACATATGTACATTACCTTACATTATTATGTACAAGCTAACAGGTAGCAGGGCTGTTTCTGCTCACACTGAACTAGTATGGGAATCCAGTAATTTGGCCATTAAAACTCTACCAAACATGCTTTGGATAGTACATCTCCTATATTGCCTTTATACTGATTCCTACTATTACATGTTATATTTATTTTAGCAGTGTGCTCTTCCAAAGCAGGCATGGCTTAGTGGTAGGTCAAACAGACTGATGTTACCTAGGTCCTGGTTTCAAGACTGACAGTGGGAATTTTTTACTTTGCAAACTTTCAAACTGAGTACAGGACCTGTCAATCAAAGTGTTGAGGCCACCTGTAAGCAGTTAGAAGGGTAAGTAGGTCACACAGGGGTCAGGCTGTGTTGCAGATTCAGGTTGCAGCAATTATGTTAACTTTTTCCTGTAGTGAGTGTGTATGGCTACTGAGACCTACGATTATATTTCATATGTATTAATATATATTTATATATATGTATGTGTAGATATACATACCTTCACATATGTACATTACCTTACATTATTATGTACAAGCTAACAGGTAGCAGTGCTGTTTCTGCTCACACTGAACTAGTATGGGAATCCAGTAATTTGGCCATTAAAACTCTACCAAACATGCTTTGGATAGTACATCTCCTATATTACCTTTATACTGATTCCTACTATTACATGTTATATTTATTTTAGCAGTGTGTTCTTGTAAAGCAGGCATGGCTTAGTGGTAGGTCATACGGACTAATGTTACCAAGGTCCTGGGTTCGAGACTGACAGTGGGAATTTATTTTTCTTAGCAAACTTTCGAACTGAGTACAGGACCTGTCAATCAAAGTGCCATAAAGGCACTTTTAAGCACTAAACCAGGTCTGCGCTCGTTTGCGCGGAGCTCACTCTTGCTTACTGGCGGTGAGCTCCGCTAACACAAGCGCACACCAGCTATTTTCTTTGAAAGAAAAGAAAAAGGGGTGACAGGAAAGTGGTGAAAAGGGGTCACAAAGAGGGTAAGACAGTAGGGAAAGAAGCGTGGGATTTGCAGGAAGGGTGTAGGTAAGGCCCATAGATGCCCATGTCTTTTGCAGCAACAGCTGTATATTTCTATGTATTTTGGTGAGACATTTGAAACCTTCCACCTCTGAGAGAGGTGTCAGGACAACATTAATATTTGTTGTACAGCCAATTGTAATTAACAGTTTAGATGTCCAGCGGACATGTCTGCGACATGGACAGCTATGTATGGGGCGTAATTTTTTGTGGGACAGAGTGCCCTTTTTTTTTTTTTTACAGGTGAGAGTGGTATGACAGGTGAAGGAAGTCGGTAAAGCTGGGGAGGTAGGTTGGGTAGGTTAACAGACAAGACAGACAAGGCGCATACAGGGACGGTGTATGACACACGTGGGGGGGTTACACAATTGACGGGGACGGAGGTTGGGATATCCGAGATGCACGAGCCCACAGATGGCAACAGTGGAACTGATATCCCCACCCATAGGCAGTTGCCACTGTTCCTTCACAGCCCAGGACGGGCTGTGCTGGGGAAACTGTGTAGGCGGGGCAGCGGCGGGCCGTTAGCTGTGCCACCACGAGCCTCGAGCTGGCGTGGGGTCCAAGAACAGTGTCTTGGATCTCCCTCGCACCACAGACCGGACACCGCGGAGGGTGAGTGGGCGAACCCCTCCGGCCACACTTGCAGAGGGGGCGGGCCCCATCCCCTGCAGCGCTTCCACCCGAAGGTGGCACAGGGCCACGGAGGGTCCGCCTGGGCACTAGTGCCAGGTGCAGTCACCAGCTGAGGTGGGAGAGGTGGGTCGCTGGGACCTGCCTTCCCAAGCGTTCTAGGTTTGTGAGTAGTTATGTTAGTTTGGGTTAGTGGCATTTTATTCCATTCAGATTAGTTGTAACAGCATGCATTGGTATTCCCATCAAACAAACACCCAGATATGGACACCATTGAACAAGGGGCATATCAATATCACATGCATTATTTGAACAGCAAAACACAGTCAAGCGACATGCAGGGTTGATTAATGGCAACAGGCCATCGTATTTGCAGGTATGAACAGGGCACATGCACGAACAGACATGCATATATGTTTGGAACGGACAAATGTCCATGATTAATGAAATGTTCACATACCATTATTTAGTGGATGTTGTTATATGGAATTACAGGGTTGGGTGGGGATAGAAAGTGATGACACATTCATATGTTAAACATTAATTCACATTTATCATAGATACACAATTAAGTTGAGGCTGATGTTTCAAAATAATCTTTATTTGACTGTCATGCTACACCTGTTACACATACATCACTATCCTACTTATTTTGAATTTGATCAGATACATCATCCTGCTACACTTTGATGACAGGACAGGGGACAACTATGGCTGTTTAGTCTGTCAGATAATCATTCATTCTATCTGCAAATTGTTTACTGTTATCACCATATACAGATTTTGAGCTAGACATTCAGATTCAGACACACTGAAATCAGTTTGGGATGTTAATTTGTACTTCCCACATGCATTTAGTTCTGTAAAAACACACTGAGGCTTATATATTCAGGGGTTATTACTACTTTATTTATTCATACATGAGCATTTCTGTCACTCTCATACATTCTGCAACTTCACAGTTCAGGTTGGTACTTCTAGGCTTTGTTCACATATTAGACCTGTGGTGATTCAAACACTTTCCAACAGCCTCACTTCTGTCATGATTCAGCATTTCAACAGGGGATATATCTCACATGTGACTACCTCAGATTCTGAAGCTGTACTCTTGAGACTATACTGCAGGTTACAGTATATTTAATTAATGATGGGACATCTGTATTACAGCACTGTTTAATTCTATCAATTATATTTCCAGTTACACTTGCATACTGATGAACTTGTTGCAGCCATACCTGCAGTCGTTCAATTCCTGCTTGCACATTATATTACTTTTAATCAATACACTGCACTGTTCTGATACATGGTACATAATAATATTTATTTACAAGTACTGGGTGGGGTTACTAACCTGCATGGTGGCGCAGCCGCACCAGCCTTCTGGCGTGCATCTCGACATTCGCAGGGCGGACACCTGCAGCTGTAATACAAAGGGAATAATATTGGACTACACATCTCCATGGTATCAGCTGGTTGAAATCCTTACATACATGGGTAAAATGTGACTTACTCAGTAGTGGGGCGTTGGGCATTTGCGGGCCTCCTGGATCAACAGTTCAATTGGTCCTGCTTGCGTCTCTTCAGGTCCGCATGGTGGTGACGGACCTGCTCACCAGTGCGTGGAATGCCAGTAGCACTGGTCAGCTCACGAGCCAACTGGTCCCACGCCTCAGCCCTATATACTCCCCATGAGACCTGGCCCTGCATGAGTTGGGCCTCGTGATTATGGACAAGGAGCCAGACCATGTATCTGGACTCCTCAACGCCCCAACGCTGTGCTCGAAAGCAACGTCCCTCACCTACTCCACTCATGCTGACTGCAAGTCTGTTCTACAATCAGTTATGCTGTGTATTCCAGCCTATGGGGCTTATATATGCCGCTTTTCCGCACATTTCTCTGATTGGCCGTTTTGGAATTGTATCTACTTCACTGAAAATGCTTTCTCATGCTCCATTCTGGGTTTTATCCCATATATATGCTATTTCTGCTTTTCTAGGTATTGCTGTCATGGCTTGGTGGTTTAGTTCCTTGACTCTAGTGCATGGTATCCTGTGTTCGAATCTGGCAACTGCTTTTTGCTTTTCCTGACAGAAATGAGTTGAAGACCTGTCAATCAAACATGCCAAAAGCACTTTTAAGCACTTTAAACCTGTTCTGCGCTCGTTTGCGCCGAAGGTACTGATGCGGACTGGCAGTTAGCTTGTGGGAGGCGGCGCAAAGCGGTGTGCGCTGGGATAAATCTTAATTGGCTAGTGACACACATGTTCAGCTAATTGCACACAGTTTCAGCCTGTTTACCGCTGCTTGGCAGCGGGCACGCAGTTGCAGCTTTTAAACACTACTCAGCTACGGGCACTCTGTCTCACGGCAGCTTAGCTATCAGTACATTTCTGACTATTTTTATTCTTATGTTACTTCAAAATATATGCTCTATTTCATTCCATTTTACAAAAGGGAATACATTTACATTGTACAATACTGTCTGGGGGCTTTTAGTGCTTATTTACAAAAATAAAAAAGGTTGTTGTAGGGGCTCGAACCCTGCCTGCCTACTCATAGGGCGGGTACTCTACCACTAAGCTATTATTTCTTGGCTTACTTTGCATATTTAGTTCTTATATCCTTTTCCACTGACTGCTAACTGTGATTGCGCTAGTAGCACACCCGCACACAGTAGCAAACATTCTGAGGGTTTAACAAAAAAAAAAGGTTTTCATTTACTTTTATGACATCTCTTCACTTTATACACTGATGGCCAGTCGGGGCATGTGTTGTATAGTGTGTTTATTCACATTTTCATGGCCTTTCTCGTGGCTGTTTACTTTCAGCCATTCTAGTTTTCCGGGGGCGTGTCCACTTGCAGAGCTTAGCCTACAGACACGCCCCCTACTCTCTTACACGGACCGTGTAAGAGTTACTAGTGTGATTCAGCATGCCTCATGCACCTCATGCATATGCATGACATGCTGACATCACACAGTTTAACTGCAGCCTCCGTGTAAGAGTTATAACTCTTACACGGAGGCTTCCTGAATCTGGCCCATTGTTTTAAAGAAAATGTGTCATCTTTCTAAAGCCTTTAAATTTAACAGACATTTCAGATTGCAGTTCTCATTGAGACCTGGGTGACAAAAGGCATTCAGCCGTAGTTGCCAAATGAGTACCTTTTCTTAAAGTATTAAAGACCATGGACCCCCCCCCCCGGGGGTCAGGAGGAAGTTGTTATAAAACTGTGAAAGAAAAGCTGTGATAAATATGATTAGAAATATGCCTGGCTAGTGCATTGGTGAGATTATGTTTCCCAATGTTGCAAATATGTTCATAAATTAGCTGTTTCAAGTGTCTCTCAGTCTTACCCAGGTAAAAACAGCCACATTTCTCACACAAAGCCAGATAAATCACCCCCTTTGTTTCAGAATTGTACCTGCCTGAAATAGGGAAATAATTTCCCTTGATGTTTACTTTCCTACCAGTTTTGATGTATTTGCAGAAGTTGCATCTTACGCACTTGTACATACCAGGACTGGTGACCATTTTTTTAAGGTCTTTCCAACAGTGCCTTTAAGTTGCAGCCCCCTTTACATGTGATCATTGGTCTGTCACCTAACCTAGAATGAATTTAAGGGTTGGTCGATATCAAATCCCAATTTTTGATCAAAATTCCTTTTAACGTGGTTGCATTAGATGAAAAAGGGGTAATAAGGGTGGTGTTGAATTCTTCAAGTGTGCTAGTGTCAGTAAGCATGTGTGTAATTACAGGAGGGAGCTTTTCTTTCACAGTTTTAGAACAACTTCCTCCTGACCGTCGGGGGGGGGGGGAGGTTCCATGGTCTTTAATACTTGAAGAAAAGGAACTCATTTGGCAACTACGGCTGAATGCCTTTTGTCACCCAGGTCTCAATTAGAACTGCAACCTGAAATGTCTGTTAAATTTAAAGGCTTTAGAAAGATGACACATTTTCTTTAAAACGTCTTTTAGCAGTCTGGACAAGCAAGTGACACTTTCATAATTATTCATATGTACATTTATATACTTTTTACTTGATTATTCAAAGCAAAGATTTGAATCATTAACTTAAATACTTTGAAGTATTATTTTAAAGGAATCAGGAAGTGATGCTATAAGAATGTTTCTATTTAATGGATGTAATATCCTTTTAACTTTTATCTGAAGAAGTTTGTTTAATTTGGACAGATGAAAGTGCTAAGAAACAAGTTGAGTGGATTTGCCGACTCCTGCATTTGATTTTTTATTTTTGAGTCAAGTTTGTGTTTTTTTTCTGATTTCAAATGATTTTTTCACTCTTACTCAGAACTGTAGCTGGCACATCCAATACCCTGAGCCAGTCCCCAAATTAGCACCCCTCATCTGTAAGTTAACGAGCATCTTTTAAACACACCAATTTTCCACTCATCCTGTCTTCTTCTATTGAACCAGAGCCTCACCCCACTGTGCAGTACCTCTACTAATTTACTAAAAACTTTAAAAAGAAAAAACACCACTGAGTTCACCATATGCAACCCACCATTACTTAGTGAATTAGATACTACACCCTGTTTCACTGGATTTAATTTTAACTCACCAACACTGTGGAAAAGACTGCGTTAACTTCACTTCCAGATGTGATGGAAATAAAAGAATACTTTTCACATACAAATAATATGAAGCCAAAAGGTTTTAGCAAAGAAAACTTGTTTCCTTCTCCCTGTTTGATACTTTGCCCACTGTCAAACTATAGTTTCAGCCAGCTCTAACTTTATTTTCCAGTTATATTTGTGAAGTCCCCCATAACCTAAAGAAATCCCCAAGGTTTCTTATAATCCGGCTTGAATTCATTCTCTTCTAACATGCATCCCTGGGTCATAATAGCCACACAAAATCCTTTACACCTTGACATTTCCCTTTAGTTATTTTAACATCTTCCTTCTTTCCCGCTCAAAGTTTCATAGTTTCATAGTTTAGTACTAGGCTATCTGCCTTGGGGCATTTATAAGCCTAGCCATAGTGATGTGGCTTTCGTCACCCCATGTAATGGTACAAAAGTGTACAGAATAGATTTCGAATACTGTGCCTCTGTCTAGTAGTGACATAGTGAAGACCCCCTTACATAATAGAATTAGTTTACTGTGCCTCTGTCTAGTAGTGACACAGAGATGACCCCCGGGGTAAACCTACGATCTCCCATCCACTCGTCAAGATTTCTCTTGAAGAGAGTCAGTGAGGGACTCTGCCTAACATGGACTGGGATTCTGTTCCAGAGTATGGGAAGCCTCTGAGTTATGAATCTGTCCCTCCAGCATGTCCTATTCATATTTGTGCTGAGGTTTAAATCTTTAGCTCTCGTGGTTCTGATGGATTTGGATTTTTTAAGGTGGAGCATGTCCATCAGTTCCTGATTGGACATGGCCTTGTAAGTCAGGCACAGATCACCTCTGAGTAGGCGGTATGCTACTGAATAGAGCTGGAGTTTCTTTAGTCTGGCAGCATATGACATATGTTGGAGACCCTTGATCCTCTTGGTTGGCTCACCCTATTCTTGTGACTTGTAACTAATGTACACAAATGATCTGTATATACCATAACTTTTGATACTTTTATTCCTGTTACATACACAGATCTCAGATCCACATTCTGTGACATCCCTCATAAAGTTACATATGCTACATACAAAATAAGACTCAAAGTACATCCCTGATGAATACGCCTCTTTACAGACAAAAACCTACCCGAACTTCCATTTATCAAAACTTGCATCTTCTTCTCACTTCATAAACCATGTTACAAACCAACAAACCTATTATGCACACCAGTTCATCTGAAATTCTCCCTAAACTTCCATGGTTAATATTATAATTAATATTATAAAACACCTTTTCTTGATCAAGCAGATAGTGTTTCCATTCATCCGCTTGTCTAAGATATATCAATTACCTGTTTTTTAAGAAGCTTGATAGTCAATTTCAGATCCACATTGAGCAAACAAATAGGCCACCAGTTGCACAAACCCTGCAAACTTCCAATTTTACTCAAAATATATGAATAATCATCAGCTCAATTGCCTTAAATAAACTGTAGGATTATCACCTGCTTACCCATATGTAAAGGCACCAAAAAACTTAGTTTAAAAGGCAAAGAATTCTACAATATGACCCCTCCATTATCTGCTTCCTTAATACCCCCTTCTGCCTCTACACAAGTACTCCTCAGTCACTGCTTTGCTTTACACCTGCTCTCATATCCTAGTCATGATCACTAAATATTTTTGCCCTGCACTCTGTAACGTACTCAGTGAAATCATCAGCATCCCCATCAGCATTCCAGAAGCATCCATTAATTATTTTATCATTCACGTCTTTCTTCCACCTTCCAACACTTTAAAAGTATAGAGAACCTCCCCTTACTGTGTAGATCATTCATATTTCACACTTCAGTTGGCAGAATACTTTTTGTATGATAATCTGTTGTCTTGTGACTATATTCCTTACCTTCACTTTCAAACATCACCTTTTCCTTTTCCAGTCATACGATTGCTGTAACTATCTTTCTACATCTGTCAAAATCATTATGTTCAGTTTTATCAATCTACATACATAGTCTCTACAATAAAAAGTAAAATATTACTGGAAATCCTTTTACCATTTATATTCCCAGTCATAATTCCCAAGCAGTTTAATTTCCTGAAAAAAAGATACATAATCTTAAACAAACAAATATTTTATTCATCCTCCCAAACTTTTCACCCCAAAACACATCAGTATATACTGCTTTATGAACTGTAAAAGCTGTAAAGTCTATTGATTTATGAAAAAAAAGTAATTTCTGGAGATATAAATACATGATAAGTACACAAACTATTGCTTCCACTACAAACAGTCTGTAACAGCTTTAGGGGTTGTAAAATATTTAGGCAATGGGCAAAACATACAGCTAAACCCTATTGGCAAATGAGCATTTGCACAATGTTTAGAGGTATGAAATATGTCCATGTACAATGATATATGTGGGGATGTAAATCACTCAGGATGTAAAAAATAAATCAGTAATGAGTAATGTTGTTGCTATGCAAAATTCTGTGTTCATGATTTCACAGCGCTTGTATCTAATGCTGCGATTAGGAAGATCTGATCATTTAAAACTGGGGATGAAGTGGCATTGTCTCAATAGCCACATAAGTTCCATGTAGTCTCCACTCATAGGGTCCTTAGGGATGATTTCTAAAACAAGAAATAAAAACTTAGAGAAATCTTTACAAACTATAAAGTGCTTATATAGCTCATTGTTGATGTTCTTCTTAGAAATGTTATAGATGTATATATTTCATTTCCTCTCTGCTTTCACTGGCTTGTGTGAGTAAGCACAAAATTATAATTTTGTGAAATCACTCCCCTTCCTTTCAACTATTTAAATTTATTGGCCATCCTACTGTATTCCATAGTACCAGAATACAAAAGTGACCACCCCCTTTCAATCTATCTTGCTGTTTTAAAAATAGTGACTCTCCACTAAAACTTAACTTTTTAGACAGGTAAAACTTAAGTTACCTACTTTCACATCTAACTTCTCTAGTGCACACTGCAGTGTTTAGAATAAACCATTTTTTTCATCTTACCTTTAAGCATCCCTGTGACTAGCACTTTCTCTAATACCTGCTGGAAAGCACTAAGAAGCCTTAAACTGATACAAGCACTCAACTCTCCTTCTTAATAAGGAGAAATTAATTGTAGGCAATAAAAAGCCTATAATTGCAAAGTACCTTGCAAAGGTAAGGGAAAACAGCTCCTGTACTTTACAAAAAAAGCACCAAACCAGGCATGTCCAAGGGTCAGCTTCCGGTGATTTGTCCTGTCCACCTGGTGAATCTGGGCATACTGGGGCAATGCAGTAATTGCCTCATGTACACAGACAACCCACTCCTCCTACCACCCAACACTACAACCTGTGAGAGATGCACTTGCATAGCCAAACTGGAAGCAAAGCTCTCTCCACCCAAGATTGTGCTAGACAATCAAGAGGAGAAGGTTAACACCTGCACTACACCTCAAGCAGCACATAGCCTTTCTAAACCCACACCACCAACGCCCACACATAGCAACATTAAATCCACATATGCGGAGGCCCTTAGATGCAACCTGCCCAAGCAACAAGGACCTCCAAAGCTGAAAGGCAAACAAACACCAGTCACAACCAGTGTCACATAGCTCACAACACCAGTGTGCCACCCAGCAACAGCCGCTAAGGCAAGACAACGTACCTAACACTTTAGTCATAGGTGACTCTATAGTCAGGCACACTGATGTCCCATTCACCAGGTTGAACAAGGAGAAAATTACAGTCAGCTGCCTGTCAGGTGCCAGGATCCGCCACATAATGCATGCACTCAAGTCACTCCACAACAAGTACAAATATGACTCTGTCATTGTCCATGCTGGAGTGAATGACTTGAGATGTACCTTTCTTGGACTACATGAAAAGAGACATGGAAGAGCTCTCGGATCATGTGGCCCAGGCAGGTATGACCCTAGCCCTGAGTAGCATCCTGCTTTCACCCAGAATGGTACCACAATATAAGAACAAAATGATTGACTTCAACAATTGGCTAAACTTCTGGTGTCATTCAAAGGGGATCCAGTATTTGTCTGCCTTGGACGACATGATCGACAAACCACGATGGTTTGCCAGAGATGGTCTGCACCTGTCTCCACTGGGAATCAGGTTACTGGCTAAGGCTCTTGCCACCCCTATAGTGCCTTTTTTAGTCAAAGTTCAAAGGACAAAACCACCACCGTAACAGGTACAAGCATGCAAATTCTGAAGGTAATGCTACTCAATGCTAGAAGTCTAAACCTCAAAATGTACTCTCTTAAGGCACTCCTCAAAATGGAGAACATCGATATCTGTGCAGTAACTGAGACCTGGTTCAAGGCACCAGAGAGCACCCCTGCAATACCAGGCTACAACTCTTACCACACTTTTCGGCCACCAAACCAGGACTGAAACACTAAAGGTGGAGGAGTGTCCATATTCACCAAGGATATTCACACCACCAGGCTAGTTGCCCAACACAATGTATCTGAAATTCTCTAGGTGCAACTAACACTAGGTGAGACTGCAATCCAAACTGTAGCTTGCTACAGATCCCCCACCATGCCCCAAGATTCTCACTACACCTTTCTAAACATACTGGAAAATATTAAGATACAACCAAACACCCTAATACTGGGTGATTTCAACTACCCTGCCATTAACTGGGAAAACTACTCATGTACCAACACCTTTGCCCAACGGTTCTTGGAATTCATAAATTCCAATGCCCTGGATCAACTAATCCACAGTCCCCTCAGGGGCTCCAATATCCTAGATCTGGTCATTACCAACATAGGAAATCGATGCTCCACACCTATGGTCACCCCCTTGTTGGTCAGGTCTGACCATAAGCTAATCACCCTTAACATCCACATCCCACCCCCAGTAAGGAACCCTCCATAAAAAACTTCTCCAAAGCCAACTTCATGCTACTCAAGTCAGAAGTGGAAAACTTCATGGCACCCATACAGACAGGAACTGAAAGTTCGACTGCTGAATCCTACACTAAGACACTGTACGAGCACATCCATTCATGTATGAATCGTGCCAAATAGAACCAAGATGCTCTCCTCCAAAAAAGGAAGCCAATTTGGTGGTCCCCTGCCATAAACAAACTTTAAAACAAAAGGAAGAAACTGTTGCAGAAAAGAGGAAAATCCCAGGATGCAAAAAACTCCCTTACCAGCCTCAGTAAGAAGCTGAGCTTCCTCATAAAATCCTCCAAAGCTAGTTATGAAAATAAAATTGCAGAGGATTCCAAAGACAACCACAAGGCATTCTATAACTATGTCAAGAATCTAAATGGCAATGCTCATATCTGCTCTGAGCTACAACAGAATGGCATTAAATATACTGATCCCAAGGATATTGCCAATATCGTGGCAGATCAATTCAGTGCCAACTTTACCCCCCTCTCACCCCCTAAATGGCCCATCTCAATACAGGAAGATTGCAAAATTCTGGTAATAACGGCCACACAGGTAAAAACTGCACTCTCCAAAGCTAAGAATACAGCATCCATGGGACCAGATGACATCCTGGGCTGTGTATTACATGAACTACAAAATGAACTGGCACCTCATCTAAGTGTCATGTTTAATCATAGCCTCACCTCATGCTTCATGCACACTGAGTGGTGCACAGTTACAGTTATCCCACTTCACAAGGGAGGATCCAACTTGGATCCCAGGAACTACCGCCCCATCAGTCTGACGAGCCTGATCTGCAAGGCCATGGAACGTATTACCATGGAACTTATAAACAAAGACATTGGCAACCTTAAAACACTGGACCCCACCCAGTTTGGGTTTGTGAAGGGCCGATCTTGTCTCCTGAACCTGATTGACTTCTTTGAATCAGTCTCCTGAGCCGTGGATGAGGGTAAGGCAGTCCACACAGCCTATATGGACCTTGCCAAGGCCTTTAACACCATCCCCCACTCTGGAATCATAGATAAATTTACTAAGTTGGGCATTAATCCCTACATCATTCGATGGGTTGCCAACTGGCTTACTGACAGAGCCTACACTGACAAGTGGAGTACCTCAGGGTTAAGGCCTGGGACCGCTCTTGTTTGGCATCTACTTCTCTGAAGTACAAGTCAACACTAAGGGACTCAGGCTAACAAAGTTCGCAGATGACTGCAAACTGGAAGGCATTATTGAATCCCCAAATGACGTGGATACTCTACAAAAGGGCCTTACAGAAACAGATAATTGGTGTCAGAGTCATGGGCTCAAGCTCAATGCCAAGAAATGTATAGTTATCCCCTTTGGGAAAAAACATGTACCCATGAATTACCACATAGGCGGCAGTACACTAAACACCGAAAGTGTGATTAGAAATTTAGGGACACAGGTGGACAGTGGTCTCACCTTCGATTACCACATCGCCACAACAGTCAGGAAATCCTTCTATGTGGCACAACTCATCACTAAGGGCTTTTCATCCAGGAACAAGGAGGTCATTGTCCCACTGTACTCATCCCTCATTAGACCCATTATAGAATACAATGCCCCATTTGGTATGTACCTCTCAAGACATCTGCAACAACTGGAAAGGCCGCAGAAATACCTCACTAAAAGAATCACAGGCCTAAAGCAGATGCCCTATGCTGACTGCCTTAAAAAACTCCAGCTATACTCTGTGGTATATCGTCTACTCAGAGGTGATCTCTGCTTAACATACAAGGCCATGTCAAACCCAGAGCTGTTGGACATGCTACAGTTAAAGAAATTCCAATCCCTCAGAACCACACACTCCAGGGATCTAAACCTTGTCATCACAATAAACAAAACATGCTGGAGGGATAGGTTCTTGACCCAGAGACTCCCCAGACTCTGGAATAGACTGCCCATACATGTCAAGCAGAGCGGCTCTTTGGCCGTCTTCAAAAGGAACCTTGATGATTGGATGGGAGAAAGGAAATTCACCACGGGGGATCACATCAGTCGCCCTGCTAGACAGGGGTCCAGAGAAGTAAATAGTGTGAGAAGAAATAGCCAGGAATTGTTATGGCTAGGCTTGTATAGGCCCTAGGGCCGATAGCCTAATATCAACCTATGAACCTATACGATGTTTTTGTATATCCTCTTATGCAGTACCCTTTCCATCCTTCCAACCTAAAAGCTCTTACAAGTTGAGTAGATGGCCAGGTACACTAACCCTCTACTGTGGAGGTTTCCGTAATGGGGCTTTATCACCCTTTCTACATTACAATTTAAGGTGAATTCACCCCCAGTGTATATATAAGGGCACTGTCTGCATGAACCACATTTATGCATTCCTTCCTTCTGTCCTGATACTTTCCTCTTAAGCTTTTTAAATATTACTTGTTGTCTTATAGACCAAACTTGGGTTTTCTCCCACCAGCTTGTAAATGTTGTCATTAAGTTTAAATATGGACCAGTTTTTGATTATGTCTATGACCATTTTGTGTCCTCCATTATATTGCAAGGCCAAAGCTCTCTCAAAAGATGCACTAAATGCCCCAGGAATATTATTCTCCTTAAGGCCCACTAATAAAAGAGGTGGAAAATCAGTCTCCCTTCTATTGTTTATCTCATTTATGATCTCTTCCAGTAGTTTAAGGGGATATCCTGTTACAGAAAACAAACACATTTAATATTTGATTGCATGAGAAAATATGTTATCATCGGATGTTGGGTATGACAAATGGGTGAAGTGGACTTAACTAAGCCCTTTTTTCATTCTGAATGGATATAAATTGTTGAAGTATAAGTAGCTATTACTAAAGGTCTGTTTCCTATAAATGTTGGAAGAAAACTTTTCCGTTAGACTTAAATATGTTCAAATCTAAGTAATTGGCACTTTCACTATCAAAATGGTGTGTGAATTTTATACCTGAGTAGCACTATATAATTAATTTATAAACTCACACAACCTGTTTTGTAGACCCCTCCATAAGATAAATATATCATCCAAATATCTTAAATAAAGGGAACAATGTTGGCAAAAATCTGACTAAAAACAAATTTTCTCTTCCAAGAGAGCATAATGAGGTTAGCAAATACTGGTGAGCATGCTACTCCTCTAACCTGTTTATACGTTGTCCCTTCAAAATAGATAGTTGTTTTCCAGAATAAGAGCAATACATTAATCTGGTATAACATATAAAAATACAAAATATATTATTTTTCCCGGGGGAGGGCTAGTATTTTATTGGTTCGTATTTCATAAAAAACATATCAATAATTCACTTATGATACATCAGAATTTTCATCAGAATCAGAAAATATCAACACTAATTTTATTATACTGACTAATACGCTATGCGTACACTGTAATTGCATTATAAAATTTGTTATTGTAAATATTGATTTCATTAAATGTTACCTTGGAGCATTTCTCCCCATGCCTCTGCTGAAAAAGGGCACTTGTGCCCAGTCAGACTTTCCCTGTAAACAAATGCCAAATAAATAAATAAATAAAATAAAATAGTGATCCTGATTTTTCTGCTACTTGAAAAATAAAAACTTATTAAGGATTCATGGAAGAAATTCTTACCCAGTTCCTGTGGGATGCATGTGAATAAATCCACCGCATCAATAGTTAACAATCATGTATCATCACAACATAAATCCTATTTTAGTTTGCCCAATAAAACCCAAGTGTCTCTTAACTAAAACTGCTAGTGAATAAGTTTTGGAAGCTTGGGCAGCAATAATAGACTGAAAAGTTGGGTTAGTGAAGCCCTTATGGATTTTAGATATCCCAGATACAGTTGATATCTTAGACATGGAAACACTGCTTGATTTCTTGGCAGACAGCAATTTCCATGACAACAACCCAAAGGGATTTTCAGTAAAACTTAATAATTACATTTTCTGGCTGGGTCCCATGCTGTAGCTGTTTCAGTGGTTAAGGTTTTTGCCTCACAGGACCATATCAGTCAAGGGTTCAAGCTTGTACTCTGATCACTGGTTGTCTGTGGACATCTGACTTTCTTCCCATGCATGCAATAAATTTCCATTGGTACTCTGGTTTCTTCTCACCTTCCAA
The DNA here is from genome assembly GCF_019279795.1 of Protopterus annectens. Classification (NCBI taxonomy): domain Eukaryota; kingdom Metazoa; phylum Chordata; order Ceratodontiformes; family Protopteridae; genus Protopterus; species Protopterus annectens. The sequence goes on along the minus strand of NC_056730.1, from coordinate 93,703,330 downwards.
AAATCATGGTCCTTGACTTGTTACTCTAACTTCACCACATGTCTCTACCTGTCTATATTAATACAGAGGTTCTATAGTTTTGTGCTCATCACATGTGCTTTCCACGCAGAGGATCAAGTGTCTAATCCCCAATGGGACTAGTAGTATGCTTCCCAAAGATAAGCATGATATTGGAGCTGAAAGATCTCGACTAACAGTAAGAGACATTTTCAAAATTCAGTTCATCAGTAAAGCAAACTAAGCACTGATTTGATAACAGTGCTTATGCCATGAAGAACATTCTTCTTCTTCTTATTTTGGCTTTTCCCGGTTAGGGGTCGCCACAGCAGATCACCTGTCCGCTCATGATTGGCAGTGGAGTTTTACAGTGTCGAGTTGCCAGCCCGGCGCCCAACCTTCCACAGAAGGCACACACATGCATGCACTCACACCTAGGGCCAATTTAGAGTGTCCAATCCACCTACAGCATGTCTTTGGGATGTGGGAGGAAACCGGAGCACCCGGAAGAAACCCACGCGGCCACAGGGAGGACATGCAGACTCTACACAAAAGGCACCCCAGGCGAGGATCGAACCAGAGAACCTCTTGCTGTGAGGTGACAATGCTAACTGCTGCACCACCGCGGCTGCCCTATGCCATGAAGAACATTAACATGCCCAAATAATTCTGATATTAGCGACTGAAGTATGAGTGCTCTCTTTTAACTTCACCCTGCCCACCCTCCCTTCTGTTTCCCCATGTTCTCCCCATACCTCCCTTTCCTCAAGAACTTTAGAATAAATTCTTTTGGAACTTTATAAAATTAAAAATAGCAGTTATGTGGGTCTTGACCCCATTCCCAGATGGTGAGAAAAACTAAGTCCCACTTACCAAAACCCTTCCATCAGCTCTTGAAGCTATGTCTTTCCACTGACTGCAACCATCAGGTGTGGAGAACAGCTGTCATGGGAGACCTACATAAACACAATACCTCTACTGACCCTGGGAATTAGAGGCCTATTAGTCTCATTAATATGTTATCAATATTATTTAAAAGGCTATAGAACTGCTAAACAACAATTTAGGTGACCTTATATTCCTACACACATGTACATGTGCATGGACACACACACACACACACACACACACACACACACACACATGTACTCCAGTTTAACTTTGTAAAAGGCAGATCATGCTTGCTCTACCTATTTGAGTTTTTTGAAAGGGTTACTGTTGCTATGGATAAGGACCATACAGTCCACACTGTCTATCTGTAGTTTGTTAAGGCCTTTAACATTATCTCCCACATTGAGATTATTCATAAAACTCTCCCAATTCAACAGGGACTCATGCATAGTTCTTTGAATAGGTGATTAAATATCTGGCATAAGTAATTAGATATCTGGTGTAACCCATACCATTAAGGCAGGAGGTATTTGCTCTAGGCAGAAAAAAAAATCACAAAGAGTGTCCCACAGGGCTGTGTTTTGAGTCCCCTGTTTTTGGATATATACTTCTCTGACATGAAAAGAGACCATGATTAATTGCTGATGACTGCAAATGGAGAGGTGTGTGTGTGTGTGTGTGTGTGTGTGGGGGCAGTTATCAAATTTCATTCTGATACTCAAATTTTCTAGCAAGGGTTGAATCAAATGGGTGCTTGGCATATTGGTGACACATTTACTATCAACACCAAGAAATGCAGTATAGTTTCCTGTGGTAAATATAGAATCACTAGTGCTTACCATACAGGTAACATTTCACTTAAATCAAATACAATTACCAGGGCTTGTGTACACTCCTTTTACAACTACTTCTCTGTGGTAGTTAGAAAATCCTTCTACCTACCATACATGGTATCTTGTCAAGGTCCAAAGAAGTTGCTGTCTCACTTTATTCCTCCAATATTAAGTCCAGCATTCAATATAATACCCATTTTGACACATAACTCACTATAAACCAGCTTGAGAAATGATAGTGTTTCCTCACTAAAAAGATGTCAGGTCTCAGTGCCCTTAGCTACTCTGACAAACTAAAAGCTTTGTCTCTATCCCTCTTCTCAGTGCTATACATAGCCTTGAGAGATGACCTCTGTTTAGCCTTCTTTGATAAAAACTATCCGGCACAGTTTGAACTCCTTCACCTAAATAGTGCCAGTAGTAAAACAAACACCCACTCTAAAGAACTAAACCGATATTTCCATATCAACAGCACAAGGCGATGCAACATAAACCTAATTCAATGTATCCCGTTTACAGAATAAGCTGCCCTTCCACAGCAAGCAAAGTTTTGTGTGTGTGTGTGTGTGTGTGTGTGTGTGTGTGTGTGTGTGTGTGTGTGTGTGTGTGTGTGTGTGTGTGTGTGTGTGTGTGTGTGTGTGTGTGTGTGTGTGTGCGTGTATGGTTTCTATGAGTCTGGTTGATTGTGACTAAGATTGACCTCTGTATTGTCTACCCACTTTGGTTGACAATACAGATGGTCAACAGCTGTGCGATCAAGCTTAATCTGTAGTGAAGGGGAATATAGCCCTTCCCCAGGGATTGTGTTATCTCAGAGTTAGTAGATATATATATATATATATATATATATATATAAATTAACAGGGGGCTGGTCCCCCTGCAAAAGCATGTTTAGTTTTAATGTAAAAGAGTAACCTCATAGCTTTCGCAGAAGGGGTCAATGTTTTGTGATTGAATATTTCTGTGTTGACTTTAAGCCATTGACTATTACCAGTAGATATATATACATATGTGCGCGCACGTGTGTGTGTGTGTGTGTGTGTGTGTATTGCTTATCTGCATCACTATACACTGCTGATGTTTACTCATGTTCACTACTGATTTAGAATCACATATGATGTTAATTCATATGTTCAAGGATTGCTGATGTTCATACTTTTCATTACATGCCCACTGATGTGCAACTTACCTGCATCAGTTATGCACATGTTACAGTACTACTCATGCATCAGTTATGCACATGTTCCAGTACTACTCATGCTTCAGTTATGCACGTTTCGGTACTATTCATGGTTAGGTTATGCACATGTTCCAGTACTACTCATGCTTCAGTTATGCACATGTTCCAGTACTACTCATGCTTCAGTTATGCACATGTTCCAGTACTACTCATGGTTCAGTTATGCACATGTTCCAGTACTACTCATGGTTCAGTTATGCACATGTTCCAGTACTACTCATGCTTCAGTTATGCACATGTTCCAGTACTACTCATGCATCAGCTATGCACATGTTCCAGTACTACTCATGGTTCAGTTATGCACATGTTCCAGTACTACTCATGGTTCAGTTATGCACATGTTCCAGTACTACTCATGCTTCAGTTATGCACATGTTCCAGTACTACTCATGCATCAGTTATGCACATGTTCCAGTACTACTCATGGTTCAGTTATGCACATGTTCCAGTACTACTCATGCTTACCCATGTTAATGTATACTTCTTTTGGATGTCAGGGCTTCACCCTCATGCCCTGCTAAGGTATATCCATATGCATTGCTCATGTATGCCCTGTGCATTTTTATGTGCACCTGTGTGCATTGTTTTAGCATATCTATCTGTCCATCTTGCTTACACCATGGAGCACAGCTGATTTTTCCCAGTGCACATTGTTTAGGTATACCCTTGCATTTTGTCTGATGTTTATTTACATTTTTTTTTGCTTTTGTTTACTGGGAAAGAACGACTGGCTCTGGACCCTGAAAGACCTCCTTTTCAACCAAAGTCTCGGGAGAAAAAACTCACATAACTTCATATTACAAAAGGGCATGAGTGTTGTTTGAAAGAAAACAAAGAACACTACGTACATGCAGTTGTAGGAAGAAATATTACATGGAAAATGTACAGCTTGTAGGTATAATTCTGTAAGTACTACAGTTTTTCTAAATATTTGCAGTCTTCTGCTTACAGTGTATTAGCTGCTGTCTTGCTTAAACATCAAAATGTCTTCACCTAAGCTCATACATTTGCATGTGCAGTCTGGTTGGTATTATAGTTATAAAATATTTATAGTCTTATTTATACAGTGTAACATGTATGTGATATAGATATAGATATGATGTACAGTTTTACATATAGATAGAAGCTCCCTGCTGATTTGTATCATTATGCTATAGTGAAGTATACAGCTAATATGCACCCTTGTCCCCTACAAATGTATACTTGTGTGCACTGGTGTTGTCTACAAATGGAAACTGATGAGGTATACAAATGTGTTCATAGGTTCATAGGTAGGTACTAGGCTATCGGCCCTGGGGCCTATACAAGCCCAGCCAAAAAGGTACCCTGGCTTTTGCCACCCAAGAAAATTATTTTCCTGTGCCACTTTCGAGCAGAGCCACAGAGGTGATCCCCGGAGTGAATTTCCTATTTCCCATCCAATCATCAAGATTTTTCTTGAAGAGTGCTAATGAGGAGCTTTGTTTGATATAAATAGGTAGTTTATTCAAGAGTATGGGAAGCCTCTGGGACAGGAATCTATCCCTCCGGCATGTTCTGTTTATTGTGGTGACGAGGTTTAGGACCCTAGAGCATGTAGCTTGGAGGGATTGGGATTTCTTTAAGTGGAGCATGTCCAACAGCTCTGGATTTGACATAGCTTTGTATGTTAGGCAGAGATCACCTCTGAGTAGGCGATATGCGACGGAGTAAAGCTGGAGTTTTTTGAGATGGTCTGCATAGGGCATCTGTTTGAGGCCAGTAATCCTCTTTGTGAGGTATTTCTGCGGCCTTTCCAGTTGTTGTAGATGTCTTGCGAGGTACATACCAAAAGGGGTATTGTACTCTATGATGGGTCTAATGAGTGATGAGTAGAGGGGAACAATGACCTCTTTTTTTCTGGATGAGAAACCTTTTGTGATGAGGTGTGCCACATAGAAGGATTTCCTGACTACTGTGGTGATGTGATTATCAAAGGAGAGACTACTGTCCACCTGTGTCCCAAGGTCTCTTATCACACTTTTGGTGTTAAGTATACTACCGCGTATGTTGTAGTTCATGGGTACAGAGTTTTTACCAAAGGGGATTACAATGCACTTTTTGGCATTGAGCTTGAGGCCATGGCTTTGACACCAGACATCTGTCTCAGTGAGGCCCTTCTGTCCACATCGTTAGGAGTTTCGATTATGGCTCCAAGTTTGCAGTCATCTGCGAACTTCATTAGCCAAAGACCTTCTGTGTTAGCCTGCACTTCAGAGAAGTAGATACCAAACAGGCGAGGACCCAGGACTGAACCCTGTGGTACTCCACTTGTCACTGGTCTGAAGTCGGATTTGGAGTCTGCTACTTTCACAGTGTGGGTTCTGTCAGTGAACCAGTTGGCAATCCATCTTGTGACATAGGGATTTATACCTAGTTTAGTGAGTTTATCTATAATTCCAGAGTGGAGGATGGTGTCAAAAGCCTTGGCAAGATCTAGATAGGCTGTGTGAACCACCTTACCCTTGTCTACGGCTTTGATGACTGCTTCAAAGAAGTCTATAAGGTTTAGGAGACACGATCTGCCTTTTACAAACCCGAACTGGGTGGGATCCAGAGTTTGGAGATTACCAATGTCTTTGTTTATAAGTTCCATGATGATACGTTCCATGGCCTTGCAGACCAGGCTCGTCAGGCTAATGGGGCGGTAGTTCCCGGGGTCCGTGGTGGCTCCCCCCTTGTGGAGTGGGATAACCATTTGTGCACCATTCAGCAGGCACAAAGCCTGAGGTGAGGCTATGATTGAACATGGTACTTAGGTGGGGTGCCAGTTCGCTCTGTAGTTCATGTAGAATGCAGCCTGGGATGTTGTCTGGTCCCATGGATGCTGTGTTCTTGGCTTTGGAGAGTGTGGTTTTTACCTGTGCAGCCGTGATTACAGGAATTTTGCATTCTTCTGGTATAGAGATGGGCTCTTTAGGGGGTGAGAGAGGGGTAAAATTAGCACTGAACCTATCTGCCAAGATGTTGGCAATATCAGTTAGGTCTGTATATTTAGTGCCATTGTGCTGTAACTCAGAGCAGATCTGAGTGTTGCAGTTGAGATTCTTGACATAGCTATAGAATGCTTTGTGGTTGTCTTTAGAATCAGTGGTGATTTTGTTTTCGTAACTAGCTTTGGAGGATTTTATCAGGGATCGCAGCTTCTTACTGAGGCTGACCAGGGAGCTCCTCCACTCATGGGATTTTACTCTCTTTTGCAAGAGTTTCTTCCTTCTGTTGTATAGTTTGTTTATGGCAGGGGACCACCAGATTGGCTTCCTTTTTTTAGAGGATAGTGTCTTGGTTCTGTTTGGGATAGCACGATCCATGCACTCATGTAAGTGCTTATAAAGTGCAGTTGTGTAGGATTCAGTAGTCGTAACTATATTGTCCATCTGCATGGGTGTCATGAAGTTCACCACTTCTGTCTTAAGAAGCATGAAGTTGGCTTTGGAGATATTTTTTACCATGGTTTCCTTAATGGGGGGGTGGAGGCAGGATGTGGATATCTAGGGTAATTAGCTTATGGTCGGATCGGACCAATGAGGCATTGACTTTAGGTGTGGAACACCGGTCACTCATATTGGTAATGACTAGATCTAGGATACTGTTTCCCCTGGTGGGGGTGTGGATAAGTTGATCCAGGGAATTGGAGTTTATGAATTCCAGAAAGCGTTGAGTGAAGGAGTTGGTACATGAGTAGTTTTCCCAGTTAATGGTGGGGTAGTTGAAATCGCCCATTATTAGGGTGGTTGAAACCTAATATTTTCCAGTACATCAAGAAAAGAGGAGTGGGAATCCTGGGGCATGGTGGGTGATCTGTAGCAAGCTACAATTTGGATTGCAGTTTTGCCCAGAGTTAGTTGCACTTGGATAACCTCGGCTGCATTATGCTGAGTAACTAGCCTGGAGGTGTGGATATCCTTAATGAATATGGGTACACCTCCGCCTTTGGTGTTCCGGTCCAGGTTACATGGCTGAAAAGTGTGGTATGAGTTATAGCCTGGTAGTGCAGAGGTGCTCTCTGGAGCCTTGAACCAGGTCTCAGACACTGCACAGATATCAATGTTCTCCATTTTAAGGAGTGCCTCGAGTGAGTGCATTTTGAGATTTAGACTTCTGGCATTGAGTAGCATCACCCTCAGTTTTTGCTTGCCTGTTCCTGTTATGGTGGTGAATTGGTCATTTGATCCTTGCCTAAAAAAGGCACTATAGGGGTGGCAAGAACCTTAGCCAGTATCCGGAATCCCAGGGGTGACAAGTGCAGGCCATCTCTGGCAAAGCATCGTGGTCTGTCAACCATGTTATCCCAGGCAGACAGATACTGGATCCCTTTAGAATGGCACCAGAATCTTAGCCAATTGTTGAAGTCAATCATTTTGTCCTTGTACTGCAGCATCATTCTGGGTGATGGCAGAATGCTACTCAGGGCTAGGGTCATACCTGCCTGGGCTACAAGATTGGAGAGCTCTTCCATGTCTCTTTTCATGTAGTCCAGGGAGGTACATCTCAGGTCATTCACACCAACATGGACAATGACAGAGTCATATTTGTACTTGTTGTGGAGTGACCTGAGTGCGTGGATAATGTGGCGGATCCTGGCACCCGACAGGCAACTGACAGTAACCTTCTCCTTGTTTAGCCTAGTGAGTGGGACATCAGTGTGCCTGACTATAGCGTCGCCTATGACTAGTGTGTTGGGTACGTTGTTTTTCCTTATTGGCTGTGGTTGAGTGGCACACTGAGTCTGCGGGCTATGTGTCATTTGGGTTGTGTTGGGGGGTGGAGGTTGCTTGCATTTCTGCTTTGGAGGTCTCTTTTGCTTGAGCAGATTATTATTGAGAGCCTCTGCGAATGTTTTTGTATTTCTATGTGTGGATTTTGGTGGTGTAGATTTAGTGAGACTATGTGATGAGTGTGGTGTGCTGCAAGTGTTTACCTTCTCCTCTTGACTGTCAAGTTCAGTCTTGATTGGAGAGAGCTTTACCTCCAGTTTGGCTAGATAAGTGCATCTCTCACAGGTTGTAGTGTTGGGTGGTAGGAGGAGAGGGTTCTCTGTGTACAAGAGGCAATTTCTACATTGCCCCAAGATGCCCAGATTCATCAGATAGACAGGAGAGAACACTGGGAGCTGACCCTTGGACATGCCTGAATAAAAAAACAATTTTCCTCTAGTTAAGTGAGGAAAGTGAGTATAAGAGCTGTTTTTCTCTAAGCAAGTGAGGAAAGTAAGTACCAAAACTGTTTTCCTCTAGGTAATGAGGAAGGTTGAGTGCTGTAGTTATTAGTAGGTTATTAAGTGCTTACAAGTTCTGAAAAAGTGCTGATCATGAATAAGCAAATTCAAGTGCTAAAAGTAAGAATCTGTATCTGGACTAAACTAGTTACAGGAAAGGGGGGAAACAAGTGCAAATGTGGGCTTTTAAATCAGAAAGTTGAGAGAGATGGAAAAACTGCCCAAACGGCCAATAACTACAATTTCTGGGCCAGAACCACTCCTTAGTTATGTCGTAGATAGGTTACCTAGTGCTTACCACTCCCACTGATAAGCTAGAAGGCTTCCCTCCAACACAGAAAGCTTGGGGGGGGGGGGCTCAGAAGCTTACATAAAGTCCTGGATACAGCAAATCTGAATCTGGACTACACTAGTTACAGGAAAGGTATATATATTTTATATATATATATATATATATATATATATATATATATATATATATATATATATATATATATATACAGAAAAGTAGCTAAAACAGCAGTCAAAACAATTCAAATACAGTGCAAGCTAGCACACTTGAGTATGTAGCAATGTTAGACCAAACAGTTTAAAAATGCAATTAAATTAAAAATGACTAAAAACAATGCAGAAGGAGTCTATTAGGTAGAATGAGGTAAAGAGATGGGACTGAGGGGAGTGTCCCAGATCAAATCTACATTTGGGGTGGGCAACTGCAACAACCTCCAAATTTAAACAACAACACAGGAATAGGGAGGATGGGTATGGGAAAACCAACACCTTCAGCAGAGACCTGAAAAACTATACAGTGAAGCAAAAATAACAGTGCATAACTCTGACGTCAGCCAGCAATGATATAAAATTAGTCAAACAACAATTACCAGTACACAACTCTGAAGTGCCAGAAAAATATACTCAGCTCTGTATATCTCCAGATAGTTTGAAGAGCACTCTTTCAGGACACAGGAAGGCTCCAACAATGATATGCAGATTTTTTTACTAAGAGTGTCTAATTATATGCAAGTAATCCTTGAGATGGTCAGATACACAGGATGTAAAACCAGTTGTACCAACTTAAGACACAGAGAAATAGGGGGGGGGGGGGACACCTTCAACAGAGATCTGAAAAACTAAACAGTGAAGCAAAAATAACAGTGCACAACTCTGAAGTCAGCCAGCAATGATATAAAATTAGCCAAACAACAATTACCAGTGCACAACTCTGAAGTGCCAGAAAAATATACGCAGCTCTGTATATCTCCAGATCGTTTGAAGAGCACTCTTTCATGACACAGGAAGGCTCCATCAATGATATGCAGACTTTTGTACATGTGCTTCCTATGTACATATTTGTGTTTGTCTTGGGTTACATTTTTCCATCAGTTTTATTAATTACATACATGTTTAAACTTTCCCTTATTATATGTTGCTTATTTCTGCTTCCTTCAATGTAGACCTTTTGTAAGTGAGCTCAACTGATCAGTGGCATCTTCTGACAGTTAAATAATTATGTGTTCTAAAAAATCATTCTAATTATGCTCCATCACTAGGACTTTATATTTGCAGCTACCCTTTACAAAAATATACCTAAAACCTTTCATGAACAAATAAAGATGTAGTCAAAATAAGATGCACTCAAGGTGCTGCTTTGGCATGTGAATCTGGTATTAGAGGTCTCATATTCATAAACAGGAAAACTGAGTGTTTCTCTGTGTGAGAAAGTTTAGTATTATAAAGCTCTGTACAGCAATCAATCATTCTGACAAGCTAGGACAGCTTCTGAATGGATAATCTGCAAGTAATATTTCGAAGACTTACCCTATAACCCAAATAGAAACGTCTACAATACAACAAACAGCTGATGGCAGCAGTTAAACTGTTCACTGAGAAACACTGGTGTGAGAGACGGAAAATCAGTTAAAATGCTTCATTAAAAGAGACGTTGTGAGTTTCTCATCTCAGCTTGGCCTGGCGAAATCTAGATTAGATGCCTAAAAGAAAAATCAATACAATGAAGGTGCTCATTTGTTTTATTTGTACAGTACTTATACATTAATACATTCTTGGCTTTGTGACTAAAATCTCTTTAATAACTTTTAAAGGCAGGTCAGCCAATCTAACCTCTATTTTTCACTGATTCAAAGCTCTTCAACAGTCTTCCACTGCCAGACAACTTTATTTTCATATTTATTTACCACTAAATCTATTTATCACTTTGTTATGTATTTAGTAACTCACCTACCCATTTTTTTTCTTTTTTTGGTCCCTGCTGCCAGCTAACCAGCAGCTCCCTGAACAATTAGTTGTCCTATTCATTCCTCAGACAGCAAGAACTGTCTTCAACCTCTTTGTGTCCTGTGAGGTGCAAACTGATCAGGAATGCTGTAATTTGGGCAGCCAGCATGACTTTTTTGGTATGGCCTTAGCACTCAAGTGCATGAGAAATATGCATTCTCCCAGGAGGATATGCAGTAGGCATAAGGCAAGACTAAGCTCACAGATTACCCACACCTCATGGAGCAAGTATATTGTGTACATTTCTCTGGTAACCACTAGAGAAACTAGAACACTCTGTGTGCCTCTAAATGTGCACCCACTCTTCCCTCCTGAACTACGTGTGTGCGTATAGCACTTTCACGTCTCTCTATTCCCTGCTAGTTTCAGCTGGTGCCCAAGTTAATAACCAAAGTCAGGTTATCTTGTTCTGTTGTAGTCAGGACTTTATCCAGCTATGTCTGTGGAGCTGGCCACAGCCATTTTGTCTGTTGTGTTCATTTCTTGTATCAATGTCTCTTCTCTCTGTATTATCATATTAAGATTGCTTAGTATCTCAGCAAAAAAAAATCAGCTTTCTTTGGTTATTTTGTTCTATGGCAGCACAGATGTGTAGCATTCCTTCAAACCATGTAATATAAAAGTAACGTATTAAAAAATTTCAGCAACAGGGCAAAGTCAACTTATGTAATAAAACTAAAAACACATGAGAGGTTTGAGTCCCCACACCCCTGCATATCTAAATGTAGAAACGCCAAGATCACATAGCTTTGTTTCCATAACCCCACAGTTGCACACTCACTAACAACTGTTTTTATTCTTTGATGAAATAAGGATTTGACTAAACTAATTGACAAATCCCTTTCCAATAATATTCGTACTGAGGAATTATCTGTATGATTGCTGGTGCATCTTTTTTTCCCTAGAGCTTAATTTCAGACCTGGATAAATACCAAAGTGTATTTGTACGGCTACTTGAGAGCTCTTCAGTGTAAGTGAACCTTTTTTATTGACTTGGCCTTCTACCACGTCTACTTCTGGATGCCAGCCTCACCTTTTTCCGCAGCCCTTACTTCTTTCCCTCACCACAGCTCAGGACTGGTAGGAAAAAATCCAAATGCATTTTAGCAAACGTCTACATACCATTTCATTATCTGATGGATGCCTGACATCCACTTTGAAACAACTTCAACGTAAGACTGATATACATACCTCTCAACCTCTTAGAGCAAGAATTCTAAGCAAAACGATAAATAAATGGTGGACAAAGCCCCACAAATAGAGACATATTTTAAATATTGCTCTTACAAACTTAGAAAGTTGAAAGAATAACTGCTTTTGCATTAGCATGAATTTCTGAAGGGTATGAAGTCTGAAACTCAAATGTCTGCCATTATTCTTTAGTCATTAATAATGTGTCACTAATTTGCCAGAAAACCACAATTATTTGAAAAATGGACCAAAAATATGAGGCAAAAATATCGACATTCTGCAAAAATCTGTACAGTTGAGAGGTATGTAAGGGTCCTTTTATAGCAATAACCCACGCCTGGGTGTGGGTAATGCTAAATTTACCCACGGTTGGCGTGGTTTGGTCCCGAGGGCGATGTCCGTTGCTTATTTTAAAACTGTCTCGCTATGTTAAACTCATTTAACATAGCGAGACACTAAAAAAAGCAACGGAGATCTTGCTTTCTCCGTTGCTTTTTTTTAAAACACTGTCTCGCTATGTTAAATGGGTTTAACATAGCGAGACAGCTTTAAAATAGCAACGGAGATCTCCGTTGCTTATTTTAAAGCTGTCTCGCTATGTTAAACCCATTTAACATAGCGAGATAGTGAGTGTTTTAAAAAAACGAGTTATACTAATGTAATGTAATGTATACTAATTAGTATAACTCGATTTACAACGGGCACGCTGGCCAATCAGCGTGCACGTTTTGGGGGGGTCATGGTATAATATAAGATAATCCATCTGGGGCGGCATTTTCATTGTTTTTACTAGCACATTACTATCCAACATCCAACATCTTCCTGCAACCTGGATCCTAAACATCTTCTCTTTTAAATCATTCAGTCCTCTGAATAACTTTTACTGCCACTTAAGTCTTTTTATGTAGCAATATATCATTTTTCTTTTCAACAAACTGGTCATAATTTGTCCTTCTTGGAAATCTTTGCCATTTCTTGCTACTCATTACCATACTATTACAGCTCTGTCTGACCAAAATCTATAGTTTCTTAAAGTCCTTATTCGGTTTAGAGACTTTGGATTTTCCTAGTTTCTTAAAGTCCGCCTTTCCACCAAGCAGTTCTCTACAATAATATTATGGGACACAATCAACCCTAAAAAGTACTGAAAAGAGCTCTGTCATGGATTCCAGTACTTTATTACTGGCACCTAAAGAACAAAACAGGTATCAGCTCTACTATGTTATTATGTACAAAGTCACTGTAGCAAAAACGTTTTGCTGTATACACCACCTGCAGCACCAAATCCAGCCTGACCCTTCTCATGTCACCATTGTTCCTTAGCATTTTATTTGAGTTTGACAAAGGTCTGCTGGATAAACCTTCCCTTGCAATTCTCAGCAGCACAAGGACTCCTCACAGTAAAGGCAACAGTAAAATATATATTGATTATTTTATCAGTGATAAAATAGCTACTTAATAGTCATAACAACACAACTATTTTCACACAATAAAATACTTTAACTATGTTGCACAGAAGATGATATTGACTAAACAAAACATTCCCTTAAATAAGATGTCATTTAAATCAAGCAAATTATAATTTCCTCCCTCATCAAAAATAAATTACACTAGATCAAAGCTGGAAGAAATTTCTTACATAAGTAAAAGATTGAAATGTAAATGGAAAACAGATCATTTATTGAAAGGAAACCAGCAAACTCAATGCACAGAACAAATATGCTGTCATTAACACCTATAAATTAAAAATTGTATTCCTAATTCTTCATCATCATTAATTCATCAACATGTAAACATTGCATTTTTTCAATTTTTGATCAGTCCATTACCACACCCTTAGTCTCCAAATATTATTCTGCTCAATACATGCACTGAACTTGTACATTTCCTTTAGCCATAGCCCATATCCAGCCCTAGTTTTCACAATTTAATGTGCTGTTTGCCAGCATACATTCCCAACATTTAACATTTATTGCAGCACCCTTACATTTTAAACTAAATTATTTTTTCAGAATTCTCTGCATTATTCAAATAATGTCTCTATCAATCAAGCAGCAAAATGCACTTATTAATGAAAAGATAATACCTAAGAAAAAAAATCCATACCTTTTTTTACTCCTGTAGACCATATCTGTGCAATACATATTTGTACTTGAGATGCCATGGAATCCCCTCCCCAAGCCAGAGACTCTTTGGAAAATTTCAAAAAGTTATTGAGAAAATATTTCCCTTTGAAAACGGTGCTGTATTTCAGATGTCATCCTATATTTCTTTAAGTAAGTCCATTCTTCTAAACATGTACAGTTATGATTGTCTATTGTGTATAACGTATGTAAAAATTAATTAATTACTGTCTCAGCTATAGCCTGTAACATCTAGTTAATTTAAAGAAAAAACTCTGCGACAAAACTGAAAAAGTGCAAATGTATTTTTTATAATATCTTACCATTCTATACAATACTAATATAACACATTACAGTGTTCCTTATCCTGTTTTAATGCACTATAGCTCAAAATGGCTATCACAGGAACTGTCATACTGACATGGTTTCATTATTTTCAGTCTTTCTGTTCTCCTCTTAGAATGCAGTTTTAGTTTTATAATATGACAAGGCCCAGACATCATAAATTACTTTTTCTCACTCCGTTTAGTTGCATTGATAGAGCTGCGACTCTGTCTTTTTTGATGGTCTGTGAAAACAGTGTTAGTGCTTCTTTTGACTGAATTACTTTGATCTGGGCTTATTCTGAGTAGGTAGAAAAAACTTTTCATGGTCCTTTTATATTGCCTTCAATACAAAAGAGGTTATTAAAGCAAGATTGTAAATGCTATGAGCTGTAGTCCTTAACAAATTCCAGGTTCTTCTCTCGCACTCCTGGTAGCTATGAATGTTGTCCACTTTGCTTATTTATTTGTGCCTGACAGCTGTCAGTTCAAATACCTTGTAAAGATAATGGCAGCCATGTGTATTTTTTTCATACTCTGCTTAACTTTTATTTTAACTTGTTACGCAGGTAAAATTCCTAGACACAAGTTCCTTTTCAGAGATGACTTGGAAGCACTGCTTGGTTTAGTGATTTGCTTAGAGTTACACTGTGGGCAAATGGAAGCTAATGGAATCGAATACTAAATAACAAGAAGCAGCTTATTAGCAACTTATAACCATAATGCTCAATGTCGACAAACTAAGCTTGTGTTTCACTCTGTGGTGTAAATTTTTAGAGTTCTTAGGATAAAAGCAATGCATTTATTGGCAAAAAGAGAGTATTTGCCAGTTTGATATGTAATATTGTCCTTTAAACCTTTTCTATATTTCATATATAGATTTCCCTAGCAACTAACCCTTTTAGAAAGATTTAACTTTATCTGTTAATATGTCAGTTTACTGACATCCAGCAACTAAGTCATAATTTTAGGATACAGATTGTGGATGGTGACCTGTGGTAGAAGCTACAGAGTGTATACTGTCTAGTTTATGTCACACAGGTAGTAAGAAATTGTTTTATGAAATAATATCTAGTTTATGTCACACAGGTAGTAAGAAATTTTTTTATGAAATAATGTGAAATTTAAACAAAAAGACATGGTGGGAGCTTCATGATCAGCGGCAAACAAATGCATGGAAATAAAAAATGAGAGGGACTGAAGTTTCTGTCTGTAATAACATCTGCTGATACTATAAGAAGAAATTCTGCCCCTATAGTGCCTTTGTTAGGCAAGGTTCAAATAACAAATTCACCACCATAACAGGAACAGGCAAGCAAAAACTGAGGGTAATGCTACTCAGTGCTAGAAGTCTAAATCTCAAAATGCACTCACTCGAGGCACTCCTTAAAATGAAGAACATCGATGTCTGTGCAGTGACTGAGACCTGGTTCAAGGCTCCAGAGAGCACCCCTGCATTACCAGGCTATAACTCATACCACACTTTTCGGCCATCTAACCTGGACTGAAACACCAAAGGTGGAGGTGTGTCCATATTCATTAAGGATATCCACACCTCCAGGCTAGTTGCTTAGTATAATGCAGCCGAGGTTATCCAAGTGCAACTAACTCTGGGCAAAACTGCAATCCAAATTGTAGCCTGCTACAGATCCCCCACCATGCCCCAGGATTCCCACTCCTCTTTTCTTGATATACTGGAAAATATTAGGGTTCAACCAAACACCCTAATATTGGCAATTTCAACTACCCCACCATTAACTGGGAAAACTTCTCATGTACCAATTCCTTCGCTCAGCGCTTTCTGGAATTCATAAATTCCAATGCCCTAGATCAACTTATCCACACCCCCACCAGGGGCAACAATATCCTAGACCTAGTCATTACCAGCATGAGTGACCAGTGTTCCACACCTGAAGTCAGCTCCTCATTGGTCAGATCCGACCATAATCTAATCACCCTAGATATTCACATCCCGTCCCCACCCCCTATTAAGGAAACCATGGTAAAAAATTTCTCCAAAGCCAAATTCCTGCTTCTGAAGACAGAACTGACGAACTTCATGACACCCATGCAGATGGACAATACAGTTACAACTGCTGAATCCTATACAAATGCACTCTATAAGCACGAGTGCATAGATTATGCTATCCCAAACAGAACCAAGACGCTCTCCTCCAAAAAAAGGAAGCCAATCTGGTGGTTCCTTGCCATAAACAAACTCTACAACAGAAGGAAGAAACTGTTTCAAAAGAGAGTAAAATCCCATAAGTGGAGGAGCTCCCTGGTCAGCCTCAGTAAGAAAATGAGATCCCTTATAAGATCCTCCAAAGCTAGCTATGAAAACAAGATTGCCACTGATTCTAAGGACAACCACAAGGCATTCTACAGCTATGTCAAGAATCTCAACTGCAACACCCAAATCTGCTCTGAGTTTCAGCACGATGGCACAAAAATTACAGAACCAACTGATATTGCCAACATCCTGGCAGACAGGTTCAGTGCTAACTTTACCCCCCTCTCACCCCCTAAATAGCCCATATCTATACAGGAAGAATGCAGAGTCCCTGTAATCACAACTTCACAGGTAAAAGCAGCACTCTCTAAAGTCAAAAACACAGCATCCATGGGACTGGACAACATCCCAGGCTATGTGTTACATGAACTTCAGTACGAACTGGCTTCCCACCTAAGCACCATGTTCAATCATAGCCTCATGTCAGGCTTTGTGCCCAATGAATGGCGCACAGCAACAGTTATCCCACTCCACAAGGGGGGAGCCACCACTAATCCTGGGAACTATCGCCCTATTAGCCTGACGTGCTTGGTCTGCAAGGCCATGGAAAGTATCATCATGGAATTCATAAACAAAGACATTGGTAACCTCCAAACTCTGGACCCCACCCAGTTCAGGTTTGTGAAAGGCAGATCATGCCTCATGAACCTGGTTGACTTCTTTGAGGCAGTCACCAAAGCCGTAGACGAGGATAAGGTGGTTCACACAGTATATCTTGACCTCGCCAAGGCTTTCAACACCATCCCCCATTCTGGAATTATAGCTAAACTCACTAAACTAAGTATAAATCCTTATGTCACAAGATGAGTTGCTAACTGGCTCACTGACAGAACCCACACTGTAAAAGCTGCAGACTCCAAATCTGACTTTAACCAGTGACAAGTGGAGTACCACAGGGATCAGTCCTTGGACCTCTCCTGTTTGGTATCTACTTCTCTGAAGTACAGGCTAACACAGAAGGCCTCTGGCTAATGAAGTTCACAGATGACTGCAAACAAGGAGCTATAGTCGAGTCCCCAAATGATGTGGACATCCTACAGAAGGGTCTCACTGAGACAGATGCCTGGTGTCAAAGCAATGGCCTCAAGCTCAATGCCAAAAAGTGCATTGTTATCCCCTTTGCTAAAAACTCTGTACCCATGAACTACCACATAGGCGGCAGTCTTCTTAACACTGAATGTGTGATAAGAGACCTTGGGACCCAGGTGGACAGTAGTCTCTCCTTTGATAAACACATTGCCACAGTAGTCAGGAAATCCTTTGATATAGCACACCTCATCACAAAAGGGTTCTCATCCAGGAAAAAAGAGGTCATTGTTCCCCTCTACTCGACACTCATTAGACCCATTATAGAGTACAACGCCCCTTTTGGAATGTACCTCACAAGATGTCTTCAGCAGCTGGAAAGGCCACAGATGTACCTCACAAAGAGGATTACTGGCCTCAAACAGATGCCCTACACTGACCATCTCAAAAAACTCCAGCTTTACTCTGCAGCATATCGCCTTCTCCAAGGTGATCTCTGCCTAACATATAAAACTATGTCAAACCCAGAGCTGTTGAACATGCTACACCTAAAGAAATCCCAATCCTTCTGAGCTACACGCCCTAGGGACCTAAATCTTGTCACCACAATAAACAGGACTTGCTGGAGGGATAGATTCCTGTCCTAGAGACTTCCCATACTCTGGAACAAGCTACCCATCTATGTCAATCAAAGTTCCTCATTAACACTCTTCAAGGAAAATCTTGATGAGTGGATGGGAAATAGGAAATACACCCCGGGGATCACTTCTGTGGCTCTGCTCGACAGGGGTACAGGAAATTAACTTTCTTGGGTTGGCGTACGCCAGGTAACTTTGTTGGCTAGGCTTACTTAGTCCCTTGGGCCGATAGTCTAGTACCTACCTATGAACCTATAAAAATACCTGTGGAGCAATGTTAACTGAATTATAAAGGTAGAGTTTTCCCCTTGATATTGTATGTCTTTCAGTATATGTCTATCTTGTCCCATAACTTCATTGCACTTCTTCTGAATTATTCTCTGCTACCCATAAATTTACTGGTTTCATGCTCTTGCCAAGGTCTTCCAATGGCACCTCTTATTTCTCAATTTTAAAATAGTCAATAAATATATTTGGTTATATGGTTCCTTATTTAAGTATGCAGCCTTCCTTCTCTGTCCATTACAGATTCTGTATATCTCATCCTTATCATATATATCCTGATCACCATACCTTGGAAAAAAGGAATATTCTGAGAAATGGCCATCTCAGACTTGGAATATGTAGGTCCATTTGTTTTAAGCTGTTTTGTCTCTGCTTTGCGGGACTTGTTATGGTGGGTCCCAAAATTTCAAATTGTTACTTAGGAATTTTCTATTTTTACAGGGATAAACTACTCCTTCTTAAAAATACTAAACAGCAAATTATACAATTTCACTTACAGAAGGAGATGGATAATACACACTTCTGTTAGTGATGTTTCCTCAACTATGCTGCCTTCTTCCTCTTTGGTAGGTCATATTTCATAATTCATTTTATTCTATTTCCCGTACATTCATATGCTTTTCCCAACTGTGTAATTTACACTGCTTCTTACTAAACATTAATCGCTGTTCTTATTCTCATTTCCACTGCATTAAGATGACTTTCGGAAATAAATTTGTAAAAACGTTTGCTATGATGTGATAATTGTTCTTTACATTTTTTATATACTTTAAAGTCTTTCTTTCTAAAATTGTATACTTATCTACTGTAATTTGATGTTGCTATTTTCTCCCCAGATCTCCACTGAAAATGGGTTTCTGACCCAGTGGACTTTCTCAGTCAACAAACACCAATAAATAAATAAATAAGCAAGCTGTTTACAATGAATGTTTATCGAATCACTTCATCGGGTTCTCTATATTTTGGCATTTTCATTCTTA
Organism: Protopterus annectens; assembly: GCF_019279795.1. Taxonomy (NCBI): domain Eukaryota; kingdom Metazoa; phylum Chordata; order Ceratodontiformes; family Protopteridae; genus Protopterus; species Protopterus annectens. The sequence goes on along the minus strand of NC_056730.1, from coordinate 93,683,979 downwards.
TCAGCCATATCCCTACCTTTGAATTATTTTCTGTTTTCCCATTGACCCCTAAGGCTCTCAGGAAATAAGTGTTTTACTCGAGTTATTACTATCCTTATGTGAACATTCTCATCCCTGAACACCATCAAATCATCTGCATATAAAAATAATTATTCCTAATGGAGTTAATAAACCTTCAGAATCTCTCATCAGCATGACAGTCCTAACAACTGGCTCTGTGGTCACTTGGCTTTGTTTTACTGTATTAACCCTCTGGACGTTTTGTGCAGGAATGGGCATGGCTAGACTGACTGACATTTCTACTAGCTGTAATGTAGAATGCAAATGGAGCATGACTTACATGGCATGCAGATCTGCCTGTGGCATCTTGAATATTCATTGCCTAATCATAGTTTACCCTCTTCCTCAATGTAGTGTGATCTTGGAGCTGGTATATTTAAGTAGTGGGAGATGTGGGGGGCACAGCCCCCTGCAAAAACGAAGGGAAAAACTAATATTTGTGTGTGTGTGTGTGTGTGTGTGTGTGTGTGTGTGTGTGTGTGTGTGTGTGTGTGTGTGTGTGTGTGTGTGTGTATATATATATATATATATATATATATATGCATGGATTCACTTCATAACACTGAAACTCAAAACACTGAAACTTCAAAATCTTGAAAACTCAAAACACTGAAACTCAAAACACTGAAAACACATATCATACATATACTGAGTTTCAACAACATAAATCATAGCACTTTCTACCAAGTGTATACAGGGGGGCAAGCCCCCCTGCACCCCCTGCTACTTATATATATATAAACTCCAAGATTGCACTTCACTACGCAAAGTGCAATCTTGGAGTTGATATATTTAAGTAGCAGGGGGAGTGGGGGGTGCAGGGGGGCTTTCCCCCATCTTACACTTGGTGGAACGTGCTATGATTTATGTTGTTTAAACTCAGTATATGTATGATGTGTGTTTTCAGTGTTTTGAAGTTTCAGTGTTTTGGTCTTCTATATTATGAAGTTTTCTAATTTTCAGTGTTTTGAGTTTTCAGTGTTCTGAAGTGAATCCATATATATATATATATATATATATATATATATATATATAAACGTATGCATAGATATGTATGTAATATATATATATATATATATATATATATATATATATATATATATATATATATATACAGTTATATATTTAGGTCTCCTTTAAAATGGAGTTCTTAGAGCATGCATTTTGTTTCATCAGTGTTACTCATTTTTAATATGTCATGATTTCTGGATTTGTCTCCAGTTTTGGAGGTAAGAGGTTGAAAGCTATCATACAAAACAAGTACGATCCAAAAACCTAATGTTATGCAGTGGAAATTATGGAAATTATCAAGCGATATAAAAAGTATTTCTTAACCTCTGCATGGTGCACTTTGGGAAACTGATTTTACACAATGTCAACATATACTTAGATTGACAGCAGAAACAATTTTCACAATAGCTGAAGACCCAAAGGGATGGATATATCCAAAACAAAATGGCAAAACAAATAAAAAGAAAAGACTCCTACTATTAGTAATACCTATTTGAGAAATTACTAACTTCTTCCAGGGCAAGGCAAGATGGGTTACTTTTTATGTATATCAACCCCGGGATTCATGAAGCTCAGCGCAAGGCCGGTGTAAGGCTTGCGCCGGCAGTGCAGTGTATAATCGGCGTAGCAGCGCCATATGCATAGTAATGAGTGCGCGCCGCAACCACAGACACGTGCAGAGGGCACGTGAGCGAGCCCAAGTAGGATGCGGCCGTAGGCGTGGCCAAGCCGGCAGGCGATGAGCAACCTAAAGTGCTGACTTCCACAGGCCGCCTGCAATAGTAACCGCACCAGCCAGGGTCCGTGGATAATGAAACGTACGCAGAGTATGCAACATAGTACCCGTTCACACAAAACGGAGAACCAAACATTAACTCACGAAGTCCAAATTGTACCCGTCCAAGGAACAAAGGATACGCGTAATACCGTGTCCATCACGCAATGCACTGTCAGTGGGCATACCCAGTGAAGGTGTACCGCAGCATGTCAGCGCGCCGCACCTACACAGAAGTAGCCACATGGGCATGGTCACCAGCAGTAGTGAGAGTACACAGCCGGGTAGCCGTGTCGATATAACAACAAGAAGGAAACCAGATACCCTAAGCACAGACAAACATGTGCCCGTTGCATACACATAGGACGGCGTATGCCTAAGCGTAATATCCAGAAGCAGAACCCATGCATGCAAATGTAATACACAACAGCCCCGTCATAGCATGTAACCCGCACCCATGTACGACCATGCACCCAACCCAGCTAGCAGCCTTGCGCAGCTGCACACCTACACACAATGGGTATACCTGAAATGTAGTAAGAAGTATTGTCCTAGGCAGTGCCACGCGGGCAAATATGTACCCCACATGTTAACATCCCACCTCAGGTACAGATATCCAAATGGCTGCATGTGAATGTATCGGCAGAATGTGTACATCCCGCATGTGGTATGGACCTGTCGAAACCCCATAGGCGTGCACACGCCATGGTGCCCATAACTGTACACATCTGGACAAGGCAGTATGTTCAGCCACCGTACTGATGATTAGCTATGCAGACATGTCAAACACAACACATATGGTGGAACATCTGCCCACCAAGCAGGACGCCACAACAGGGTGCCACATGCACAGAAGGTGAAGGTGGGGCATCACACATTGAGAATAGCGTTGCCGGATGGCCAAACACCCACGGCCAATGCAAAGGATGTAATAACATGTATATGCCTGGATGAATGGGTATGTCATAGCATGGGAATAGGCCAAGCTATCCAACATAATAGCCATGCGTACCAGATACAAACTGCCAGTAACACGCAGTAGTAATGCAGGAAGGCATACACGATTGTGGGAATAGCACAGGACATATGGCATGTGCCAAGTGTTGACGCATGACACAAATGTCCAGGATGGGGCTCCCTGCAAAGAGGAACATGTGCCAACCCCACCCCCCACAGATGTACCGGCAGTGGAAACACATCCCAAACACACACCAACACTACCGTCCATCCCACGATAGCAACGGAGGCTGGTCAAAGACCACCATGACGCGTGCACAAACAGGGACACGTGTAACCATTGCCCTAACAACCCCCCACAGGCCAATGAATAATAGTATGGACATATGCATGTAATGCTGCGAAGGATGTGTGGTAGTCCTCAGTATCACAGAGGTAGGTACACAGATACACTGTAATCAACCGTGACGTATGTGCACTGTACACAGCATACCTGCAGGTAATACATATTCAATCATGTGCCACAGAAATATACACATACGAATGAGGATAGGGGATAGACAAGTGTGAATGGGGCAAACCATGAACATAGGTTCATAGGTCCATAGGTACATAGTAGGCTATCTGCCCAAGGGCAGCTATAACCCTAGCCCATAGTTATGTTGCCTTTGCCAACCCTCCAGTCCGAAGATAACAATGCCTATTACATTGCTGTACCTCTGTCAAGCAGTGACAATGAAGTAATCCCTGGGGTATATCTGCAATCCCCCATCCATTGGTCAAGATCCCCCTCGAACAAGACCAGCGAGGCGCTCTGCCTCACATGTACTGGGATGTTGTTCCACAGCATAGTGAGTGTCTGGGTGATGAATCTGTCCCTCCAACACATTCTATTAATGACCGTGTCAAGGTTCACGTCACCTGCCCCTGTGGTTCTGAGGGGTATAGATCCATTAGGTGAAGCATAGTCATCAAATATGGGTCGACATGGCCTTGTATGTCAGGCACAGGTCACCACTGAGCAAGTGGTATGTGACTGAATGGAGCAGGAGTCCTGTCAGTCGGGCAGCATAACACAAATTCCTGACACCCTGCATCCGTTTGACGATGAACCTATGGGGCCTTCCCAGCTGCTGCAGGTGTCGGGTCAGATATCTTCCGAACGGGGCAATGTACTCAATCATAGGTCTAATGAGTGATGAGTACAAGGAGACAATGACCTCCCCTGATCTAGATGTGAATCCCTGCACCATCAGGTGTGCAATGTAGAAGGTCTACCTAACTACGTTAGCAACGTGTGTGTCGAACGAATGGTGACTGACAACCTGGGTCCCCAGATCCCTGGTAACTCCCTCTGTGCTCAGTGGACTGCCACCTATATGGCAGCTAGGGGTAACCATGTTCTTCCCGAAGGGTATGACTATGCATTTCCCGGCATTTAGCTGTAGGCCATGTCCCTGGCACCAGATATCCATATCTGTGAGGCCCTTCTGAAGGATATCTGTGTCAGATGTCCGTCCCACTATGGCACCCAGTTCGCAGTCATCTGCAAACATTGTCAGCCATAACCCCCCTGTGATTGCTTGTACTTTGGAAATGTAGATGCAGAAAAAGAGTGGACCCAGGACTGAGCCCCGTGGGACACTGCCTGTGACCGGCTGTGAGTCTGACATGGTGCCAGCAACTATGACCATGTGGGTTGTGTCACCTAGCCAGTTTGCAACCCATCCTGCGATGTACGGGTTCACATCCAAGCCGATGGGTTTATCAATGATACCTGAGGGGGGTATTGTGTTGAAGGCCTTTGCCAGGTCGAGGTAGGCTGTATGGACTGCCCAACCCTCATCAATGGCCTCGGTGACTGTTCCTAAAATGTCAACCAAGTTTTAAACGCATGATCTGCCTTTGACCAAGCCAAACTGGGTTGGATGCAAAGTATGCAAGTCCCCTATGTCATCATCTATGAGTTCCATTATGATCCTTCCCCATGGCTTTGCAGATAAGGCTTGTCAAGCTAATGGGATGGTAATTACCAGGGTCAGTGGAGGCATTGCCCCTGTGAAGTGGGACTACAGTCGCCGTGCGCCACAACTTGGGTACGTTACCTGAGGTGAGGCTAAGATTAAACAGCTGTCCTAACTGTGGGTCTAATTCCTCAATGAGTTCATGGAGTACACAGCCGGGACACCATCTGGTCCCATGGATGCTGTGTTCACTGCCTTGGGGAGAGCATGTCCCACCTGTGCGTTACAGAAGTTTCGGGGGCCACAATCCTCTGGTACAGACATCTCTCCATGTGGGGAGGGAAGATGTTTGCACCGAACCTGTCAGCCAGTATGTTGGCAATGTGTGTATGTTCAGTAAACTTCACATCATCCTGAACCCAGTCCGAGCATATCTGGGAGTGTCCTCCCAGGTGTCCAACATAGCTAAAGAAGGCCGTATGATTGTCTGTCGAGTCCTTGGTGATATATATGTCGGATTTGCCCTGGATGATGTCATGAGAGCTTGTAGTTCTTCACATATAATGAGCAAGGGTGTCATACCTTACAAGGATTCTGCTCTGTCTTGTAGTAGCTACCTCCTTTCGTTGTAGAGCTTGTGTATGGCTGGGGTACACCAGACTGGATGCTTGGCATTGGTACAAAGACTCACAGTTGTGTAAGGGATTGCCTGATCCATGCAGTCCTGTAGGTGCTGGTAGAAGGCATATGTAAGTGATTCAGTGGCTTGAGTAATGTTTACCATGGCTCAGGGGCCTTAAAGGAGACCACACTAGTGTTTAGAAGTGTGAAGTCGGCTTTTGAGAAAGCCATATGTATGGTAACCGGCACCACCCACAGCATTGTATGCCAATAGCAGAAGCTATTGTCCAAATAACATATCATCATTTTTATTATTAAATTATTCATTATTATTTATTTAGTTATTTGTTTTAGCTACTTAAACTTGAAAATGCCCGGTAAGACCGGGCGAAAGTGCTCGTGATCTACTTGTTTTGGTGGTGTTATTTTGACAATAAAGTGGCGATTCTTTCCTATTGGGACTTCTGAGGATGATTTAAAGCAGTTGCTAACCTGCATCTTTGGATGTACACCATTTGGCTTCAGTTTTGAAAAACCTGGTTTTCGTAGCACTACATAATATGGGTAGTCAAACAGACATCTGCGATTGGGGAACATACAGCAGCAGTCAAAACCACTGGCCAGATGGACACAGTCCAACAAGTTCTACACTTTACATATGCACATTGGTGTCCATTGTAGGACCCCAAAAATTGATCCGTATGCAATATCATCCAGCTGCTACCGTTCCACCCAGAAGAAGCGACAGCCATGACTACGGCACAGCTAGACATATGCACCACCAGCGTGTTTAAGGTTGATGACAAGTGTCCATGAAATGCAGGACATATGAACAGAAATCCCCAGAGTTCCGAGTCCATAGAAGTGCGTCCACATCCCAGTCCCGCACACATGAAGGATGTGTAATGGGTACCGTCGAGTGTTGCAGCCATGGGATCCTGGGTATGCAGAAATGGGGCTCGGTGTTGTTTGGCAGATAATCCATTGTCCCGCCCCGTGGGAGGGATGTGGGTGTAGCACATGCCTTACTCCCCACTAATAATGCAAAGCATCCACCGGATAATGCTAAATGCAGGTGTGAAATGTGTACAGCCCCATACCAGTGTCCAGTAGGCAATTCCCATGGATGGACAAGCGTACAACCAAGATGGCACCCATAACTGCAAACCTGGTGGAATTACACAGCTACAGTAAGGCATAACACAGGAAATACAGATAGGGACTACAGTAGACACTCCCCATACAAAGTCAGACCGCCGTGCGAATACCGGCGTACACAGCCCCCAATCTGCCAGCAAGAAAATGGGGATCACTCGCTTCCATACTGCGGAACAAATGGGCGACCTGTGGAACACATACTAATGGCACACCAACAACGTCAACTAGGAAGGTCATAGGATGGTTAAACTATGGCGTTCCCACTTATAAAGAACATCCTTCAATGAATTAGTAGGACCTACATGTTTTGGTGGTGTTAGTTTTGACAATACAGTGGCGGATATTTCCCATTGGGACTTCTGAGGTTTATTTAAACCAGTTGCTAACCTGCATCATTGGATTTACACCATTTGGGTTCATTTCAGAAAAACCTGGTTTTCGTAGCACTACATAATATGTGTAGTCAAACAGTCATCCGCGATTGGGGAACATACAGCAGCAGTCAAAACCACTGTCCAGAAGGACACAGTCCAACAAGTTTTACACTTTACATATGCACATCGGTGTCCATTGTAGGACCCCAAAAATTGATCCATACGCCACATCTACCAGCTGCGATCGAGCGACCTAGAAGGAGTGAACAGCCGTGACTACGGCACAACTAGACATATGCACCACCAGCGTGTTTAAGGTTGATGACAAGTGTCCATGAAATGCAGGACATATGAACAGAAATCCCCAGATTGTCGAGTCCATGGAAGTGCGTCCACATCCCAGTCCCGCACACATGAAGGATGTGTAATGGGTACCGTCGAGGGTTGCAGCCATGGGATCCTGGGTATGTAGAAATGGGGCTCAGTGTTGTTTGGCAGATAATCCGTTGTCCCGCCCCGTGGGAGGGATGTGGGTATAGCACATGCCTTACTCCCCACTAATAATGCAAAGCATCCACCGGATAATGCTAAATGCAGGTGTGAAATGTGTACTGCCCTATACCAGGGTCCAGTAGGCAATTCCCATGGATGGACAAGCGTACGACCAAGATGGCACCCATAACTGCAAACCTGGTGGAATTACACAGCTGCAGTAAGGCATAACACAGGAAATACAGATAGGGACTACAGTAGACACTCCCCATACAAAGTCAGACCGCCGTGCGAATACCGGCGTACACAGCACTCAATCTGCCAGCACCAAAATGGGGATCACTCGCTTCCATACTGCGGAATGAATGGGCGACCTGTGGAACACATACCAATGGCACACTAACAACTTCAGCTAGGAAGGTCATAGGATGGTTAAACTATGGCGTTCCCACTTATAAAGAACATCCTTCAGTGAATTAATAGGATTAATGTCAATTGACCATGGAATACACCTAATCAACATCAAAGAACCGCTGGCACCTTATGGCCCACAATCCAAAACACACATAGGTAGATGAAACAGTCAATGTAGACATTGTCCAGGACAGTGCCCAAATGGTATACAAAGGTTCCTTCATAGACAAGTAAGCGCTTTCACCCGTAGGCTCCGTCAGACTTACACATAACATAAAAGCATCCAGGCTTTAAATATCCCTCCTTACACTTTCATTGGTCAATTTCTCAGCAAACAATGAACAATTAACCACAGCATATAAAGCACAGACGCAATGTTAACTACACACACATATATTAACATCTCCAAAACATCCTATTAAAACATGTATTATATGATATTGTACTATGCCTAATACTCATCAATCAAAGATCTAACAATATATATAGAAGATATGTATATCATATCAATGTAATACAGTGGTAAACAACTGAAAGAGTGGACTAATGGGTGTTAACTGTATATCTGTACCTAAACTACATTCCTGTTACGTGGGTTTAAGCCACCTGCTTCTCAAAAGAGGCTTCATCAGTGTTTCATCAGTCAGCCCTGGTGTGTGGTCAACTCTCCACCTAATAATCCATCTCAATCCGCATTCTAAAGCATAGTTGATGAGGTCCCCCCTCTGGTATTATAACCTAGCCTTTGTAAAACACTGAATGTAAACGTATGCCTTGTGATGTGCTCATAGCCGGCCGTAGGCATACGCCAATCCTGCGTCTGCCTAGGGCGCCGCACTAGTAGGGCCACCTGTCTAGTAGGTATGTCATGTAGGTACACCAGGATGGGGGCACCATGTGTTGTGGTGGTGGGAACCATGGAGCCCTATAGCCTAGGGCAGCGGTCGATCTAAGGCCACTGCCGTAGGAGGGGTAGTACGATCTGCAGGTATGTGCAGAAGTGCACATGAAACAGCGGTCTACAAGGATTACCCATAGTGGCAACACCTGCACAGATGGCTATAGCGGGACACACACACGACCATGCATACAGCACAGTTAGACATACACACACCATAAATAGGCAATTATACACAAGGTTTATGGCGTGTACGGGTACAGTGTCAGTACAGCAAGGATAGCTGTCTGCCACGATATCCAGCAGATGTCTCTAGGGTGTTCTGGAATACGGACGTTGCATGGACAATGAGTGGATATGCATCGTACCACAGTTCTATGTGTCAGCCGTGCAAATATGCGATACATGGGACAGACAGCTGTCCATACAAGAGCAGCGCTATGGGCACAACATAGGTATGTAGATATACAATGAGAGAGATACAGACGGACACATGTGGCAAGGCCGTGAGTGGAACGTACACAGCACCACCCCACCACAACACAGCAGGGTGCACGTGGAGAACACGCTACTGAGGTCGCCAACCACAGCAGGCACACAGGCAGTCCACGAGCTGCATCTCACCATCCACAAACACAGGGATGGCGGCAGGATATAAGTGTTCTGCGGAAACTCTAAAGCCATACCCTATGAACCCATGCGGCTGGGAGCATAGACACACACACACATCTGGCAGGCATGGTGACTGACCACACCCCCACATACCCAACCGCACAACAGTATGACACAGGTATGGAACGCTACGTGGACCACCGAACACAGCACCGTCAGAGGCACACGTCCAGGTGGGTGACAACATCCGTAAAGGAATAGCCGCCGATAGCCAAGGTATGTGTTGCCAAGCGTCTAAAATAACTACACTCTACTAGGGCAGCTGTGAACACACACACCCCACACACACACGGGGAAGGGCCGGGAGTCGAACCTATGCCTACCTACATGAACTCACTACAGCATGATGCATTTACAGAATGCACTACCGAGATTACTGAGCACAGCGCTGTCAGAGGCATACTTCTAGGCGGGTGACATCATCCGTAAGGGAATAGCTGGCAATAGCCAAGGTATGTGTTGCGAAGCGTCTAAAAGCATGTTCATCTGCAGAGGCAGCTGGAAACACACACACACACCTCACACACCTCACACACACACGGGAAAGGGCCGGGAGTCGAACCTACACCTACCTACATGAACTCACTACAGCATGATGCATTTACAGAATGCGCTACCGAGATTACTGAGCACAGCGCTGTCAGAGGCATACTTCTAGGCGGGTGACATCATCCGTAAGGGAATAGCTGGCAATAGCCAAGGTATGTGTTGCGAAGCGTCTAAAAGCATGTTCATCCGCAGAGGCAGCTGGAAACACACACACACACACACACACACACACGGGAAAGGGCCCTACATGAACCCTACCATGAACTCACTTTACACAACACGATGCATTTACAATTGAGCAAGCAGATTACTGAGCTGGCTAGGCGAGGGCTGCGGCAGGACATCATGGGAAGGAATAATATAATGAAGGTATGTGTTAGTGCTGGCGCCTAAAGCATGTTCATGTTCAGAGGCAGAGAAAAACACACACACGCCTCACACACACATGGGAAAGGGCCGGGAGTCAAACCTACACCTACCTACATGAACTCACTACAGCATGATGCATTTACAGAACACGCTACTGAGATTACTGAGCACAGCGCTGTCAGAGGCATACTTCTAGGCGGGTGACATCATCCGTAAGGGAATAGCTGACAATAGCCAAGGTATGTGTTGCGAAGCGTCTAAAAGCATGTTTATCTGCAGAGGCAGCTGGAAACACACACACACACACACACACACACAAACACACACACACGGGAAGGGCCGAGTCAACCTACGCCTACCTACATGAACTCACTACAGCATGATGCATTTACAGAATGCGCTACGAGATTACTGAGCACAGCTGTTAGAGGCATACTTCTAGGCGGGTGACATGATCCGTAAGGTAATAGCTGACAATAGCCAAGGTATGTGTTGTGGCGTCTAAAGCATGTTCATCTGCAGAGGCAGCTGGAAACACACACACACACACACACACACACACACACACACACACACACATGGGGAAGGGCCTGGAGTCGAACCTACGCCTACCTACATGAACTCACTACAGCATGATGCATTTACAGAATGCGCTACCGAGATTACTGAGCACAGCGCTGTCAGAGGCATACTTCTAGGCGGGTGACATCATCCGTAAGGGAATAGCTGACAATAGCCAAGATATGTGTTGCGGCGTCTAAAGCATGCTCATCCGCAGAGGCAGCTGGAAACACACACACACACACACACACACACACACACCACACACACATGGGTAAGGGCCAGGAGTCGAACCTATGCCTACCTACATGAACACACTACAGCATGATGCATTTACAGAACGTGCTACCTAGATTACTGAGCACAGCGCTGTCAGAGGCATACTTCTAGGCGGGTGACATCATCCGTAAGGGAATAGCTGACAATAGCCAAGGTATGTGTTGCGAAGCGTCTAAAAGCATGTTCATCTGCAGAGGCAGCTGGAAACACACACACACACACACACACACACACACACACACACACACACACACACACACACACAGGGAAGGGCCGGGAGTCGAACCTATGCCTACCTACATGAACACACTACAGCATGATGCATTTACAGAACGAGCTACCGAGATTACTGAGCACAGCGCTGTCAGAGGCATACTTCTAGGCGGGTGACATCATCCGTAAGGGAATAGCTGACAATAGCCAAGGTATGTGTTGCGAAGCGTCTAAAAGCATGTTCATCTGCAGAGGCAGCTGGAAACACACACACACACACACACACACACACACACACACACCTCACACACACACAGGGAAGGGCCGGGAGTCGAACCTACGCCTACCTACATGAACACACTACAGCATGATGCATTTACAGAACGCGCTACCGAGATTACTGAGCACAGCACTGTCAGGAGGCATACCCTAGGTGGGTGGTATCATCTTCAGAGGCAAGGCAGTCGATAGGGAATGAAGACAGAGTGCGCAGTCACATAGCATGTTATCATCCCAAGGTGGGCGTACAGTAACACGGTAGTGCTGCAGTCGGGAATACCAACTAACTACGGAGCAGTACATCACAACATGGATACAGGATGCACCACATACAGTATACCCTATGAGAGGGCATCCGGCGTGCAGGATGTAGGCAGCCATTGTGGCATAACAACCACATATGAGTCACCTGGATGGTCACCATGGCTATGCAGGATGTCATTGGCCATGGCTACACGCCTAGTAGCAGACATCGGTGCCGACTGTAGTGTGTACCCCCGAATGGTGTACTGGCCATGCCCTCACACCTAGCGGTTGTGAAGGTGAGACAGACATGCTCATGGGGTATCAACGCAGATGGGCGCGGTGTGCACTGTACTGTGTGTCCATCTACACAGCTGCTTACTGGGCATGCTCAGACACTTAGAATCTGCACAGTGCAGACATGCATACACATGGGGTGACATCATGGGAGGCAGAATGTGGACCGTCGTGTGTGTCCACCCACACAACAGCAACCCGGCCATGCCACAGACGTGGCAGTTGCAAAGGGGAAACAGGCATGCACACGGGGTATCAACGCAGACGGGTGCGGTGTGCACTGTACTGTGTGTCCATCTACACAGCTGCTTACTGGGCATGCTCAGACACTTAGAATCTGCACAGTGCAGACATGCATACACATGGGGCGACATCATGGGAGGCAGAATGTGGACCATCGTGTGTGTCCACCCACACAACAGCAACCCGGCCATGCCACAGACTTGGCAGTTGCGAAGGGGAAACAGGCATGCACATGGGGTATCAACGCAGACGGGCGCGGTGTGCACTGTACTGTGTGTCCATCTACACAGCTGCTTACTGGGCATGCTCAGACACTTAGAATCTGCACAGTGCAGACATGCATACACATGGGGTGACATCATGGGAGGCAGAATGTGGACCGTCGTGTGTGTCCACCCACACAACAGCAACCCGGCCATGCTCACACACGTAGTATGTGCGCTGGCGCCGTCCGGCATGCAGACGGAGTGCACACACTGCAAGTCACGGCCAGGTAAACCCGTACACACGCACAGGGTGGACACACATGCAGTCACACGTACACACACAGATGACAGCACGGCGTTCTGGGTGCAGGCTGAATATGTACACACTGCAGTGAACACTGTAGCTGCCATGCCAGCACCATGTCATCGGTGCAGCAGTATGCCTCACGGTCCAGCAACAGCATGTGACATATGTCCACAAGACTATGTGGCGGTGTACGTCCGCAGTGCAGAGTACACAAGTACTATCAATGATCCCACAGGTGTGATGTAGTCCACCCATACCGGTATACACGGACAGGCATGCTCCACACATACCACGGGCCTGACACAGATATGACACATGACTGCAGCTGTACCACAGTGAAACAATGTCCAGATATGTCACATATGGGATTTCCTGGCTGTGTGCATGGACTGCACGCAGGACACATATGAAGCCTGTGATGTACCACATGCATAACACAGGCGTACGCGGTAATACACACACGAAGGGAAGGCGGACACATGTCTGTGGTATGCACCCCCTACAGGGTGTAGCGGTGTTCACTGGGACACATACCCTTGTACAGTTTGCCTGTGACAGCTGTGATACCATACCACAGTCCATGTTCCATGTATCGACACACATGTCACAACGTAGCAATGCATACACACATGGCAACAGGGGATACATGTGACACGTGTACTGTGCACGGTGCAGCCGTGCATGAGTGGTGTCTGGTGTCCGTAACACAGTTGCAACCCCCTACCACATGCATACCCATCATGGGGGCCGTCATATGGTGGCATAGTAACAGCACGCATGGCAGTCTGTGTGTACACCATGTGTTTAAACACCTGTCCACATGCATGTGTGCAGGTGCTGGTCACAGGTGTGTCACACACCATCCTACCCTGCCATGTGCATACAGTCTGCTATGTCGCCTTTACATGACAGCGCTGCCATAATGCATACCCATCGGCCATGCATCATCGACCATATGTCACATGGCCACTGTAAGCCCTACCACCTCCCAAGTGCAAATATTGGCACAGCTGCCAGATACAGTGGTAGTACGCAGGATGCACCACATACCGCTGCACGCCTGCACATATCCCATATAGTGGGTGTGGCATTCCTAGCACCAACATGTGTGCACGAATGTCTGCCCATGTATGCCACAGATTGGGGGGACTATGTGCCATGTGCCACACATCACTGTACACCATGGTAGAGATCTGTACCTACCTCAGTGTGGGGTGCATCGATGTGGATGGTGCAGTACATGCAACACATCATCCCTCCGTGTAGACATGTGTGGTCACCACCATGTCAGTGTGTCAACATGTGTGTATGTCTGCTGCCTGTTGTGAGGGTGTATGCAGATATAGTGTTGTGACTGGACACTGACCACACAGGGTGACCATCCCGTACTGGTGCTGCATTGTACAGCCCTGTCAATGCCATACCTGTGAGCCTTACTGGCCACCTGTGCAAGACCACCCCCTGTGACATGGTGCGTGGGTGCATTGTCTTGTGAGGGTGCTAACCACACAGACAGGTGTCCCCATCTGCGCACAATGGTGTGTGTGCCATAGAGGTGTATGCACCGCGATTGCGGACGTATTCCTGTACCGGTACAGCATCCGACTGCTGCACACCGTGCACCACAGCTGACAGGTGACACCTGCGGTCAGTAGCCAGCACACTGCGTATGACACCTGCAGAATGTCACCATACATGTACTGTGTCATGCCATGTATGTGATGTCTCTGTCCACCGTAGCCTGTGGCACTGACCACAGGTGTCAGGTGCAGTATATGTGTGGACATGTGCGTCATGTACCGTGTAAGCAACGTTACACTGTATCCGGCTCCGTGCTCTGCAGGTTTATGTGTATAACCTCTCTTCTTGCAATCCCGACTGTCTGTTCTCTATATCACAAAAGCTCTGCAGCTGCTCCCATAGTATTCCTACATAGGTAAAGTACATGTATACTAAATGGAGTACTACACTGGCCTAGAATCCCCTTGTGTACCCACTTCCCTATAAGTGCCTTCTGACCTGGTTACACAGCAAATGCATTCACGTTCTCTGGCATGTCGAAGGGTCAATTGCTAGCGACCTCTTCTGTTCAGATGGTGAATCTGGGTGTCCAGGGCACTGTTACATGTGCCTCATGGACACGGACAAGCTGCACCTCCCCCAATGAACATAATACATGTGACAGATGCAACTATATAGCCAGACAGGGGGCTGTGCTCTCTCAAACCATGACCAGCAAGACCAAGCGGGAGGGAAAGGACACCATGCACACCACAAACCCAGTGTCACATGTGACTATCGCAAATGCTAATCAAACACATGAACACACTAAGACATACCTGGAGGCACTGTTAAAACATGTCATGAACCTAACGAGCCCTCTGAAGCAGACACACAAGCAACTGCCTCCACAAGACATAGGACATGCAACACATAGTTCTCAACGTCAGTGTGCTAAACAGTCAGAGCCCCAAAGGCAACACACACAATGCCAGACACACTTGTAATGGGTGATGCCACTGTCAGACACACCGACGTCCCACCCACCAGACTGAACAAGGGAATGATCACAGTAGGCTGCCTGCGGCTGGAATCCGCCACATAACACACGCACTCAGGTCACTCCAGCATGTACAGGTATGACGCGGTCATTGCCCATGCTGGTGTCAACGACTGGAGACATACCACCCTGGGATACATTAAAGGAGACATAGAGGGCCACTCAGATTGTGTAGCCCAGGCCAGCATGTCCCTGACCCTGGGCAGTATCCCACCCTCATCAAGTATGATGCCACTATACTGGCTCCAAGTGGTCACCCTTGATAATGTGCCTGGTTACCGGTGTCAATCTGAGGGGATCCAGATTCCTCATACCTGGGATGACATGCTTGGCATGCCACGCCCCTTCGCAAGGTATGGCTCGCACCTGTCGCCCCTGGTCTTCAAGGGTTTGGCTAAGGCACCTGCCACCCCCACAGTGCCCACTGCAGGCAAGGCTGGAATGATAAACCTACCACCCTACACTACAAACCTGGAGAACAGACAGGGTAATACTGCTCAGTGCCAGTGGTCTATGCCCAAGCTGCACACCCTCAAATGCCCTCCTCAGTATGGAGGACATCGATGTCAGTGCTGTGACTGAAACATTGATCAGGGCTGCTGAGAGCACCCCAGCACTATCGGGTCATACCCCATATCACGCGTTCAGGACCATAACCCGGACCTAACACAGAAGGAGGGGGAGTCTCCATTTCCATGAAGGATACACACACCTCCAGGTCGGCAGACATGCACGTAGCAGCGGGGAATATCCAGGTGCAATTAGCCATGGGTAGGACTGCCCTACAGTTTGTTGCATGCTACAGACCACCCTCCCAAACCCAAGATACCTGCACAGCCTTCCTGAAGACACTGGTGAGTATGAATGCTCTCACAACACCGTCATATTGGGTGACATCAACCACCCATACATAGACCGGGAACATTACCCAGGACACAACACCCTACACCAAAGGTTCCAGGTGTTCATACACCTGAATGCGGAACAACCATGCACCATACCCACAAGGGGGAGAACTATACTAGTTCTGATCATCACACATGGGGACGACATGCTCCACACAGGATGTACATCCCTCAATGGTGTGGTCAGACCATATAGTGAACTCACTGGAGATCCGCATCCTGCACCCAACACCGGCATGGGAGACCACAGTGAAGACCTCTCCACAGCGAACCACACACATCATATGACTGGTGTGGTACCCTACAAGGCCTCCATGCCAGTGGTAAACACAGGCCACACTGATGAAACCCTTACAAATGCCTTCTATGAGCACCCCCAGGAATGTCTGCACCAAGCGATCCTGATAACATCAGGACCTTGTCCACCGAAGGCAGGCACATGGTCTGGTGGACCCCAGCCATTGACAAACCATACAACAAGAGTTGAGAGCTAATACATGACAGAGCAATATCAGTACCAGGGAAGGCATCACTGATTAATACCGGCGTTAACATACGATCACTCATACAATCATCATCCAAGGCCGCCTGTGGGACTGGTACTGCAAAGGACACATAAGACAACCATAAGGCCTTCCTTAGCTATGGTAGGAACATGGGTGGAAGCACACAGTTATGCCCAGAATTACTCCAGAATGGTACAATGATCACTGAACCCACAGACATTGTCAACAAACCAGCGGACATGTTCCATGCATACATCTACCCTCCCCCCCCAAGAGGGGATGTATCCATCCCACCAGAGTCTAGCCTCCCAAACATCCCGTATGCCCAGGAGAGAGCTGATATCTGTTAAGCAGTGAACACAGCATCAATGGGACCAGATGGTGTCCCCGGCTGTGTGCTACACAACCTCATTGAGGCCCTCACCCCGCACATAAGGCTGCTGTTTCATCTTAGCCTTACTACAGGCTACGTCCCCGATGAATGGCATACGGCAACTGTGGTCCCACTACACCAGGGTAGTGCTCTTATGGACTCTATACATCCCTGCCCTATTAGCTTGACAAGCCTTGTCTGCAAAGCTGTGGGGAGGTCCATACTGGAGCCCATAAATAAAGACATTGGTGTACAGCAAATACCGGAATATACCCACATCGGCTTAGTCAAGGGCAGATCCTGCCTCCCAAACCTGGTCGACCTGTTTGGAGGAGTCACTAAGGCCAATGATGGGGGTACGTCAGTTTGCACAGACTACCATGACCTGGCGGGAGCGTTCAAACCACACTCCATGTGGGCATCATAGAAAGGCTCACCAGCGTAGATGTAGAGACATATGTCACACAATGGTTTGCCAACTGGATGGAGGTCAAACCCCACAGGGTTTGTGTTCCTGGTGCCATGTCAGACTCCATGCTGGTCCCGAGTGGTGGCCCACAGGGCTCAGTCCTGGGCCCCCTCCTGTTCGGCATTCAACTTTCCAATGTGCATGCAAACATAGGGGGATTGTGGCAGACAAGGTATGCAGATGACTGCACACCGGCCACCATACTCAACACCCCATCAGACACGGACATCCACCTGGGGTCTCATAGAAATGGATAACTGGTGCCAGAGCCATGGCCTGATGCTACATGCCAGGGAAGGTATAGACCTACCCTTTGGGAAAGACATGTTCACCCCGAATTACCATATAGGTGGTAATCCATTAAACATGGTGGACGTGATCAGGGACATGGGTACCACACCTGTCGGTAACCTCTCTCGACACTCACATTGCCAATGTGGTTGGGAAGACATTCCACTGTGCCCACCTGGTCATGAAGGGATTCACATCCACATCGGGGGAGGTCATTGTACCCCTGTACTCTTCACACATCAGACCAATGATTGCGTACAACGCCACATTTGGAATGTACTTAACCTGACAACTGCAGCACTTGGAAGGACCTCAAACGTTCCACAACACAGGGATAAAGGTGCTGAGACATATGTCACACACTGCCCGACCGAGGGGACTCCGGCTGTATACCTTCTCAGCCCGTCTGCTCTGAGGTGATCTGTGCCTGACATACACGGCCATGTCCGACCTGGGTGACATGGACATGTTGCACCTCCTAGGCTCCAAACAAACACGGGCACAGAAGCAACTGACAGAAACCTCAACACAGACATAAATAGGACGTGCTGGAGGGACAGGGTTATCGCCCAGAGACCCCCTACAACATGGAAAAGATTCCCAGCCCATGTGAAGCAGAGCCCCTGACTGACTCTGTCCAAGAGTAATCCTGATGTGTGGATGTGTGATCGTAGGTATGCACCAGGCATCATCTCTGTGTCACTGCTGGACAGAGGGGACAGCGGACCGATGGATGTAGTATCCTCATCCTAAGGGGTGGTGAAAGCCACACACACTCTGGCTAGGCTTACACATGCCGTAGGGCACGTAGCCTGGTATGTACCTATGCACCTATGTACCTATGTAGGGGTCCATGCAGGTTGCGGGTACCTGTGGTATGCTGATATTGCCAGATGTGCCTGTGGGTAACCCACAGCTACATGTGGGGGACTGATAACAGTGCTCCCAGTAGGCACATGCAAGTACACCATATTTGGCATACAGGTTAACAGAACCAACATGGTGCTACACATGTAACCGTCACGCATACCGTGTACACAGCTCAATGTATGCTGCACCTGCACTACATGGTATGTCTGCTGCATGATGTCAGTACACAACCCACGTCACATACACACCTGTCACCTGTCATATACAACCACTGCAACATACACATCACGCACTATGCGGACACAGGTATCACATACACCTCTCACTCTCTTGTCCACCCTGTGCATCAGAATATATTTGCATAACCGTGCACCGATGGTGTGGATGACAGTGCTGCTGCAGAGGCTTCAGCATATGCACAGGGTGATATGTGTGCCAGGGGCATAGGCTGTACCAATGGATGACATCATGTGTGTGTGTAAGGGCCGGTGCATTTACTGGGCATGACTGTGCAGAATGCATGTGGATGTGGTGGAGCCCTACAGTTGTGTCTGCTGTGTGTGGGTATGTGTGTACACAGTTCAGCCATCTGTGATGCCTACACGGGGTATACTTGGCAGCCCCAGACTGTACAGTGCAGGTTGTACGGCTCACTGTGTCCGCCTGCGGCCACGTGACCCGTGCCTGCCTGGGGTCGCACGGGCACTACCGGGTGGAGGTATGGAGTGGCCACTCTCCGATGACACATGTCTGCTGGAACCGTGTCCATGCTGGGACCAGCCAGGGCCACGTCCACGTGGCCTGCTGTGTCCTGGTGTGGTTGGTGTAGCACCAGCTGCACTGCTGCTGCTACCGGCACTGTGTGAGTGGGCATGAGAGGTGGCACGCACACGTCGACCTGCACTAGGTGGTGTTGCTGGCCTATGGCCACGTGTCCTACACCTCACCCCTACCAGGTGTTCCAGCACAGACAGCTCACGCTCGCGGATTGACATGCCTCGGTCGAGGATTCCAACCATCTCACCTAATCGCCTATCCAGAACATCGGCAAGCTGTTGTTGAGCATTCGCCAATGACTGGATGTTCTCATTTAGGGAACGGATTGCGGCCCTCTGCAGCCTCTGCCCTTCTTGGTTCTGCTGTTCAGCACGTGCCTGTGCCGCCATTACAGTCTGGAACATGCGTCTGGTGATACCAGCTGCTGCACCCTGTACGGCAGGTGCATGTCTACCAGAGCTCCTCCTACGAGCAGCACCAGCCACATGCCTGTGTGGCACATCACCAGTCATTACACTGACAACATGGTGTGTACCCGCACCTTCTGTAGCCACCACACATTCCTGCTCAATGCCAACAGACGCTGACTGTCCTTCCTCTATGGGCAATGGTGATGTGGTATGTGTCGGCATCTGAACCGTGTGCGGAGATGAAGGGGACATAGGTGGGATGTTAATCAATGGCACAGCTTCTGCCCGTGACAACCCTGCCTGTGCCTCATGCATATGGTCATCACCGCTAGTATCTGTGGGGACACTAGCATCAGATGGACCGCAGGAGGGGAACGCACCTACACCACCTGTGAATACAAAGACATACTGTAAGATACATTACACACACGCAGACACACACGCAGACACACACACACACACACACACACACACACACACACACACACACACAGACACACACACGCATGCAGACACACACATGCAGAGACACACACACGCTGACACACACACGCAGACACACACACATGCAGACACATCATGCATGTGATATTGCAGATGGCATGCAGCATTCCCACACCACAGCTCAGTGAATGCAGGCCAGACATTAATAGTGGTAGTATGCATACTGCCCTGGGGTGCACACTACATCAAGCAGGTGTCATTTCAGTAGGCATGCAGTACACACATTCATGGTAGTTTGCATGCATCACCGTGATACACCGTGTGGCCACAGGCGGGTTAACAGTACACATGGCTGGCGTCACTTTGTCATGTACTCCGCCAACATGTGCGATAACATGTGGACATGTGACAACGGTGTCCCACCACATGCACCACATCAAACTGGACATCACAGTGCAGTGTTATGTGTACAGGCTACAGATAGAATGCATGTGTAACAAGGATGTCTGTGCAGGTGTGGTTGGTGTGAGCTGTGTACATAGCTATACAGTGGGGAGTACAGGCACTGTGCCACTGCATGGCAGCAAGACACAGGTATGTTTCTGTGTGATGCGTAACATGGACGCATTGCATTGCCATGTCTGCAACACAGTCATGCTGTTCCACAGCACGTATATGGTAGACATTGGTGGCACCTCCAGTGGCTGCAGACAGGCATTGCGTTTGTCTGGTGTACCACATCAGATGTACAGGTGGTCCACTACAGCTATGATCACACTATGTGTGGACAAAGTGCAACGGTGACTACCCACTGCAGATGTACTGTGTGGCAACATGCCTGTGGGTATCACCCATGGCCATGTTTGACTGGGTCATGGACAATTGTGTGTGATGGGCATCGTGTACACATCCCTGTGGTGGCCCATGTGACATACACCCATACTAGTCTGAGGTGTCACAATCCTGAAGGCTATGCAGACATTGTGGATGTCTGCTATGTCATGCGTAGGTCATGTCATGGTGTGACAATGTTGCAGACAGAACACCACGTGCATGGGACATGTCATGTGCCATGTCACAACGTGTGCACACAATGCAGGGGCATAGGTCACATTGGTAACACCTGTGTGCTGGCCAGATCACAGCTCACTATGTGGTACTGTGTGCATACCGCAAATGGCATTTCGATGCATACTACATATGCAGCCATTGTAGAACACCTCCACCATTGTATGCATAGCTGACTGCACATATCACACCGATGGGTTATGTGGTGTCATGCCGGTGTATACTAATGGTTGTATCTACTGTACATGGGTGGCATGTGTGTCGGGTGGTGCAACCTGTATACCGTGACTGGAGTAGACCCAGGTGTGCATGTCATACCTGGCCACATGGGGAATATCTATACACTGTAACATGCCTATTACTAGCAACAGTCTCACCTGCGACGGACCCATGGCTGTGCGACACGCCAGAGGTACCTGTATAGGGGCGACACAACAGTATACACATTATCCATTACTGTAGCCACAGTAAGCACTGTGCATGTCACATCATGTACCTGTGTGGTAGCATGTGTTATGCACATGTCTGCAAACACAACGTAGCATACTGTAGTATGCAGCTTGTGTGGCCATATACCTGGCATGTGTTGGTACATTATGTGGTGTACTGTGACACCCACACCTACCGTCAGTTATCATACACACATGCAAGACTGACTTACCAGGCAGCTCCAGGCTCGTTGGTTGGGAGACACCCACCTCCACGATGGCAGCGAGTGTTTCTGCATGATGTTCCCTGGGTGTCCCCAGACTGGGCAGGAGCTCCTCCGTGTGTGTGAGTGGGTGCTGGGTTGGTGGCCCACCACCTGTCCCACATTGTTCTCTGGTGATTGCGGTGGCACACTGTTTCACGTGCCGTATTAGGTCTGTGCAGTGTCGGCGGATCTGCTTGTAGGTGCGGTTGTTGCCACCCACGTTGTTCACCCTCCTGCACATATCCTGCCACACGTCGTCCCGCTGCTGTGCTTGTTGTGGCACATGGCTGAATAGTAGCTCATAGTTGTCGTGGAGCAACGGTATAATCACGTCATCCTCCTGGCGGCTGAAGGCTGGCAGCTGGGAACGTGGCATTATCTGTAAGACATAATGATGGTGACAGGTCACATTTACACTGATGTACTGGCATACTGCTGGACATACATTGCTATGACATGTACGACATCTGCACAGTAATCTCTGTGATGCATCATGGCAGTGACACAGCTGACATGTTGCCGTCACACCATTAAGCAGTGGGTATCATATCATATCTGTGTGTCAACTCATCACACTGTACACACACCATGTTGATGGTAACCTGCTGTGGACATGTGTACCTGCCTGCACCTGTGTTCATACCAGTTGGCACGTGTCCCAATGTGCACACAGTTCTACTGTTCACCTGGATGCTGTGTATATGTCACTAGGCATCACGTACGCAGCCATTATGAACGTCAGCGGTGGCACTGCACACATACACATGGACACCTGTACATGCATGTGTTGTGCCATGTACATCTACACAGCACTGTACGGGTGTTGGACAACCTGCCACGGCTCACCTGTATTGCACATGTGATACACATGGGACATTGTGTAACCATGTGACATTAGCAGGAAAGGTCATGCATAGCATGTGCGATGCACGTTGTACACACCAACACACAGCACCTGTGACACCACAGGGTGCATCAGTGCCACATTACTGCTGTGGACGGTTGATAGTGCAAGTGCCATTTGTCCATCGCACCATGTATGACTGTGATAGCATGTGCAGCCTTGCTGGGCAGGGCTGCATGGTATGGCAGGGTATGTCACATACATGGCACAGGGATGTGTCCCACCTGGGGGGTACTGATATTGGCAGGGTGGCTGTCCATTCCATATGTCATTGCTATGTGTATATGGACATTACACATGTCTATCATCATGGTGTGGACAATCCTTCTGCAAGGTAGGCTGCACGCTGCTTGGTGGGGGTGTGTATGGTGCATGCAGGTATCGCACATCCATGCATACACATTACCCCTGATAGGTGCTATGTGCTGCGATATTGTTCAACACAGTGCTGTATGTGCCCACACACTGCTATCCCGTGCACATGGATGGTTGCCTGGCCTGACATGGGTACCACATATGTCTACATCCAGTGCCTGCTGCCACCCCCATGTCAGCTGGTGCACCACACAGCGCCATCCCTCCCACAGGGAGCATGGTGTTGGGCACAGCATAGGTATCCATGTATGGGGACAGGGATGTTCACATAGCAGGGGCACTGATGGTATCATCCATCGGACCATACACGTATGACGCACACCTCACACACACAGCCCATTCAGTATGTTGTTCACAACACTGACACAGCTATACTGCTAGGCCAGGGACATTCCCAGACATACATACACAGATGCGTGAACATCTGTCTGTGGCATGGGCTACAATAATGGTGGGGTTCAACACATAACGTGTTTGAGTGTGGCTGGTGCAGACCTTCTGTGCATATGTCTACACAGTAAGCCTGTTCTACAGTAGCCAGCGGTGATGTGCTGTGCACATGTCAATGCTGCACATTGTGTTGGTGTCTGTCTGTCCACAGGCCAGTGGTGGGACACACAGGGGTATTAGTGAACATATATGCATGCCACCCTGTACTGCTGTACTGCTAGCTTCTCGGGTGCTAATGTGTCATGGACATGCACACCTTACCCGAACAGGTGGTAGTGGGTTGCCACCCGTACCCATCTCCTCTTGTGGGTTGCTATGATCTAACACCCTCTTTGCATTGTATGTTCAGGCTATGCACCTGTGTGGGGCATGTGGGCATGCAATGCACTACTGCGTACCTTTGCACCCATTGCAGAACATGTCACACAGGTACACTGGCAGCCATACACTTCACAGCTTGATGATGGTACAACACGTGTTGTACACACGTAACACATATCCTGTGGGACATGGTCATATGTACAGGCATGTCCAACAGTCACGTACCACTGCTACCCCTACATGATGGATATGCAGTACATGTGGTGGTACAGCAACTGTCACATGTAGTCATGCAGTGCCCCCCTACCTACATGGCGTGGTACTGCCTGTGGGGGATATGCGTCTGCATCCATGCTATGGCCATAGCTGACAGTTGTACATCGATATGTGCAACATACCTCATTTGGTCTTCTCATGGGTGCATGTTCAACATGGCTCCGCATTGTTTGTGTCTGTCACACAGTCATTGTTGTACATGGTTTACATGCCAGCCATGGCTTACTGTGTGTGATTCCATGTACTTCATTGGGATACCAGCATTATACATTATAACAGCGTATTCCAGCCATCACATAGCCTTCCTAGATGACACTGTTAGCCAGCCAGTAGGAGGTGTTCCGCCATCTGCACATAGGTCACACAGTACGAGGGCGGCTGACACCCATTCTGGGGACAGGGTTCTGACAGCTGTGGATGGGTGTGATGCTGTCGACAACCATGACTGCACCTGATGGTCACATCTGGATGGGTAACATTCACAACACACACCTACCTTCACGTAGTAACACATCATCCACAACAATGGACATTCCTGCCAGAACAATGTGTGCAGTATGTCTGTATGACCACTGCAGGCACCACTGGTGGCCCCAGCATGGCAGCCAACAGCACCAGTGTATATCCCGTGGAACCATGGGTTACACCATTCACAACACACCTGTCTCAGATGACCCTGTTGTGGATCACAGTGCAGTTCCACACATCATGTTACACTAGGCATCATGCACTGATATGTTGCGGATGTGTGAACGGCTGTGCAACTCAACATATGCACACACGACACATCACCTGGTACAACATGTCTGTCATACAACATGTTATTGTGACCGCCCTGTGATGGCATTATACAGGCTACGTGTACTGGGACATGTGATGGCTCACTGGTATATTCACCCTCTGGGTGTGTGTCTAGCCAAGTGTACAGTAGGCAGTGGTCTGAACACAGGGACACTGTACATTGACCTACTCTGTCACTGCAACTGTTGACTATGCTCATACTGTACTTATACAGGCATGTGGTATCTGACCACTATGACAGTCCTGGTCGACCACACTGCTGTGGCACACATGACCTGCGGACATCTGCCTGGGGTGTGGAGCACACATGTACATCTTCACATGCTATACTGCCTCTGTGGCAGTGTCACATGACTGTCTCCAGCAGGGCTGTAACAGGCAGGCACGGCATGGGGTCATGTGGGACAATGCTTGCTCCTTCCACTGTGCTGCACACAAGCAAGGCACACACACTAGTGCATGACTCACATTTATCTGCAGTGCCTGGGACCTGCCTCCATGCTCTGCACAGTACACCTGCAAGTACAGATTGTACACGGATCATACCTCCCAGGCACATACCTGGACTGCAACACACACAGGTGAGGGGATCCCACATCACACAATGTTTTGCACACATACTGGATATTTGCCGAACACAATGCATCGTAGGTGCTCCATGTTCAGATACCCATGTTTGTGACCGCTAGACACATTGTAACACGCAACAGAGCTTACACTGTACACCACAGGTTACATGCTGTCTGTGTTGTCATACTGTACATTGGGCCTCAGACAGCTGCTACTGCCATGTGCTGACAGCAACCCACACTTCCCTAGAATGGACACCCATGTACCCACACATGCTTGAGGCATGCACTCCACCTAGCTGGGTGACACATTACACAACACATACCATACCTACACTACCCTCAGCATGCACGATACCTCCATGTGTCTGGTGTGTTAAACCTGGGGTTATCCCCCCTTTGGTAGATGAACATATATGCTTCATGGCCCTGCTAGCCACACCCTGGACACACACCCATCGCAGCATACATGGTACATGTGTTCTACAGCCAGTACTACTGACGTCTGCTGACAGGGGTTGTTAATGGCATGGCACCCCAGCAGATGGACAGTGTACATAACTATGCTGACACATATCACAGTGCACTTCCATAGCATGTACGCAATGGTAGGGACCATGCTATTCCACACAGAGACATGGCGGTACTGGCCTTTTCACAGACGCCATGGTGGTGGTCATGTTCCATGCACATCTGCTGTATGGGCACATGTGCAGGCTGTTGCACGGTGGTGTATATTCACATGTGTGGGGTGCATCACTTGACAGCCATGGTGGGTCCTCGTGGTCCATCACATGCTCCAAGGCTAGCTACCTACACATGACTGCCGCACATTGCAGTGTGGGTCCTCAGGCAGTGTGGTGGTATGTCTGTGTTGTTTGGCTATATCCACATTCGATGTCACGTACAACAGTCACCCAGGCATTGCAGACTGAGATAATGTTGGCAACATGCCAGGCAATGGTGTACCTACCAACAATACACACTCTCACTCACTACAGGGTTGCAATCCATACATGGACATCGTAGTGTCCCTGTGGACACATACATGGTACTGCCATGCACACTTTATGTCCTAAGACACTGTCCCAATGTCACTTTCCGATCTCCCTAGCTGTTATGTCCCGCCAACCTGTTTGGTATGTGTCTCCACACCAGCCCACTGAATTCACTGCTAGCCTGTTGTCGGACATTGTGTACCTTGACCGTCACACTGCCGCATCTATCGCGCTACACATGGGTGGCACTGCATTGCATGTGTGGGACTGCATTCGTACACCCACGACTGAACCATTCTGTATGGCACTGGGGCACATCCTCACAAACGTGCTTCACGCACTCATTGATGACCTCCATGCCTTTACTGGCACCCTTGTTGGTCTTCTGTGTGCCACAGCACACCACATACACATGCTGGCCACCTGTCATACCATTGCATGGGTGGTTGGTGTGGTACAGAGGGCAACAGATCAGACATTGTCCTCACATTGCCCTTCAGCACCATTCCACATTCTGGTATTGGCAATGTACACATCCACCTGCACATCATACCCTGTGTCTCAGGATGTTAGGCTATATGACTCCTGGACAGGACACACAGTGGTGCAAGCATATCATGCTACCTACTACATGTCAGGTACATATGGCATTACACAGTCCTCAGTCATGGGGCCCCTCATGTTCACTATTTGCTTACATACACAACATGCTGTCACAGAGTACTGTCCATGCCTAGATATCCCACATCTACATACCTGGCACCATTATAGCTCCACCAGCTCATACTGATAACAACCGTATGGGTGTCGATGTGGCAGATACATCATGTGGGTGTCATGGCATCAGGATGCATGACACATGGTGCATGCACATCACCTTTGCATAGCAACATTCATCCACTGAGTATCACATGGATACTGTCCCCGTACATGCATATCAAATTGTACATGGTTGCTGTACACACAAATGCCCCACATGGTGCTGTGGTTACCGTATTCCACTGTGGCATGGGTACACATCTGCAGGGCCACGCCTATCTGTACTGTGTGTGATGCTGGTACATAGGTAGCCATTGTACCTGTGGCATACACACATCTACACATGGGCAGGGTTACAATACCACATTCGTGGTGTACCTTCCACAACGGCTACGACTTTACATGGCACAGCATTGTCATGCCATGATGTGTACCAGGCTCAGACAGTTTACATATGCGGCTGACAGATGGAAAACACATCTGCATACCACATACACAGGGGTGTCTTCTGCTCTGACATGGACCATGTCCTCCGCATTACTGATGCATGTAGTACTCATACATGGCAATTGCAGTGGGCAGTGTGAACGGACCACTCATGGATATGTGCACACATGACACATTGCATGGGCTGGGCTTCTGTGTTACTTCCGCAGACACAACACACACCATGCTGTGGAACATAGGTCCTGTGCACGTCCCACAGGGACACACAGTGGCACTGTTCATGTGATAGCTCCCTTGCTGTTTGAGTGACACATAGTCATGGTACCACCACAGCAGCAGTACTGTGTAGACATGCAGTTGACACCCACCTCTGCTGTTCACTGGACACTACCATGGGAGGTGACACTACTGTGTACACTGCACATGTGTTTACACATGGACCTGCCGGACTTCATTGTTGCCCACATTGCACCTGCTACAGATCGTTTGGCCATGGTTACTTGGTGTTCCTTCCATTTCGGATGGCTATTATGCTACTACTCTGTCCCATAAGTACAGGCCATACGTATCCTGTTATTGTACATACCAATAGGCCATAACTCCATTATGCATGATATGCCTGTGATACTGTGTATGATGTCTGTCATATCCACCATGACAGCTCTACATTACACATAGTTGACATAGTATCCCCTACTGCAAGGCATACGTGCACGTTGGGCACACATTACGTATGACATCGACGGTATATGCCCATACACATGTGTGCTGTGACAGTATACATACATGTCCTATCCCCTGCTATGGCACTTCCTTGTTGGACATCCACTGCCAGCATCGGCGTGTGGTGTGGCATTGTTCTCTGTTATGCCCCCCTGTGGCAGCCCTTGTGTTATCCCGGCTGTGTACATGATGTCCCACTGCTGTGCACACGGTGTCCACAGTCGTTGGTATGCTCAGCAGGATAGCACTACATAACCACATTTCACCACTCTCTGCATTATGGACAAGTATCATTACTTACAAACACCATTCACCTACAGTACAGCTTCGTCATACACATCATGCGTTACACACCTGTACATATCGTGGGTTCTACATACCTTGTCTGTGTTTCCTTCCGTTTTTCGTTGCGTGTATCGCTATTCCGTTTTCTCACTCTATCCATTTTGGAGTAGTAGTTCGGTATGAGCATACGGTTTGAATATCCTGGGAGTCATCCTTATATCCATCGTTACCTGCAACATGTGGGTTCATCACACCAATAGCTGTTCCTCAGTGTGTACTTGTGCACATATCACCTGTGCATCTACTCCATTCGTACATTACGCGTCGTAACTAGGGTATGGTTGCATTCCTCACCTGGGCGTTGGCTATTTGCCCTACCTTCGTGGAGATGGTCTGTATTGTGTTATGTTATGTGTAACTGCAGCCGCTATGTGTGGCGACAGGTACATTTCGCAGTGGTGTTAGCCATGGATTGTGTGTGTTGGGTATGGTATTATGTTCGACATGTGGGTGTCCCTGTCCTGACGGCGTCTGTTGATGGCGTTTCGCATTCGGATGTGTAACATAGCTGTTGTATTCCTTTAAACAACGGATGCAAGTATGCATCCGCTGTTGATAGTGTTTCCCACGCGAGATGTTGCGGTCATGCAGCTGTCATTGACTGTCTGTATGTTTGTGCTGCTATTACGGCTTGTATCCCTTTGATATGTGCGATGGGGAATATCGGAGGTTGTAGGTGACGGATACGGGTTGTGGGCCTTGCATCTCTACATACACGGTATGCTTGTCTGTGTGCTCCATCCCTGCCTGGGGAGTTGACAGTTACTTGTCTGTTGTTCTGGGAGTGTAGGTTGTGTTGTTGTCATGTGGTGTTGGTATCGCCTGCGTGTGTGCTTCCTGCATGTATTCCTCCGTCACATCGGTGGTATATCTGCGGTTGTTTGTACGTGTGACTATCCCTTGTCATTCTGTCCCGGATATTTACAGTCATTGTGGTCCTGTACTTGGGATGGCCTGTTTGCCAGTGGTTGCCACCTATTCAGGTGGCGATTGCGTGTTTGACACTTGTAGAACACACAGCGGTGTTTACGGGCCGATACGTGGCCACGATCAGTACCGGGGTGGCACATGCGTATTTCCGCGGTACATACCTATTGCTGTGTAACTTTGCCGACGTATCGTTTTGCAATTAGCATATCGGTGTCATACATACGGTCATGATTTGTACATACATCCTTTCCATTTCATGTGGGGTATATTCCTGTGGTACATTCTGGGACATTTTCACTTTGCATCGTTATACGTTGCCACACGCCTAGCCAGGGAGGGGCTCTCAGTACTACTTTGGGAGTACTGGTGTACATACGCCTGGGGTTACTATACTGTATGCCTACACATGTTATTCCACTCCGCCTCTCACATGGCACCAACATACACATTTTACAGTGGCACACACATTACACTCGCACAGCGAAACACACGGCACCCTCACCGCACACATACACATACTGCGGCAGTCACAGAGATGGTTGCACACAGTACCTGTGTGGCCCGCATCACCGGCGGCAGTGTCTACCTCCCCCCTCATATCATCATAGTATTACCCGCACATGTACTGTTACTGTACTGTGGCCTGGCGATCATTCCGACTCGTGGTTATGCATTTCGGTATGTTGACCTTTCCATGGGTGGCGGTTTCCTCTTCTGTTAAACCTCCCGGATGCTCAGGTTGTCTTTCACTATGTTTACTATGTACAGATATCGCGTGTTACTTCTCTGTCACCTTACATCCCTCTGATTCCCTGTCTTACCTGTTGTACTTATATGTATATGTGTACATATATTTCTATGTGTGTAATTATATCTATCTCCATATCTGTATATGCACATATCTACATGTCTATATGTATACACCTTGCGGCGAACGTGGCAGCATACAGCAACGCCGTCTGCTGTAGGACCCGCGTACAGTTCAGGTGTTGGTGTTCCATGCTCCGCTGGCTGTTGGGTGTGCAGTGTTTGGGTGCTGCCTATGTTGGAGTCACACATGGGGCCACCCATACAGTACACTTTACGGGAGGCCATGTTTGTGTGCCATCCATTTCACTGTGTGTGCAGGTGTGCTATACGTTCCCTCTTTGCCAGGGTATAGGCATATTGGGTATGCCTCCGTCTGCCTACTGGGGCTGGCACAGTGTGTTCATGGTCCTGAACCCTCTGTGCCTGGACTGGCCTTGGCAGTTGTGGTGGGCTTTGTGGCCCTTTATCATTATGTCCCTGCAGCAGCTGCTTCCGCAGGATCATATTATGTAGCATGGCACATACTATGAATATGTGGGCACATGTGCCTGGAGAGTACTGCAGGGCTCCACCGGATGTATCCAAGCACCGGAACGGTGATTTCAGCATCCCAAACACATGCTCTATGATTATTCTGGTTTGTGCGTGTGCCTCATTATGGCATTCTTGCATGTGCGTGTGTGCATTTCTGATGGGAGTCATCATCCACGGCTCCAGTGCAGAGTCAGCATCCCCCACAAGGTGGCCTTGTGGGATGTCCCCCCTGGCGAATACCTGGTACAGCTGTGAGGCATGCCAGATATGGGAGTTATGGTAGCTTCCAGGGCTGCCAGCACACACATCCATGATAATGCCCTGCGCATTGCACACGACCTGGCAATTGATGGAGGGGAATCCCTTGCGGTTTATGTAGCGTCTACCCTGCTCCCCAGGTGGTGACTTGATTTGTATGTGCGTACAGTCTATCACACCCAGTACCTCCGGGTATTGTGCCACACGGTGGAAGTGGCGCATATTGCTAGCCAACTCCTCCTGAGAGCTGGGGAAGTATATATGCTCATTGGCATGTGGTAACATGGCATCCAGAAACTGGTGTAGTACCCTGGATGCTGATGCCTGTGAGATGCCCATTATATCCCCGGTTGGCCTTTGAAAGGTACCTGTGGCCAGTATTCGCAAGCTTACACATACCTTTGTGTCCACTGGGATGGGCTCCCCTCTGTTGTTTCTTGTTCTCAGGCATGGCCAGCACAGCTCCACTATTTGCTGTAAAGTGTCCCTATCCACCCTGTAACGCTCTACTATCTCCAGGTCTTGTAGCCCCTGGTAGGTTACCCTTGGTCTGAACACTCTCCTTCCCCTCTGAGGCCTACGGTAGTTGTCGGCACCCTCCTCCACAACTCTCCGTCTGTCTCTAACACATGCTGATGGATCACGGCCACGGCGGCACCCAACATGTACATTTTAAAAGTTCCCCGTGTGTTTACACCTATAGTGCGGCGTTTGGGAATACACGGCTGTGTGTTGTGTGCATTCACACTTTATACTGTTGTGCTGTACACCCGGTGATGTCATAGGGTGTGTCTGTGTGGCCGTATCTGGGGATTATCTTCTGTGTTTTACCGTTGGCACTGCAACGCTGTTGCCTTTGGTGTTGCATTACTCTTGCCTGCATTGGATTAGCTTTCGACCTTACCTTACTGTTTCTGCACATTGCACCTACTATTTCCTGGCATGCATCCTGCAGAGCCCTGTCATGTGTAGTTTCTAGGACATGGCATATCGTGCGTTTTGTGTGCCGCCGCCATTATGCTGCCTGTCTACTTGGCTCTGCTGTGTCAGGTCTTCACTCTTTGCAATCTGCTACCTCCCCTACTTTCTTTGCATTCATATGCCTCCCCTATCCCGTTTTGCAGGTTTCTGCATACAGAGTTGTCAGCTGCCGCCGATTGGCCTTCGTGGGTTGATTACTGTTGATTGCTCATTACTACTCCTATTACACTGCTTCCATATTTCCTCATATTCTCAACATCACCTTCCTGTATCCGATGTTGTTTGCGGGGCGAGCGTCACATGACTGGGTTAAGGGAACGTAGTCATCCTCGTGCACATGCACCTCTGCGCGCATTGTGTGCTCTCAGCTCAACTATTTCCACACACGCCGGTCCTGCAGCTGTGCTGTGCAATGTACAGCCCAAGATTGCTGGGCTCCAATGTGCTTCCTCCTACAGTGGCACACCCCTCTGCAGGTGACATGTATTCCCTCTGAGCCACTCCTCGGTGTATTACCGCTGCGCCGTTTGGTACAGCCTTACGCAGGCGGGGCTTTTGCGATTCAGTATTATCTGCCTCATTTGCATGGCATTGACTACTAATTCATAGTTACTGCGCCGAACACTGCAGCGACTCCTTGGCAACCCTTGCACCGTGGATGTGGCTTTCCATGCATACCATGGTGTATTGTGGCTGTGAAGCTGATGTGTATTACACTGCTGTTTTATGACATTGTCATATTATTTCATTGTTTAGCACCTTCCGCAGACATGTCCTGGGGTTCTGCTGTGAGTTTCTGTGGACATACCATTTATGTTATTATTTACATGTTGTGCATGTTTTCTTTTGACATTCTCTGTGTCTTTCACCACTGGCATATGGCAACAGTGTGATACCTGACGTTGACAGCCTTCCGTTACTCCTATGTTATGTTTGGGTAAATGTAAACCGTTTTTTTGGTTTACATTGCCGTGCCCTTATGCTACGCCTGCGCCACTTCGTGGATCGCTATATGCCTTCATTTGCATGGCGCAACACCGCACATGGGGTGTTTAGCATACCTACGCCGGAGGTGGCGCAGATCCGGCGCACGCCGGTAGTGCACGTGGGATTGGATCATACCTGAATCGCTCGGCGGCCATATTTGTAACGCCTACGCTATGTGTCCGCCTTGCGCAACGTTCATGAATCCCGGGGCAAGATTTTAACATGTTCCTTATTTTGGTATTTCAGCATTTTTTTTGCACTGGCTTTCTTAACTAGGTAATTTAAACTTATGCATTCATAATAGCATTACAAAGGGCATGCTATAAGTAAACAAATGACACTAGAATGTTTAATCAAGAACGTCTTGTAAGTGGAGCTATTTATCACTTGTTTTTCATATTTACAGGCATAGTTTCATAACGACCAAGCTACATTTTATCAAGTGGAATGGTGGGGGACAGAGAAATATACTGTCACTGCCTATGTTTAATACACTATACTTGAGATTTTGGCAGTTTTAGTTTGCAGATAAGTACAGTATTTCCATAACAGTTCTGTTCCTCTCCATGTCTGAAGCAGACAGGCAGTAACTTAAATGGAAAACCAAGTCTACCCAAGTCTCGTTTAGTTTCATTGTTTGTCGTGTCTTTTTTTTCCAAGGGAAAATAATTTTTTCTTGTTTTAACATGTCCCCTATCAATTTTGCTATAAAATCTGAAATAAAAATTTAATATTAAATCCAAATATCTGTGATCATTGCAACCTTGCCTCTAGAAGATTGTCACTGTTGAATAAATTAACAAGTCTACAGTATCTGCTGACAAACCCGGATGAATATTCATGAGGATGAGTATAACATCAAAATGTTTGTTAATGAATTTAGTAAAACATCACCTGATGCTGGGTATTGGGTGGGGTTTGGCTGGAGCTTGCTACTGAACATCCCGGAGGATTAATACAGTAAAACAAAGCCAGTTACTCTGAGTAACATGAGTGAGAATGCATCCTTGCCTCACTTTTCTTGGCCCTGTATACCTTACAATTTCATACCAATAACTATGCCCTATACATACGCATACTTATATTTGATTAAAAACAACAACAAAAAAGTTATAATATAATTCACTAAAATCTGCAATGACATTTTCAAATCTGTTGTGCCACAATCCTTTTATGTATGTTGAAAAATATATTTCCCCGTATTTATTACTAATCCCACCATGCTGTAATGTATATCTGAAAAGCTAGTCCCCTCAAAGGGAGGAGAATGAGACAGAACGGCTATGAGAAGGCAAAGCATTGTGTCAGCCTGGATAACGAAACACACTACTATGACCAGCACTGCTTGTGGTGGTTGAACAACTACACTTCAGGTTACAGCCATTAAGAATAAATTGATGAGGAACACTAGTGGCCTTGATGTTGTGGGCCATAAATGGAACAGAATGCAGGATAGTGGCTGTTTCATGCAACACAGTGCTAGAATCACCAACACATGCTGAAGTGATTTAACTGCCATATCGGATTCCTTATTCTCAGCAGAAAAAAAATATTACTTCCTCTTTGATAAGCAGTATATTTTATGATATCCTTATCTAGCAAGTACTAAGAAGACAAACATACTTTGGAAAGGCAGGACACAGAGAAAGTCAATAATACACCCAAAAAGAAAGCTAAGAAAAAGAGCATTACAAAAGTTAGGCTAAAACTGAATTACAGCTTAATGGGGTAGCATAAAATTAATGTTTTGATTCTAATGGGTATATAGTAAATATTTATTTACAAAAAGCAAATCATAGCGGATGATAATGGGAGAGATAAACATAATCTTTTAGGAGTACGAAATGTTATTATTTATTTATTGTACATTTGTTCATCAGGAACGTCCGACTGGACACAGGTACTTTTTCAGTGTAAGTCAGGGGAGAAAAGCTCCCATTACTAAGCATACAATACAAATACCTTATGTTTAGACAGTAATACAAAATGACAAGATTTAGATAGCTTATAACATTTAGACATAGATATTAGGTAACGCAATGAATAGATACATAGTAGCAATTCTTATGTTTTGATAATCCTGTCAAAATACAAATACTAGTAGAATTCCCATAGGATCTGACAGCATTTCAAAATTCAAGGATTCAGATGTTTTTAAGATCGAGCCATAGATGTTAGGTAATAAAATTAAATGGATACACCAGTTACAATGTATATGTTTTGAATTCCTAACAAAGTGAAAAATGTTATTCTTAGTAAAGAAATGAGTCAAGAAATGGTGAAGGCCAGAAAGAATTAGTATTGTTAGTGTGTGCTAAGAGAAGAGAGACTGGAGCTCTGTTATTGAGATTAGTAGTTTGGGAGTGTGGTTGGAGAAAAGAGTTGAATAGGTACAATGATTATGGGTGAATTACCCTGGGTTGGTGCAGGAACATAGCCACATGTTTGCCAAATAGGTACTTAGAGTTTGTTTAAACTGAGTTAATGAGAACTGGGATACTATATTGGTGGGTAGTGAGTTCCAAATTTTTGCTATGTAGTTAGAGAAAAGGGATTCACCAGCTGTGTAGGTAGCTTTTGTGGTCTCTAATAGTAATTTACTGCTTGAGCGGAAGGGCCTGGTATGTGAGATTGGGAGTATTATATTTTGTAGAGCAGGGTTTTTTCAGGTTGGTGTAAGAGTTTGTGTGCAAAAGTGAGTTGGTTATAGAGGAGGAGGTTGGAAAGTTCAAGCCAATTCAGTTGATTCAGAGCTGAACAGTGATGGGACCTGAAAGGGGAATCAGTGGTAAATGTTGCTATTTTATTATAGCAAGAGTCAAGTTTGGCCATTTCAGACTTTCTGATATTTTTGAGAACTGGGGAGACATACAGGTGGGTGGATATGAGGTGTGTGTGTGTGTGTGTGTGTGTGTGTGTGTGTGTGTGTGTGTGTGTGTGTGTGTGTGTGTGTGTGTGTGTGTGTGTGTGTATGGGCAATAGTAGATTTAGCTTGCTTAGTGAAGAACTATTTATTTCTGTAAAGTATTCCCAGTTTTTTTATGTACTTTTTATGGTCTGGGAGATGTAGACGTCAAATTTCATACTGCAGTCAATTTCAACCCCAAGAAGTTTAGTGTGGGTAACAGGGTGTGATTTTATTTGTGGAGATGGTGTTAAAAGATTGACTCAAAGAAGGGGATCTTGTTGGGTGGAACAGGAGTTTAGTCTTGTTAGGATTTAGAATTAGCTTGGAATTTGTTAGCCATGTTTCAACTGCTAGAAAGGACTGTTGTATAATACTATGGATCTCTTGTAGGGTTGATGCAGCACAGATTAAAGTGGAGTCATCTGCATACTTGATAACTGAGGCATGTAGAGAGGATGTATGAAGATTGTTAGTATAGAGTGAGAATAGTAGGGATCCAAGTATGGAGCTCTGGGTGATATGTAGTGTAACTGGGAGGTGTGGAGAGAGGTCATTCTGCCATATACAACCCGTTGTTGATCTGATAAGTAGCTTTGGAACAAGGAGATAGTGGATTGACTGAGATTAAAATTTGATAGAATTTGAATTAAGTTTGCTATGACTAACCATGTCAAAGGCTTTGGAAAGATCTAGAAAGATGGCTGATACAAATTTCCTGTTGTTTCTGTGGTGATTTACTGTATTAGAGAAAGACATTAGCACAGTATGGTGCTATGTGAGGGACAAAAGCTGTGCCAGGTGTTAGACATAAGTTTGTTTGTGTGTAAGTGGTCCATGATTTGTTTGTGAACACATCTTTCTTGGATTTTGGATAGAGGGGAATAGTATGGTTATAGGTCGGCAATTAGTAAATTCTGTAGAATTTCCCCCTTTGTGTAGTGGTAAAATATGGGAGATTTTCCATATTTCAGGGAGACTATTTTCAAAATTGATCTATTGATGAGGATGGTTACAGAGTATGCTATTGGATCGGCAACACTTTTTAGAAATTTATCTTTGGCTAGGGTTGTAGGTTTTAGCATTTGAAGCAATTTTTTATAATGTTAGTAGAGATGGGTTGGAATGTGAAGGTGCTGTCATTAACTTTAGTTGAAGGTGGTGTGGGAGAGAGAGGAGGACGTTGGAGATTATTACATGATTTGGGTGGGTCTGAGAAGGGGGATCTGAAGGCTAGAGAGGGCTAGGATAGTTTTGGTAAGATATGTATTGAATTGTGTGGCTATATTATCTGTAGTATTATTGGTAGATGGGGCAGGTGTGGTGGATTTTCCTGGGAGAAGGATGTTATTAATGGCTTTCCAAAACATTTGAGGATTGTTGTGGTGTCTTAGTTGGATATTGTGGTAGTAATTGGATTTATCTTGTTTAACTGGTTTCTTAGCTTTATTACAGAGCTCAAGGTATGTTTGTCTAGCTGCTTGGGTCTTGGTTTTATGCCACTGGATCCAGGCTTTGTCCCTAGCTATCATTATTGACCTACTTTCCTTACTTAGCTAAGGGGCCACCTTTGATTTGATTTTAATGGTTCTGGAAAGTGCATGGGTGTTCAAGATGTCTAGAAATGTGGAGTTAAAGAAGTCAACTGCTTCTTCTTGTGGAAGTAGTTTGAGGGGTGTCCAGCTGCAGCTATTTAATGCTGATAGGAAATTGATGAGGTTGAAGTTTTTATTTATTTTTTATTTTATGGTAGACTGTTGTTTAGTTATGATGCAACCGGTGCCTTATTAAAAAGGTGGGTTGATGATCGCTCAGGCTGACTGGTAGACAACCAGATTGGAGGTGGAGGGCAGGTTGATTAATTAGTATCCAGCCAAGGATTGATTATTTTTTGGTTGACTTATCTATTTTTGTAGGGCCTGGGATGATTTGAGTAAATCCATAGAGGTTGATGAAGTTTGTGGGCTATTATGAGGAGCAGGTCTGCCAATCAGTATTAAAATCATCTATCATGATAGTCTCATGTGGTATTGAGTTAGATGTCCAATGTAGTGAGCTTTCTAGGCTAGTAATATCATTTACCAGGAGGGATATAACATTCTATTATGTATAGGTTTTTTTGAGTTAATTTCTAGTTTGGTAAATAGTATTTCAGACTTGTCACAGTTGGGAGTGGACAGATCTACAGACTCTATACTGAGGTGGTTTTTAAATAACATTGCTACCCCACCTCCTTTTTTGTCTGTTCTGTCATTTTGCAAGATATTATATCCAGAAGGTAGGATCTCTTTGCTACTGTTGTTTTGTTTTAACCAAGTTTCAATTAGTATAACTATGTCTGGAAAGTACAGGGAAATGTTGTCATGAAAATCATGTACCTGATGTATGATGCTCCTAACATTTATATTGAGGAATAATAGGTTTGACTTATTATGCTGGGTTAATAGGGTGGCAAGAGGTTGGGGAGGGGTAGAATTGGTGTTATGTTGATTTGTAGCAACGGGTCCTTGGTTGGGGTGTATGTCACTGGAAAGTTGCAATCACAATTTTAATTGTAGTAGAAGTTGTAATAGTTTAAATAAGATTCTGTTACGTTTTTGAGAGGAATGTGATTTTGGATTTAGAGGTATAAGTCTGTCTGTAATATAATGTATATAA
Source organism: Protopterus annectens (assembly GCF_019279795.1). Taxonomy (NCBI): domain Eukaryota; kingdom Metazoa; phylum Chordata; order Ceratodontiformes; family Protopteridae; genus Protopterus; species Protopterus annectens. The sequence continues at coordinate 93,644,639 of NC_056730.1, read as the reverse complement.
GCAATGTTATATAGATTGGGAGTAATAGTAATGGTGAGAGGAGATAGATGGTATGGTACGGATGTTATGTGTAGGGGACTGTTATCCTGGTAGTGAATTTTGCTATGACTGTAAGTATAGTAAGAGAAAAGGTGTAGGTGGTGCAAGTGTGAATGTGTTTGGTAATGAGGGATGTCATTTTAATGGTGAAGTGTTATGTTTGTTGAGGACAGAAGTAGAGTGAGGTGTATGATAAGAGGAATGTGATGTCTTGAGAAAAGTAAGGATGAAGAGCTAGAGAATAGTGTTGTGCTTAGAACAAGTGAGATGAATGGACTGAAATGTTGTGGGAGGTGAAGTAGGCATGTTGAAATGTTTTATTCTATGGTGGAAGTAAGATGTCAGTGTTGTAGCCTAGAAAGGAGGTGGAATGGAGAAATTAATGGTAGTTGTGGCCAATGGTAATTGGGTAAAAGTGTGTGGCTGTGTGAGTGTCTATAGAGGAAAATGTGGAGGTTGAGTGATCAGAAGTGAAATGGGCATGGTTATGGAAGTATAAGTCTAGGTGAAGTCAGGGTGGGTGGGAATGTGGGTAGGGTAGTGGAGCGAAGTGAGCCCAAGTGTAGCAAGATAATGACTAATAAGATCAGAAAAATAACAGAAGTAATACATTCATGGGAATCAATGAAATAAAATAAAATAAAATGTGAAGAAAGTAATTAAATAGGAGTGATGGAATGTTTTAGTAAATCTAATGCTACATAAACAGGAAGAAGGAAAGCAGTGTACTAGCATGCTTGAAAGGAAGTGGTTGGTAACAGAAGGCAAACATTGCTAGGAGAACATATGTTATTGGAATGCCACAGTGCTCTCACTTTTTGCCATCTAGATAAGCATTTTTTTCCTCAAACTTCAATGCAGCTATTGATGTTATGAAGCTAAAGTGAAAAATAGATGTAAATACAAAATCATTCAAATAGTGGAAACAATGCAGATCAAGGAAGGCAGCAAAAAGAGCAATTGCTGAGTGCTAGAATGTTTTAAAAATTATACGAATTAATTATACATTGATATGCTCAGTATACCTGAAAACCAAATATCAATCTGTGGTACCAAAAAAAAACAGAAAAAAAGAAATGAAAGAAATAAAATTATCACAGATTGTAATTAGCTAGGAACATTGTCATTGAAATTAACTTAAATAACAAAGAAATAAGTACAAGCAACACTATAAGGGAAAAATATAATTTTCAGAAGACTAGTACCAGTAATGTTTTATAAGAAGCAGCTGAAGGCTACTGGCTAGAATTCACAGATGGTTGATGAATTGCACTGCACAAATAAACACATTAGGGATACAGTACACATCATCCTTACAAATCCTAAACTAGTTTCTAATATAATTCTACAATATGGAGGAGTATGTTAGGTTTCCCAGGACAGCGCAGGAGAGAACTGACACCATGTGGGCTTTTTTATGACATAACCCATTTCTCTGATGTCCTGGAAGCTATTGACTGCAGCCATGATGCTATCAAGTGAACATCTGGTTGAGAGGGCCTGTCATACTTCAAAAGGAAAGCCTTCTATTCCCTGAATTGCCAGGTAGTCTCCAATGTCCATGGCATTATTTATAATATATCCATGGACCACCCATGCAATTTACATGATTCGCACATATGGCACATATCTGACCTATACCTTTGATTCTTTTCAGGGAGCTTCCTGGAAGGTTGTCTGGTTTGTAGGTGTACACACATGCTACATACACAGGTCTACACTCACAAATATCATGGAAACAGAGAGGAGGCAACATCTAATATATTGTGCGTTGTGTGTTGCAGGCAATGCAGAATATGTTCTAGAGCCTTGTTGCATCACCTTGATAAGCAACTCACAGACCATGAAGAAAATGACGTAAAAACATCTCATGTAGAAATACAAAATGTAGGCAAGAATCTATTTGGACAATTGAAGGGATGATTCCAGTATGTACACAGCTCAAGAGGAGTACTGTAATATAGTTTACATGTATGCAATAAGATTGCTTTTGTATTTACCATGCTGCAAATCAGGGTATTGTACAAACAACTGCAACAGCTGGTGAATATCATGGCAAGACTTTTCATACCACTTGTAGCAGCAGCAGAAGGGCAGGGTGGAGGAAAAGGTCAGGGGAGGAACATGCAGCAGCAGCAGAAAAACAGCTGATGAAGAGGCAGGCAAAGTGCATTGCTGCACTGACAAAGAGACAGTGTCTGGTCCACAAGTATGGGCCATGACACAGACAACCCAGAATAAAATTACATGTGCCATCACACCCAGGCTATGTAGGACAGTGTATTGACTAGCCATGCTATGCATCAGATATCACCATGTCGGGTCTATGTTAAGCTACCAAAAACAATAAAATGCAAACTAAATCTTGAATGGAAAAGAGCAAAACAAAAAAAGTATTGAACAAGGACACCATCGAAAAGAAATGCATTGCAACGTCATTGTCAGCCAACATCTCAAATAAAACCAATCAAGTTGGGGGGCTGCTCCCCCCACACCCTCCCCAACTACATATACCAACTTTGAGATAGCAGTACAGTGGGGAATAGAGCAAATTTAAAAGGTTTCCCTTCACTTACCATATGCATACCATACCATACCATATCATAATTGCATTACTTCCTGGTTGTTGGCCAACAATGGCCATTCAATTCATTTATTTTCATTGATGTCCTTGTTCACTGCTTTTTTGTTTCACTCTTTTCTATTCGAGATTTAGCCATTCACATTTTATTGCTTTTAGTAGCCAAACATGGACCCACCATATCTACACAGATTAGGGAGGTGGACAGAGTACAGTAATTGTCACTTCCTCAGGTGAAGAGGGGCACAGTGACAGGTAACAGGTGACTGTAACATTTTAATATGAGGCAGGGTCATAAGAGCTGAACCAAACAACTACATACTCTGGGTGGTTTTAGGGAGTTAGGGGTCACATCCTCCAGTAATGGGGGTCAAGCCACCACTACATGAACATTGGTGATGTCCACAATGTTGGTTTGCTGTGTTAGGGCTCAGCACAGTCCATGACAGGGAAGGGATAAAACTACAGGATTATGCACATACACCCTGATGTGGCATCTCATGTGCTCAGCCTGTTGAGTGCAGTTGCCCATAAACTTTGTGGCATCCACAAGCAACAGGGAAGGGGAAGAGGTATGGGACCACCTGTATGCAGCCCCGTGAGGCATCCCAGACAATGAGCTGGAGGAACATCACTGTCTGTGATCTGTATGGCATCCATGACTAGGGATGGAAGGCTGTGTGTCTGTGCACCAGTGAGAAAAAACATGTCAGAAAGTGGGTGTGTATGGTGTCTGTGGCAAGTACGTAACTATGAGAAAAGAAAAATGTCAGCGAGCTGTCAGTAAATCAGCAGAATTTAATGTACAATCTTGACTAAGAGCTCTTGGTCCAAACTGTATAATAATCTCTGCTGATATACCAACACTTTTTGTTTCTACTGGACTTATGATTTAAACCACTGTGAACTGTTACTTCCATGTACAGACACTTTATTTTGGTATTTAGGTACATAACTATGTCCACAGCCTCTGCATTTTTGTACCTAGTTATCAGCTGCAGTTATTACTGTTCAGAGCCCTCTTGTCCCATACCTCTCAAATATCTAGATTTATGCAAATGTCCACATTTTTGCCTCATATTTTTCATGTGTTTCTCATAAAATTTGTGCTTTAATGGCAACTCAGTTCAGGATTGATGTCACTAAATAATGATATCCATTGAAATGTCAGGTCTTAAGAAAATGCATACTAACCTATTATTCTAACAACTTTCTAAGTTTATAAGACCAATATTTAAAGTTTGTCCCTGATTTTGGGCCTTTGCCACCCTTCCTTCATTAGTTTTAACTTTGTTCAAATTTCTTGTGCTTAGAGATTGAGAGTGATGCCCCCCCCCCCCCGCTCTATGATTATGCCATAGTACCATGGTACAGTCCTACATTGTATGATGTGTCCATGCACAGGAGGCTACCATTTTATATTTGACTGGACCTGAATGAGAGGGTGTGGCTACTTCAGACAGTGGGGCTTGGAGGACTACCCCTTGGTGTGTCAATGAGAGCAGGAGTTTTCTGTATTTCCTGCACCGGTAATTCAGAGAGCACCTGTTGAGCAGCTATGATGGCCCATTAAGAAAAGTGTCTGCCTGGTATTTGCTATCATGGATGCTGAGTGATGTCACTGACAATATCCACTCTGGTGAGTATTATCAGTATTGCTACAGTGACCGGAAGAGTGCCACCCTGGCAGACTTCACCAACAGGAGGCAAAGATTCAGCAGAGGGAGCCAGAAATGTATTCTAATTTTTTTTCAGAACCATTGTCTTCTACTATCTTAACTGTTGTATGAGTGTACTTAACAGCACATGTTTTATTTTCCAGTATCAGAGGAATGGCACCAGATCATGGCTGTTTACAGCAGATGGTGGGAGTGTCCCTCCAGGCAGTGGGGAGTGTATATATTGTGTGGCAGTCCATTTCACATCTGCATAAGTGTCATTTTCATATGTGTGTGTCGGCTGATATTTTCTCATTCTGTCATCCCACTGTAGGACCAATTGTAGATGAGGAGAAGGAGCCTAGACTACCTCAGTTTCTGCCAGCTGATGTATCTGAAGCTGGGACACCAGTGGTCACCAGCTCTGCCTAAAAGCAAGATCCTCTGCTGAGGTAACTCGGATAAATCACTGGTGTCCTCTATGTTCGCTTCTCAGTGCTGTGGGTGAAATCTCCTCTACTGAAGGTACATAGGAGGTCTGCCTACATGAGGGGTGAAGGCTGGTCACAGGAGCTGGATGACCACATACTGAACATCAAATAACTTGTGGCATGACTGGTTGAGTTACCTGACTGGTATGCCCTGGCCATAGGGCATCCTGAGAAGAAGCCAACCTATACTATCAACTATCCAGAAGAGTGATGGCTGTGTTTGTTATGCTCTGAGCTAGCTTGGCAGCCATCCATGCCAGGAACCCTCCCAGTCTCGATCTTGGTGTGCTCCTTAACTTATACATGATTTTGCATTCCTTGTTCATTGTACAACATTCCATATCGCCATTTGTCCTTCTACTGTACGTATGTGTCCATCTATGGTCTTTGTCACATTTTTTTGTGTACATTGTCTGTTTGTGCCTATGTTCTGTTTGTTGCCTGTCTGTCCCTACTAACTGCCTTTCTCCTCCTACCCTATTGCTGGTACTTTCCCCAACTACTCCTTCCCCACAAAAATACTATTTCTTCTCCTACCTTTCCTACTTTATGGTTACTCTTCTTTGTTAGAATATTCAAGTGAAATTCATTCAATAAGAAAACGCAAACATTAATTCAAAGAACTTTGTAAATTATTTATCCGTATGTGTTAACAAAGTATGTGTATATGCTACCAAAGTATTTTTGTATACTTATATATTCTTTTTCTTTAAGGATCATGTGATCTGAATAGTTTATTTTATTGGAGGGTATCTATACAAAATGGGGTTTCTCTAATATTGACTTCAGATTCTGAAGTAGTTTTTAATGATGAAATTGCTTGGTCTGATGTGTACAATAAAACTGTGGATTAACGTTTAGCTCCTGTTAGCAATTTCAGGTTATTTTTGTTTTCCAGGAATTACTGACAAAGAGGTTTGTAACTTATACTGAACCTAGTCCTTTCCTTTCCAGATAACAACAAAGAAACAAAAGTGGAAAACAGTTGAACATGACACTGATATATCGATGCAAAACTTTGACAATAGATGTCCAGCTGCTAATGTGACATTGTTAGTTTATCTAACGGAAAGGATACAGCACAGTACCTGAAAAGTATATTGTTTTGCTTTGTTTTAGAATTCTGGATGCTGAATTCTTGAATATATATATTGAACCCTCTTACTTGTGTTCAACCTAATGAACTTCTATGTTTAGTTTCTTGAAAAGAAAAGAAGCAAACAAAAGAATTGTATCTACATGTAACTTTGGGACAGTCTGGTTGAGCCCGCAAAGAACTTTACATGATATCTTACTTGATCTGATATTCAGAGAAAAGGGTATATCACAAGGGTAGCCTTGAACCTCAACACTCTATCCCCCAGCAGGGCCTGTCCTTTCATTAAACTATTCCTCTCCATTCACATCAGTGTTCTGATCTCATTATAACACATAAACACTGCAGCTTAAACCTTTAAACCCCTTTATATTCAATTCTGATACTGTTGCCAATATATCAGATATTGAAGTCTCTCAGTTCTCACCTGACCCATTCCCATAAGTAAAACTGTTTTTAAAATAAGAAGTTTGCTTGCAACAGTGACCTTGAATTACAAAATTATCTGTTTCGTGAGTTAGCTAACTAGTCTGTTCCATAATTAAAAAAAACAAGCAGAACTGTAAAGCATACATACAATCAACATTATAGTCCTGCTTCAAGGTCTGACATATAATGCCATAGTGTCATAAATGTCACATGCTACTGTATTCCAGTACCACAAACCATCAAGACCTACTGGCAGCTAAGGATAACTCTGGGATACAGCCTCTGAAAGCACATTTTTTTATTTGATTTGACTACATGGTGATTGAGTGGGGACAGCTTTTATGTGTAAGCCTTCCTAGACTCTCAATTACATTTATTTGATAACAAATACTAGAATTACAAAAGTCAAAACATGATTATTTTGGGGGAGGGACCATCTGTGTGTGAAAGTAACTGAGCTATTGTCACTTGATGAAAGTTAAATGAGTGTGGCTTTGAACTGTAAGGAGTAGTGTCAGAATGCAAGTGTGTGTGTGTGTAAAAATAGATTGCATGTGTGTGTGTTTGTGTGTCGGTGTGTAAAACAAGCTGAAACACATTATTACAGGCAGAATTTCTTTTACTTGGACACCAGGGCCGGCCTTTGGTCAACTGGTGCCCTAGGCAAAAGGACTCCGTAGCACCACCACCCCCACACCACATGGTCCCCCATCCTGGTCTACCTACATCATCCAGATTACTGGAAAAGCACCCCTAGTACAGTGGCATTCTAGGCATTTGTCTAGTTGGCCTATGCCTAAGGCCGGCTATGCTGGACGCAGTTGGGCACTTGCAGTAGAGCAACCAGTCAGTTTTAGCTGATTAAAGTTATTGATCTTCAATCAGAATTTTGTGGAAAATTGCATGTGTGCGTGTGCGAGTTTTTTTTACCTGGACACAGTTGGGCACTGGCAGTGTAGCAACCAGTCGATTGTTTTTCAAGGTGAGTGCAGTCTGTTTGTGAAAGCAACTGAATACCTCTTATTAGCTGATTAAAGTTTATGATCTTCAATCAGGATTTTGTGGAAAATTGCACGTGCGTGTCTGTGTGTGTATAGTTGTGTGTGTGAGTGTGTGTGCGTGTGTGTGTGTGTGTGTGCGTACATATGTGTGTGTGTGTGTGTGTGTGTTAGGCAGCCTGAACTAGATTATATCGGAAAGAATAAAGTGGTTATTCTCATAAGTATACTTTGTGTAAAAATAGATGACTAAATGTTCATGCCATACGCACTGTGTGTGTGTGTGTGTGTGTGTGTGTGTGTGTGTGTGTGTGTGTGTGTGTGTGTGTGTGTGTGTGTGTTTGTGTCTCTTTGAGAGAGAGAGACTGAAAAACAACTTGTAATACATTAATATGAATGTAATTTATTTCACATGACTTCACTTGGCCATTGGAGTTATAGCCAGATTAGGGAGCTACAGCTGCTGAAAGCAAATGACAATTCCTGTCTTAGCTTAATTTCTCTGGGAAGGTAAAACTATGCCCGTGTGTGTGTGTGTGTGTGTGTGTGTGTGTGTGTGTGTGTGTGTGTGTGTGTGTGTGTGTGTGTGTGTGTGTGTGTATGTCTTATCTATATGGATCTATATGACTACATCGACAAGTTAGAACATCGACATCCACATTGTCGACTCCAGATCACCGACAAATTAAATAAGCGAAATGTCAGATTACCGACATTTACATGTTCGACAAACACGCAGTCAGGAATTAAATGCTCCTAACAGCTGCACAAAACTGCTACCCTTACTAAACCATGGTATTCATGCATACCTAAATGAAAAATCTGTTGCAGGAATATATCGACAAACATGCAGTCACGAATGAAATGCTCCTAACAGCTGCACAAAACTGCTACCCTTACTAAACCATGGTAGTCATGCATAGCTAAATGAAAACTCTGTTGCATTGTACACTACGTGTCAATTTGCTGAAAACCTGGAGATTTTCTTTAACTTATATTCCTGCAACAGAGTTTTCATTTAGCTATGCATGAATACCATGGTTTAGTAAGGGTAGCAGTTTTGTGCAGCAGTTAGGAGCATTTAATTCGTGAATGCGTGTTTGTCGAACATGTAAATGTCGGTAATCTGACATTTCGCTTATTTAATTTGTCGGTGATCTGGAGTCGACAATGTGGATGTCGATGTTCTAACTTGTCGATGTAGTCATATAGATCCACATGGTACAAGATGAAATGTATTACTGAAGATAGAATTGCTTTCTCTGGACAACAGTTACACATCAAAGGTGCTTCAGTCAGAAAATCAATTTCTTGAGAGCAATCTGTGTGGAAAACAACTGATCACTACTTTTGCTTGATCTTAGTTAACTGTTGGTCTGGAGTTGCATGGCCAATGTATCTGTGTATATGTAAGACGAAGTGAAACAGAGAAAGGCAATATACATTAGTCCAGGCAGAACTTCTTTCACTTAATCACACCCTAATATCTGGTGTGTACCCAGTCAGAAACATTATTTTTAATTCACCCCAGCTGCCACCGAATCACTGGTCGTTTCTCAGCCAAGTGACCCATGCATTACCTGTTACAGAGATTTGAGTTGGCTGGGAGGGCCCATCATTATGGCAGTGACCAGGAGTGTTTTGTCTTTTATTAAGCTCTAAACCTCTACATCTGCCCAGCCAGTGGACCCTGGTGTATCATGTAGTGGGTGTCTCTGTTATTCTGCCCCTCACTTCTTCAAGGGGCTGGTATCAGCAGAATCCCTGCCCACTCAGAAAATGCAAGATGTGGAAGTTCTCCACCAGAGAAATCCAACCATGTGTATGTACCTATGAGCATATGCGTTCCCTACCTCAAGGAGAGGCATATCTATTATTCCCTACCTGTGCTGTCAAGCATCCAGGCTGTTAATCTGACTTGAGTCCCCAGGCCTTAGTCAGGGCTCTCACCTTTTACACCACAGGCGCCTGCTAAAATGGTTATTCTGGTGTAGGGACGTTAGTGAAAGAAATATAAACTGTTTTTCTAGTATTTCTGAAAAAATGAAGGCAAAGCCTATATTTATATTTTGATAATTATTATCTTATTATTATGGATTCACATCATATGTACTGCAGTTTTTCATCCATAGCAAGTCCTACATACTGCAAGAATTCATTAGATTAAATTTACAAACTAACATGTAAATATTCCTATTTCTCAAGGAGAGAGAATTCATTATGTTTATCTTTTGTTGACTGGATTAGTGCCACTAAGTAAGTAGCCTCTTTTCAGGGTGGGACTCGAGCCTCATGGGGAAATTTGGCCAGTACACTGGGGAACCTACTCTTTGGAGCTGCTAGATAGCATCAGAGGGCTTCTACAGAATCAAGGAATAGGCCTAAGAGAAGTAGCAGCATGGAGGAGGAAGAGAGAAAAGTTATGGAGAACTTGGAGATGGAAAAAGAGAATTTGGAGGGAATTTTGTTTGATAGGTAATATCAGAATCCAGATAAAGATTCCTCTTTGCTAGATGATATAAATAAGTTGTATTTAGCTGTCTCAATGGAGAATGAAATAAGCAATTTTTTTCCCCAAAAACATTTTTATTTTTTCATTATAAACATATGCAAATGTACATATAACAAATACAATAAGACAATAACAAAACTATTTACAATATTTACATTCATCCATGATAAACAGTCATTTTATCCATGAGAAGTTATCAGTATTTGTTCAAAAGGTTTTCCAATTTTTGCCATGCTATTTGTTTATGAGTAATGTTATGAGTTCTATGAGTTATATTACAGTTGGCCATGGTGGTGCAGCAGTTAGCTTTGTTGCCTCACAGCAAGAGGTTCTCTGGTTCGATTCTCAGCTGGAGTACCTTCTGTGTGGAGTCTGCATGTCCTCCCCGCAGTCAAATGAATTTAAAGACATGTAGGTAGGTATGTATGTGTGTTGGTGTGCCTTCTTTGAAGGTTGGGTGCCGGGCTGGCAACTCGACACCATAAAACTTCACTGCCAATCATTAGCAGACCGGAGTTCTGCTGTGGCGACCCCTAACCAGGAAAAGCCGAAAGACATAATAGTTATGAGTTTTATAACAAATGGTTTGCAATTCTTTTTTTACAAACAACTTTTGCTAAATTAATAAATTCTTTAAACATCAAATCTTGTTTACTTTTCCAATTCAAAGTAATAACTTTTCTGGCAATTGCAAGAATTGACCAGAGTAACTGAATCTGAGATTTAGGTATTACATTAGGTATAGGAACATTGAATAGGATTAGTGAGATAGAAATATGATATTTATCAGACCATAAAGCCTTTACAAAATACCTGAAGTCCTTCCAGTATTGAACAACATTTCTACATTCAATGAACATGCAAACCCAGTTGGCCTCTAGTAATTCATCACATTTCCAACATTTACTTTCACTGTTTTTGAGTATAAGATTTATTTTATGTGCTGTATAGAAACTCTGATTCATAAATTTACATGTATACAATCTCCAATATAAAGAAGAGGAGGTACCATACGTAGACTTCAATAACAGTTTTTTGGATTCATCAGATATTTGTTCTCCGTTAATCTTTGCATAGTAATTCCAAAAATCGGAATCAAACTTTAGAGTGTCTTCTCTTAGTATCTTATAGAAAAACTTAATTTTTGATCATCTGTCTTTTCAAGACACCTAATAAAAAGCTGGATCAAACTAGGTATAGATTCAGTCTCTAGGTTGATTGATACTCTCATTTTGTTTTCTATAAACTGCCGTAATGAGTGTATAAACAACCAACTGTCTTGACTATTATCAGAACAACATAGAAGAGAGTTTAGTGGTTTAATACTCTTATTTTCAATAAATTGATGTCAGAATATCAAGTTATTTTCCTTTAATTTTTGCACTGCATTGATGTTGAAATAATCTAGGCAATCAGGGGAGTATGCTATAGGGAATATAAGAAATAGGAATTGTTTAATGTTGTAATTACAATCAATTATATTTTTAAAGTTATTAAATATTTGATTAATGTCATAAGAAAAATGATCAAACTTCTTATTAAATAAATAAAATTCAAGTAAAAGCCAATTAACTCTACTTATTCCGTATTGTTTCTTAAATTGATTTTCTATAGTTCTGACATCAGTTATATGAATCTCATGTATTATTTTCCAGCCAGATATATAGGTAGGTGGGATCCAATGTAATATTACATTAATTATAACTGATTTGGAATAAAGATCTAACCAAGGGAATGCTATCCCATTACTGTCCCAAGCTCTAATGTGCCATTTATATGCAATCCTAGGTTTTAAGGGGAACCATAAAAAATTAAGTAGCGTGGAATCTAATTTTTAAATAAGTTTTTGGGAGGGAGTAGTATCAATGACTGTATATAAAACAAAAGTTTAGGTAAAATTATCATTTTAATTAAAGAGAGCCTATCCTCCATTATGAAGAACATTTTATTCCATCTTTTGATTAGTTCACAAATGGCTGTTATTAAATTATTGTAGTTTAGTTTAACAGACTCTTTCCATGTACTCTTTATACCGACACCCAAATATTCTAATACACCATTCTCCCAATTAAACAGGCTATTCTCTCTTAGGTTTTTGTTGATATTTTTGTTAATTAGTAATGCTTTGGGTTTATTATGATTAAATTTAAGCCCTGAAATTATTTCAAACTTGCTTAAGGTATTTATAACATCATGCAAAGAACCATCAATATCACCCAATATTAACAACATATCATCAGCAAATAATTGTATCTTAGGACAATAGTCCTTATTAACTTGAAAGCCTTTTATATTTTGCTTGTTTATGATATATGTAGCAAAAGGTTCCATTGAAAGAGCAAACAATAATGGTGACAAAGGACAACCTTGCCTAGTTCCCTTGAGGAGTTCTAGTGGTGAGGATAGACATGATCTGATTTTCACATAAGCTTGTGCCCTACTATAAATTTTCATTAATAAGTTGACGAAATCTGAGGAGAATTCTTTGTAGATAAGACCAACTAATAGAATCAAAAGCCTTTTCTATGTCTAGGTTGATAATAGTTAGTTGTTTTTTGTATTTGCATGCTATGCTTATTAATGATAGTAATTTAATAATGTTATCTTGCACTTTTCTATGAAGAATGAACCCTGTCTGATCATTATATATTAGATTATGTAATATTTTCTTTATCCTGTTGGCTAATATTGTCATGAAAACTTTGTATTCAGTGTTTAGTAACAAAATTGGTCTATAGGAATCACAAGATATGGGGTCCTTACCTTGTTTTAAAATGGGGAAGATAACTGAATATTTCTACAATGGGGGTATTATAGATTTTTGCTTAAGCATAGTAAAGGCACTCATCATTTTCTTTATTATATATTCAGGAAAATCTTATATAGTTTAGGAATTATTCCATCCAGTCCTGGAGCTTCAGTATCTTTTAAATTCTTTATTTGCTCTTTCACTAATGTTAGTGTTATTTGTCTATTTAATATGTTATTTTGTTGCATTGACACCTTAGTAGTTATATTTTCTTGAATAAAAGTAGTTATTACATTATCTGTCTCCAAAAGTGGTGTGTTATTATTTATATCTTTATAGTAGTTTTTGAACACTTCTAATATGCCCATTAAGTTAGATGTACTCTTAACTCAACCATCACATTTATATTTAATCTCATTAATAAGATTTTGATTGTTTATTGTTTTGGATCTTACCACTATTTTATGCAGATATTTAGGGTTTACAGCATAAGATTGTAATTTCAATTTTCCAGGTTTATGGCTACCTTATGTATCAGAACTTCTAAGTATTTTTGATTTAACTTAGTAATTTCGTTATGTGCTACTTTGTTATTTGGCTTTGCATCCATTTTTATCTTGTCTATTTTTTTGTAAGTCTAAAATTTCTTTGTCCCACTCTCTCCTTTTTTTAAGGTAACAAGATTTTATTCTACCATATGTATAAACTTTAAAGGTGTCCCATAGTATAGTATCAGTCACTTCACCATTATCATTTGTTTCCATAAATATGTCTATTTCTTTCATTATCCATTCCCTAAAGTCTTTTAACTTAGTTATGTAAGCACAAATTCTCTGTATAAATCTTAAATCATCTGTATGCATCATTAATGTAAAGTTTATAGCATTATGGTCTGAAAGTGGACAAGTCATTATAGATACGTCACTTATTTTTGACTATATATTATTTGATACAAAGACCTTATCAACGTTTGCTTGTGTACCAAACCAATATGAATAGAAAGTACATAATAAGGAATAATGTTCTCTTAGACCATGTATATCTTTAAGATTCATCCGGTTTGTAAAGTCATTTATTTTCTTGGCTTGAGATGTTTTGTTTTAGAATTATCATTGCCTGATAATAGGTAGTTAAAATCCCCTGTTGCTGTAATTTCCCCTTTTTTATTTAAGGTAATCAGGTCCAGATATTTGTTAACATATTTAGCACTTAGTCCTGGTATCCAGTATGTATTAAAGTATAATACTTCCTACTGATTTCCAAAATTACCATGCTTAGCATCCCATCTTTATCTGAAATTGTATCTATAATTCTTGGCATAGTATAAGTATTTTTCCATAGAATAAGAGTGCCCCTTCTCTTAGCCTTAAAACATGAATCAGCCAGAATGGTATAGCCATTAAATCAGTATTTTTGTAGGTCTTTTTTTAATAGATGGGTTTCCTGTAAAAAGATGATCTGGGCTTTATGCATTTTGATATATTTTAGCAAACCAGCTCTTTTGACATTATTGTTCAAACCATTAATATATAAAGATAAACATTTATAAGCCATTGATTATAATGTGTATGTTGCTAGTTACTGAAAGACCTTTCTTCTGTGTTGACTTGAAATCTACTGAAAACTTACTTATTATGGATGTATAACGTGTATTAAGCACTACTTTCAAAAACCCTAAACTATTTACAAACACATACATGAAACATAAAGTTTCTGGTTTAGTTAAAAACTTCACTAAACCATCCATCCACCACCTCTCCAACACCAAAAGACACACATTATCAATCTCTGCTTAGAATAGAGTATAAAAACAAAAAAGAAAAGTATTATAAAAACAACTAAAAAAACTGTGTCCGTGAAATATACATTAAAATGAGAGTGTCCAATATAACTGAAGCTATATGAATATGTCACATATAATAATAGCACCTCTGATAAGTAGATATGTCAGGAATACACATCAGATCAAAGTATGTATAAACGGTAGAAGCTGAAGGTTAAGAAGATTGTCAATATTTCCAAGACTTTTCAAGAAACATCAGATGTTTTAGCTATTTTGTCAGTCATCTATCTAACATTTTTCATGTAAGGACCTGCTGAAAAAAAAAATATATATATATATGTGTGTGTGTGTGTGCGTGTGTGTGTCTATATATATATATATATATATATAAACACTTATTACAAAACCCTCTGTTTAGTTAATAAAAGTTTAGTTATGTAACATAAGTCTGATGTTAATATGCATAATGAGTTTTCTAACGCAGCTCCTATTTCATTTGATATAATTTAGTTACTAAAAGTGTCACTGAATCTGCAGAATGTATGCATCTATAAAGAAATAGGTATTGTCAAAGGAGTTAAACACTTTTATCAGAACTAATTATTTACCATTTAAAGTATCTAAGTGAAGGATAACAGAATTTCAAGAGAAAAGTATTCTAAATACAGTCATTTAACAAGTTCAAAAGGTCAAGCGATGTCATCACTGTTATCCCCTCAAGCTGCAGCTTCATAAACTTGTTAAAAAGTATCTAAATAGGCTCATGCACAGCAGAGGTTGTCTCTAGTGAGGAAAAAAAGCATTTTCAGTGGGAAATCAAATCTTGAAGCTTTTAAAGTTTACAGAAAGAAAAAGAAAAAAAAAACACTCAAGCTACCTTGTCACTGCATGTCATGAATCTCTACAGTGAGAACAGTCATACAAACTACCAGTTTCCTCACAAAACATCAACATCATTAAAAAAATAACCCTTTCATATAAAAACAGCTGTTTAGAAGTAACAACAGCTGCCTCAAATCAGAAATCATTTTATAACATTTCTATCATTTACCCACCAATTAACCAGACCAGAGGGGGAAATAAAAGAACCTAGTTTGTATATATATATATATATATATATATATATATATATATATATAGGTCTAGGACTATTCATTGAAACACATTTGACTGTGCACAATTCATTGAAACCTCAATTCACTGAAAACACAATTCAATGAAACACATTTCACTGAAAGTTATATATGGCCTTTTCCCCACTGTAGTGTGACCCTGGAGTTAGCATATATAGTAAGGGGGGGGTGCACCGCCCCCCACATTTGACTGTCTGTGTGGCGAAGCCCTCCACCTATTTTAAATATTTTGAACTATATACATCGATACTTGCATTTCCAATAAATTAATCTTTTCTGAACATAATATATATCCAAACTATTTGGGGGGGCTACACCCCTCACACCACCCAATGTGGAGGGTGGTGCCCCCCCCCACACCCACTTTCTATATATACTGAATTCAGGGTCACACTACAGTGGGGAAAAGGCCACATATAACTTTCAGTAAAATGTGTTTCAGTGAATTGTGTTTTCAGTGAATTGAGCTTTCAGTGATTTGTGCACAGTCATTTGGCTTTCAATGAAACATGCTTTCAGTGAATAGTCCTAGACCCTAGACCCATATATATATATATATATATATATATATATATATATATATATATATATATAGATATAGATATAGATATAATATATATATATATGTATATATATATATATATATATATATATATATATATATATATATAACTTATCTTTAGCCATCTATAAAACACCATTAATGTACTGTATTAATGTTTATATGTGTCAAAACAAAGAGTCTAAAATATCTAGTTAGAAACATTAATCAGAAACATATTGTTACCCCACCACTAACCACTAGAAAAAAATGCACGTTGATATTAAGTCAAATTATACTATTACTGAAGAATTAGAAGACATATATCATTTGTAGTTATTTAAAAGGAAAAAGTATGTAAAGTACTTATAGTGGGGAAAAGAGAGAAAAGGAACATTAGTAACAAAAATAAATAGGAAGAAAGAAGAGAGAGAAAGAAAGAGAAAGAATGTTATTTAAATACTTAGTACTATATGTAATTAGAAGAAGTAGACATGGAAAGGAAAAGAGAAAGTTAATAATAAAGATGATTCATATTACCTTACAGTATAGAGATTTTCCAGAATCAAATTTATTATGATTCATAAACCAAAGCATTTAAAATTAGAATTAATTTATTCATTTGTCCTTTAGTTTCTTAGTTTTGTTTGCTCCTTCCCTCACAGACCATCCATTTTTGTTGCCTGTCTCTTGAAACTCTGGGATGACCATTCTATTTCTTCTAAGCCCAACAGTAGTTTCTTATTTTGGATAAATTCTACTGCTTCTTGTAGGGAATCAAAGATCTTCACTCCTTCTGGCAAGGTGATTTTTATTCTTGCAGCAAAAATAATTTGAGCTTTAATATTGGCTTTTTTCAAGGACTTAATTAGAGGAACATGCTCCTGTCTTCTGGATATGACTGTAGAGGTATAGTCATTGTAAAACTAATAACTTTTTCACCCATCTTGATAGGGGAATTAGTCCAAGTTGATTTCAGCACTAAGTCCTTGGTCCTTGTCTTGTGAAGAAAGAAATCTAACTATTATAGACCTGGGGTTAGATGAACTTAGAGACGAAGCTGGATATGGCAGGGACCGATGACCCTCTCAATTCCAAAAGAGAGGGATTCAGGCATGTTTAGTGCTGATGAAAACCACTTATTGAGGAACTGAATCATGTTAGCACCCTCTTCTTTATCAGGAATTCCATATATTCTTATGTTGTTCCTCCTTGATCTACTGTCAAGGTCTTCCAGTTTCTCAATCAGCCTGGTGTTTTGTTTCAGAAGAAATTCATTGTGATGTTCATTTTCTGTCACTCTAGTATCCAGGTCAGTTACTGTTTCCTGTAAGGCAAGAATCTGTTCAGATTGTTTTTTTTTACTATTCCATTTAGAAGTTCCAGTTGTTTACTGAATTCTTGTTTGATAATATCCATTTTGTTTTTAAATTTGTCCATTTTTAGTGACAGTTCTTGGATGTTTGTTATTATAAGACATTCTTTCTTCACTGCAGTCTCCTGGTGTAGGTTTTTTGAGTTGTTGATGTTGAGATCTCCAGTAGAAATCTTCTTGACAGGAATAATTAAAAAAAATTCTTGACTATGTATTAATTTTTAGAAAATAATAAAGGGTCTATATTAATATTTTAGTATACTTTTAGTTAGAGTTTTCTAAAAATGAAAGTATATTTCCTGTCAGGATATTCAAATCTAAGCAGAGCTCTGGATTTCTGTGGCTATCAGACTGGCATCTTGGCCATGCCCATAAGCAAACATTTGAAGTGGTGCAGATAACAGAACTGGTGTCAGTAGGGCTTGCAGAAGATATTCGGTTGAAAATAACTGAGCAGCATGCTCCAGGTAACAGTTCTGCTGTTTCATGGAGTGCAATAGCAAATAACTTTTTTGAAAGTGCTATGGACAGTAATATGGAGAAGGAAGAGGGTGATGTGGCAGCAGAGAATGCAGCAATTAGAACTTAAACAGCAGTGGAAGAAAATAAAATATGAAAGAAGCAACAAAACTGAGAAGGTATTTGGTTTTGTGGCAGCAGAGAATGCAATACTTAAACATGCAACAGTGAGTACAGACAAAAAAAAAAAAAAAGAGCAGCAACAAATTGCAAATTAAACTGTTTTTAAAAAAGAAGAGAAGACCAACTGTGAGAATATGAGCAAAAAATGACACTGTAATAAACAAATATTATGCATAAAATAATTTGGTAACTATTCTGGGTTTCAGAGTGCAAGAAATGTGGTCTTTTATATAAAAAGGGACAGAGACTTTTTGTAACAACATCTGAAACTGATGGACTGATGATAACATTTTTGGAACTGTGTAACAAACAGAAGGACATCTATCTATTGAACAATTATTATTTTTAAAGGTAACTTAAATGTTAAAAAATGTTACTTTGCAGTTTAGAACTGATGATCAGGAAGAAGAAAATGTTAAAATGCATGCAGTGTATGTGTAAAATTGTTGATAACATTGCAAAAGGTAGAGATGAGAGAAATCTATGAAATGGAGGGTGGACAATTAAAGCTGTTTTGAAATGTGAAAAAAAAGTGGTGAAACACTTGCCAAGTGTTATTTTTGTGACTGTTCGTAGGGTGATATTAAAATATGCTGGGCAGCCTGAATCATGTTTATTTTTCAGGGGGAACTTTTCTTATTTAATTAATGATTATAATAAGATAAAATTTAACCAGTGTGGGGAGAAAGGACATACAGTAATCAGATGTGTGCCTGAATGCAGGTTGTATAAAAAAGCAACATTTTTGGATGGATTGTCAAGAGCAGATAGTAATAATGAAAAAAGAAGGGGAAAATGGAAGAAAACATACATAAGAAAGGAAACAAGAGGCAAGGGGAGAGTGTGATCTAGGGGAAGAAGAAATTGTACAAGAAGAAAAATATGAAGGATAAAAGGAGAGGAGAGAGAGACTGCATACAGGAAGAGAGGTCAGGAGAATGGATTGACACTAATACTTTTTTTTTAAATTCTAGGCAGTGAAAAGTCTGATTCTGAGGATCACAGATTTTGTACATAGAAGAAAATAGTCAATCAAGGAAAGAGTACAAATAAGAAAACAAAAAAATTAAAAATATTTCCCCTAAACTTAAAAAGAAGGAAAAGCAACACTTTTAGAGTACTTTCAGTAAATGTGAACATAATTATTAATTCTATAAGAAGGATAGGAATACTATAATGGTATGCCATATGTGATGTGGATGTTATTCTGTTACAGGATGTAAGATTCCTGAAAAGAGAAGAAAGGCCATGTTGTGTAAAAAGCAATGAAAATATGAGATATAACACTGGTAAGGATGTAATGATGGAAATGTTAACTGTTGTGGATGTGAGATGGAGAGAACATGTTTTTAGAATTACAGCATTATATGCGTATACAACTAGCAAAGAAAGAGAAGAGAGAATATGTTTCATTAAATGTTAGATTATGTGGTAGCTAATACAAAAGTTTAATTGCAGAGGACTTTAATTTTGATTTAAGGGGAAGAAGTAAAAAGGAAGGGGAAAGATGTAAAAGAAGTGATAAAATATGGTAAATTAGCTATATGGAACAAAAGTCACTGGACTTATAGAAAGGGGGAAATTGATTGTTCTGTGTTGTTGGAAGACTTTGGGTAGTAGATGGTAATATAGTTGTGACTGTTTTTTCAGACCATTTATTAATATGGGTAGAGGTGATGGAAGAAAGGAAGTATACTAAATATATTAAAATAGGAAAGGGAACAACAAGAATAAATGAGAAATTATGGGATGAAATTGGAGAATGGGGAGTACTAAAGTTATGGAGTGATCATATAACCATGAATTACCTCTACAAAAACTGATCTGAGTGGGGGTTTGAATTTAAAAAGATGTAGAAAAAGTCATTTTTTCAGTGGCAGTATGATGTAAAAAAAGGAAGAGAAAGGAGAATATGGGGCATGTATAGAACTGTATTAGATAAGTTAGGAAATAATACAAGAGAATATTATGATATGAAAATATATTTCAGAGCAGAGCACCTCACTGGCCCTCTTCAGGAGAAATCTTGATGAGTGGATGCGAAAAAGAAAATTCACCCCAGGGATCACTGCAGTGACTTTACTCGACAGAGGTACTGGGAACTAAGGTCGGGTGGCATGATGCCAGGGTAATCCTATGGACTAGGCTTGTAAAGGCTCCACGGCCATTAGCCTAGTACACACCTATGAACCTATGAATCTATATATAAAAAAAAGAAAGAAATTATGTCATTACTGTTTAGTCAAAGATATTATTTACAATGAGGAAGGTGGGCAGTATCTGCATATTTGGGTAAAACAGCAAAGGAGGATATTAGTATAATGTGAGAAATGAAAAATGCCATATGTTTAAAGAAGCAGAATAAACAACTAGATTTAGTAACCCCAGTCCCCCTTTATCTTTATTCATATACAACACACTTCTTTTCACTGAGTTGAATCTTGAACCCCATATGGAAGAAAACACCAATTGCACAATTTCCTTTTCGTATTTTACTGGGATCATATAAACATTTAACATGTACACCATTTTCAGCTTTAATACTGAATTCACCAAATAAACCTTTTTACTGAATGCTAATCTATATGTCCTTCATATAAAACATATTTCTTTCATTACTTTTATCAAACCCTCTCATTGCATCATAACTACATAATTTTCCCATATTTTATTCCTAACAAAGACACTTCATTCATTGAAACATATACACCTCCACTGAAAATGAAAAGCTCTGTCCAGTCAGACCTCCCCAGTAAACAAATGTAAAATAAATAAAAATAAATAAATAAATAAAAGAAGGAAGAGAATAAGAATTTAATAGTGTGAATGTTTAAATATAAATACAAATAAATCAGAGAGATGATGAGAATCAGAAAAATAGAAAAAGAATATGTAAATGAAATTAAAAATTATCAAGAAAAATGCTAACAGGAAAAATAAAAATTGATGCTATAGAGAAAGGCAGAAGGATGTGATATATAATGTGATGCAACATTATTATGTAAATATGTAAGAAAATTGGCCAGAAAATGTGATTAAAATCATTAAAGTAAGGAAAAAGTGGTGTACACCATAGCAGAATATTAGTATTTCCTACAAAGACTGGTAATAAATAATTTATCAGGAAAGGTGACTATGCCATATAAAAAGAAAGTTGAGGAAATTTATATATTTTGTGGGGAGGAAGAGACAACAGAGCATGTTTTTTAAATGTAAAATAGTGGTGAATCTCTGGACAAAGTTATGTAAAGATTATTTTTAGAATATTAATGACAAACAATATTGCTATGAATAAGATTATGTACAAATATTATAAGAATAAGAAGAAAGAATATATGAGATGGGTAGATAAGAATGTAATATAAAATGTAATATGGGTTATTTGGGGTGAAAGAATGAATTCAATTTTGTTTAATGGAAAATTGATTTTGGCAGCTATATTGTGATTGTGGAAGAAGGAATGTGTGTCAGTTATGGAAGAATAACAATGACGATGTTATAAGGAAAATGCAAAATAGAAAGGAATAGAAATGTATATATAGGTGCCGTACTTGCAAATATGTAAAGTATGTAAATATGTAGATAATGTTTTATGTTGTGTTAAATAAAGGGTCCATACTGTTTTGATAAGTGCTGTAGGATCTTTTTTTTTCCACGTAAACTACCACCAACTCAAGCAGATGGAACTTCAGTTTAATGTCTTATCCAAAAGGCAGCATACTCCGGATTGCGGTATGCCCTGAAGCTGCAGTCCAGTGTTAAAAGTGTGAAAATTAATCCAGTTAGCTAAAGTAGGAATAGAACCCACAGCCTGCTGATCTTCTAGCACCACAGACAAGTGTGCTAACCGTTGGGGTATTGATACTACATCAGACTACCCTGTTGGGGATAACATCAGAATTACAATGTTTTTATTGTCTTAAAAGTGATGTTTTCAAGTAGTCAAGCATTTAAACTGCTCAAAAAGTGAAAAGCATTGCTAGCAATTGACAATCAAAAATTCAACATGCATCTCTTCCATTACCTTTACATCTATGGGCAATACCCAAGAACATTTTATAACTTATAAGTGCATGTGGAAGGATATTACTTAGAAAACTGTACTGGAAAATGTGAAATTATTTCAGAGATATAATCTTGTATTGGTAGAAACTAACAGTAGGCCTAGATGGCCACTGATGGGAGAGGGTATCACACTTATTTCAGTCAAGAAATGCAATACATTTCCAAAACATATCTGTAAGAGTTAGCTTGAATGTACATGTGTGTGTGTGTGTGTGTGTGTGTGTGTGTGTGTGTGTGTGTGTGTGCGTGCGTGCATGTGTGTGTGTGTGTGTGTGTGTGTGTGTGTGCGTGCGTGCGTGCGTGTGTGTGTGTGTCTGTGTGTCTGTGTGTTTTGTATTTCTTCATGAAAGTTATCCTTCCTGTCACTACAAAGATCCGTTCATTTGCTCATTATTTCATGTCTGCTCTACTCAGTTCAGAAAGCAGAGAAACTAATCCTGCATAGGATGCTAGACTATCTCATGACATGTGCGCATCCTCACATATACAGTAAACTCTAACATTCTGGGCAGTTTGAATGATTGCCAATTTGGCTACATCATGTATTTTGGGATATGGGAACTAAATGGAGCTGAGTATCCTGCAAAAATCAAGCAAACACATTGCAGAAATGAAAATACCACCAATAACTAATTGTACTGACCTTCAGCAGTGAACTATGTATGATTTCTTAAGGAAGTAGTGGCAGTTTATGGTATAGTACCTACCCGAACATATCAGTAGAATGCTATACCACATTTATCAAGGGGACTGAAATACTGTCTTCAGTGTGTAGTCATCAAATGCAGGCTTGCGTAGGAATATCAATTTGCCAATCTGCAAGTTTTCATTGTATCAATTTTCTGAAAGGTAGATGTGTATCTGTTTCTGCTCAGGCTGTGGAATGTAACACATCCAAAACATATTTGCAACATATTTGCATTGAAAAAACATTACCTCTAGTGTAAAAATCATGTATATTGATGCATAGATATAATCTTGTTTATTACTGGATATACTGTATGCCACTAAAACTCCCTATACCAACAGTGGTAAAATGACTTAGCTAGCTTCAGCACTGAGCTGTTTATAAATCATAAGAGATGAATGACAACCTTGGGTGTATTATGTAACTGAAGATACAGGCATAACTCTATGCAACTTTTACTGAAAATTATCAAAAGGTGACTGAAACAGTGGCTGTTATATGTCTATGTCAAATGCAGGCTTATATGGGCATTTCAAGGTGACAGTCTGCACATTGCTTTGTCTTTGTCAGGAGTTGGAGTATGTTTGCATATTGTCTAGAGTGCGTGTTCAATTGGAGCACATTGATTTGGTGGAGTGGGATTTATGTAAATTGGAAAAAAATCATCCGTATAATCTTTTCAACAAGATACTGATGCCTACACATGCCTTGAAATTTTAGACGTGAGTGCAGTAAACTTTCTTAAATGGCTATCATCAAAAATTCTATGGCAATTAATATTACAGGGTCTTTGCTTTGCATTACTCCACTGAAAGGAGATAATTAATAACTGTGCTAATACATAGCAATAAAGCTGTCATGCTGATTGAAGTTTCAGCTTACAAAAGGAGCATCAATCCTCACCACTGACACCAGTGGGGAACGTTCACTAAGAAAACAATAGACACACAAAGTATTTTCAGATGCAGCTCTCTGCGTCAAGTACAATTTCTCTTAAGAGCACACATGGAATGCACAGTCCAGTCCTGGGGCTGGGCTTTCTCTCCAGGCCCCAAATAAGACTCCCTACTGACACAGCTATAGAGCTGAGTCCTTAGTCAGGTATTCCTAGCTAAGTCCTCCACCACCCTCACTGTGAAACCAGTGCTCTCATTGTCCCTGTTCAAAGTAGCTGACACACACACACACACACACACACACACACACACACACACACACACACTCTCTTTAAGCTTTGATTTTCACATACACACGCACATACACACACACACACACACACACACACACACACACACACACACACACACACACACACACACACACCTAGGAAATGCTGTCACAGCTAACCCACTTTGCCACCTTCACCCAGACTATAAAGTAAATACACGGCCACCAGAGCACCCAAAACCAGTTGCTCTAAGACTCTTACATGGGTACCCAATTACTCACAGTAAAATTATTAATTTTACAAATTGTAATGTTTGACCAAGCAGCAAGATTTTCACGAATGTGGAGCCACAGTGCCACTACATAAATGCAATTACTCTTAAATGTTGAATATTTTCTAAATGACCAGCCACAATGAAAGGTATAGATATATTTAATAATAAATAATAAAACAGATAACATGAAAATACTAAATATACAACAAACACAAGAGTTTCAATTCACAAGAAATTTAAAAAACAACAAAGAAAAACAATATTTATCTAATCTCACTATATTTTCTAACTGACTGAAGAATTACTATTTCCTAGTTACTTACTAAAGAAAGGCAAGATGAAGGTAGATGAGTGGCTCTTGTCAGGTCTAATAACAAAGTGCATCTGTCAAATCTCCCCCTAGTATTCAAATACAATACAGTGTTGGCTACAGAATATCACATCTGTTCACCTGACAATGTGGTTCCCACACTACTCCCTCACTAACAACTGAGCTAGGATTTGGCACAGATGTGTTACAAAACATACACAGAACTTTGCTAAGGCTTAATACAGTATCTGGAAACTATAAAATAATTCCAACACTTCCACACTTCCAGATAGGCTTTTCACAGACATTGTGTCTCTGGCTAAATTCAGACGTGTGAGATAAAGGGCAGGATTCACGAAGCCTCCGTGTAAGACTTACAAGGCTTACATGGAGGCTGCAGTTAAACGGTGTGACGTCAGCATGCCATGCATATTCATGAGGGCATGCTGACTCACACCCAAGGCTAACACGGTCTGTGTAAGAAAGTAGGGGCATGTCCGTAGGGCGAGCCCTGCAAACGGTCATGCCCGCAGAAGAGTAACAGTCCCAAAAGTAAACCCCCATGACAGAGTCCGTGTAAATGTCAATAAATGCAACACAACACAACACATGCCCCACAGACTATTAACATAAAATGTAAAAATGAACGTTATATATTTTTTTATAACTTTTAAAGATGTTTGCCCGTGAGTGCGCTCGTTTGCGCGGGCGTGCCGCTAAGCCACAGTTAGCAGTCAGTGGAAAAGCATATAAGATCTAAATATGCAAAGTAAGCCAAGAAGAAATAGCGTAGCGGTAGAGACGTTGGCTGAAGAGGAGGCAGTCATGGTTCGAGCCCCCGCAACATCAATTTTTATTCCTAGTGAAATAAGCACGAAACAATTCCCTGACATATATGTACATGTATAAAATTATTTTTATGTAAAATGTAATGAAATGGGCCATGTATTATGAAGAAACGTGTGAAAAAAAAAATGTCAGAAGTGCCCATAGCTGAGCTACACTCTAACAAGCTGAGTATATCTGCCCGTAGGTGAGCAGTGGTTTAACAGGTGTAAAATGAGTGCCCGTAGGTGAGCAGTGGTTTAACAGGTGTAAAATGAGTGCCCGGAGTTGAGCAGAGTTCTAACACACTGAAACTGTCTGCCCGTAGCTGAGCTGAGCGTAATATGCGTGCTGACAGCCAAACGACGCATAAGCCAGTGTGACCCATTTGCACAGAGCTGTGCACCGTGCCAACAAGCTAACCGACGGGCAACGTTGACCAAGCTGTATCAAAACTGCCTTTACACAGACACACCTTCTAGCCTGTGTAAACAGTCATAAAATATAAAAAGCAATGGTCAGGCTCGAACTCAGGATACCATGCACCACAGTCAAAGTACTGAACCACTAAGCCATGACTGTTGCTCTTTGAAATGCAGTAATAGCATATATATAGGAATGAATGGAAAGAGAAGCATGACAAAGCAGGTTTTGTGAAGCTGATACATTTCCAAAATGGCCAATTACAGATAAGTGCAGGAAAAACGGCATATATAAGCCCCATAGGCAGGAATACACAGCATAACTGATTGTGGAACCGATTTTCAGTCAGGATGGCAGGTGTAGGAGAGGGTAGTTGCTTCCGAGCACAGAGGTGGGGCATTGAGGAGTCCAAATATATGGTTTGGCTCCTCGTCCATGATCATGAGGCCCAACTCATGCAGGGCCAGGTCCTGTGGGGAGCATACAAGGCTGAGGCGTGGGACCAGTTGGCACATGATCTCACCAGTGCCACAGGAATACCAAGGACTGGTGAAGAGGTCCGTCACCACCATGCGGACCTGAAGTGACGGAAGCAGGACCAACTGAACCATTGGAACCAGGAGGCCCGGCAAATGCCCAACGCCCCACTACTGAGTAAGTTACATGTAATTATTTATGTAGAAAGTTAACCTAGCTGATATTATGGAGATGTGTATTCCAATATTACTTCATTTATATTTCAGCTGTAGGTGTCCGTTCTGCGAATCGTCGAGCCTATGCCGATAGGCTTGTGTGGTTGCGCCACCAGGCAGGTTAGTAATTCTCTCCCTGTAACTGTTAAAAAATATAAGTATGACAGCTTGCAAAAGAGTGCAGTGTAGTCACCTATTAATATAAAGTGCAAGTAAACAGTGTAAGAGAGATTCTGCCAGTACTGTGTGATTACATAAGTGTGATGCAGCTTGTAATCCAAAAATAAAAATGAAACAAGTCTGAAATAAAGATGTACCACCTGTAATATAATAGTACATAACCTGCAGTAGGCTGAAAATTACAGCTACACAAGCTGAGTAAAACACATGTGTGAAATATATCCCCGTTTAAATTCTGAAACATGACACAAGTGAGACTGTTGGAAAGGATTGTTATAACCAAGTAAAACATGTCAATAAAGCCTAGAATTAAGTACCATCCTGAATTGTAAAAATAAAACAAGTGAGAGTGTGAGAAAGAGGTATGAATCCACCAATAAAGTTGTAATAACTCCTGAATAAAGTATACTGCAGTCAGTACAGAATGAAATGAATGTGACAGGCACAACCAAACAGCGAAATGTGTGGAATAAAGTACTGAAGCTGGAATGTGTGTCCCACAATCTGGATATGTTGCTCTCAGTTTGCAATATGCAGATAGTATGGTTGTATGAAATACCAAACATCCACAGTTGTCTAGAGCCATATAAAGCAAATGTAGCAGGATGCTGTAGCTGAACAGAGCCAGATATGAATGTGTATGAATACAAATGAAATATATATTGATGTAGCAGTAACATTCCTATCACCAACATGCATAAGTTTACACATAGGAAACTGTAGTCAGACCTGTATTGTGTATATATCTGCAGCTAGTAGAAATATACAGCATATGTATAGGTATTTGAAGTTGTTAATGAAATATTTCTTCACCCTACCCTATAACCACAAATAATCCATTCCACGTGAAATGGGTATGTGTATTCACAATTAACTCCCCTGGACAATTGTCCTGTTGGTTCATACATATTTGCATGTACGTTGATGCATGTGCCCTGTTCATACATCCAAACCTGATGGCCTGTTGCCATCACTCAACCCTGCATGTTGTTGGATTGTGTATTGTTGTTCAAATTATGCATGTGTTATGCTTGCTGTTCAATGGCTTGAATTTATGGGTGTTTGGTTAATGGGAATACTAATGCATGCTGTTACAACTAATTGTGAATGGTATTGCACGTTACTAACCCAAACTGTCATTAAATAATGCAAAACATAGGATGACAGGGAAGGCGGGTTCCAGCGGACCCACCTCTCCCACCTCAGCTGGCGAGTGCACCTGGCAGTAGTGCCCAGGCCGGACCCTCCTCCGGTGGCCCTGTGCCACCTGTGGGTGGAAGCGCTGCAGGGGATGGGGCTCATCCCCCCTCTGCAAGCGTGGCCGGAGGAGAACATCCACTCACCCTCTGTAGTGTCCGGACTGTGGTGCATAGGGAGATCAGGCACTCTGTGCTTGGGCCCCTACGCCAGCTTGAGGCATGGGTGGCACAACTCATGGGCATGCCTGCTGCCCGTCCTACACAGCCCCCAGCACAGCCCCGTCATGGGCAGTGAAGGCACAGTGGCAACTGCCCATGGGTGGGGATCTCAGTTCCACTGATGCCATCTGTGGGCTCATGGGCTCGAGATATCCAAACATCCATCCCCGTCAATTGTGTAACCCCCCCACATGTGTCATACACCACCCCTGTATGCATCTTGTTTGTCTTGTCTGTTAACCTCCCCTACCTACCTCCCCAGCTATATTGACTTCCTGTACCTGACATACCACTCTCACCTGAAAAAAAAAAAAGGGCATTCTGTACCCACAAAAAAATTACGCCCCATACATAGCTGCCCATTTTGCGCACATGTCTGCTGGACATGTAAACTGGCAATTACAATTGGCTGTACAACAAATATTATTGTTGTCGTCACACCTCTCTCAGGGGTGGAAGGTTTCAAATTTCACATCAAATTACAAACATATGTACAGCTGTTGCTGACGAAGAAATGGGCAGCTATGGGCCTTTCCTACATCCCTCCTGCTAAACCCGAGCTTGTTTTCCTACTGTCCTACCCTCGTTGTGCCCCCTTTTTCACCACTTTCCTATCTCCCCATTTTCTTTTCTTTAAAAGAAAATAGTGAGGGTGTGTGTGAGAGTAAGCACTTTTAAGCAGTAGTAAGCGGGTGTGCGCTTCTGTGCGCTTAGCTAAGCGTGTGTGCGCGAAGCTAAGCGACAGTGCACATGCATGAGCTCAGCGCAAACCAGTGCTAACCCGCTTACAACTGCTTAAAAGTGCCTTAGTCACTCTGAATGACAAGGCCTGTAGTTTTCTCATCAGCAAAATAAAATACCTCCGTCAGTCTCAAACCCAGGACCTTGGAAACACTAGTCTGCATGACTTACCACTAAGCCATGACTGCTATACAAGAACATTGTGCTGAAAGAAATATATCATAAAATAGTAGGAAGTAATGTAAAGGAAATATAGCAAGTCTAGTACACAAAAAATGTCATGTATATTTACTGTCAAATCTAGTGGATTTGTAAAATAGTACTGTGTGATGAGAAACAGCCATGCTAGTTGGTAGCTACCAGGTAATAATGTCACAGTAACATCTGGCAAGCCACACACATACTCAGAGAAGGATAAACACTGCCATAGTTGAATAGTTAAGAGCCCAGACATAGCAACTGTGACTGAGTTACAGGGATGTCCCTGATGTGAAAACAAATGTCAACTGTGCACCACTGACACCCTGTGAAATGTACTAACAGTAGGCAGAAAGGTGTAACTACACATGCAATGGTAACTATGAATTACTGAAAGTATGCACCACTTGCACGTCACAAATGGTGTAGTAATACATATGCTTGAAATAACCCACAGTCACAACTGCAGAATATCAGAATATTTCATTGGAGTATCCCACTGATATGTACCATTCCATAAGGCTGATAAAAAATGCACCTGAGAGTATCTTAGGCCTGCTCAGCAGCAGGATCAAATACCCTTCTAAGTGTCAAGGCCCACACCATGGCTAGACCACAATGCATGCAGTAACACCCTACCACAACAAACACATAGGGAATTGCTGCCCAAACAGATTTAGCAAGCATTACAAGCTGTGAATGTAAATGGAAAATAGGAAAGCCATAGCAACACATTACAGGAAAGACACCTAGCAGGCATACAAGGAGTGAATGTAAAGGCCAAATATTGAAGCCATAGCAACAGATTGCAAGAGCCACTGCTATATACCAGTTACACCACAATCCCCACAGGAAAGCACACACACCCATATACATAGTATTACTAGTCGTAGGTGTCAGTTTACATACACACGGAGAAGAGGACACTGGAGGAAGGAATACTCAGAGTCAGCTTACAGAACAATATGCATTGCAGTGTCTACAACACAGCCTGAAATATGAGAGACATACCAACCCTTACACTCACAGAACAGTGTCCACAGCAAACCAGCATGGTCCCCACCCTGATAATCTGAAAGGGCTACGCCTACCTAACAGACCTTTTGATAGCACTGTCCTGAAATCACAGTGAGAACTGCAATCACTACACAACAGGCTGCATGCAATTAGTAAATGCTGGCTAACAATTGGTGCAAAGGCCATCACATGGACATGTGCAGATACCTACAAAAGCATCCTGTACTCCCAGTCCACACATGTAATACTTTCATTGCACCCTCTGGAGGTAGAGACAGAGAGAGAGAGAAAGAGAGAGAGAGAGAGAGAGAGAGAAAGAAAGAAAGAGAGAAAGAGAAAGAAATAAAAATATTAAAAAAAACAGTAACAACAAAACAAAGAGGTTGACAGCAGGCCAAGTAACTGCAAGCCTACGCAAACAGCTGCAACAAACACAGGTAATGTAAAGTACTAGTATAATAGTCTACATACTGTGAACCCTCCAGATGTGTTATTGGTCTGTATCTATGTATATGAAGATGTGCATAGGGCCGGGGACATACTGCAACTGTCTCTGAAGGCTCTACATACATATGTATGTGAAGGTAGCTATGTGCACATAGCAATGTAGGTTGTAGTGCAATGTACAAGTAGGTTGTACAGTAATGGATGTTCATCAGTACATTACTGTGTGTATACATATGTGGAACTAAAAAGGAGTATATATATATATATATATATATATATATATATATATATATGTTGTGTATACGTATGTATATCGAGATATGCATGTATATATATATATATATATATATATATATATATATATATATATATATATATATATATATATATATATATATATATATAATATGCATATGTGTATACATAGATGGAGAGGGATGTAGACATACATAGACGTATATAGTTTCACAGTGTCATAGTTTAGTACTAGGCTATCTGCAGACAGTGTATAGAATAGATTTAGAAAATTGTGCCTCTGTATAGTAATGACACAGTGAAGACCCCCGTACATAATAGCATTAGTTTACTGTGCCTCTGTCTAGTAGTGACACAGGGATGACCACTGGTGTAAACCTATGATCTCCCATCCACTCGTCAAGAATTCACATGAAGAGAGTCAGTGAGGGTCTCTGCCTAACATGAACTGGGATCCTGATCCACAGTGTGGGAAGCCTCTGAGTAATGGATCTGTCCCTACAGCATGTCCTATTCATATTTGTGCTGAGGTTTAAATCTGTAGCTGTTGTGGTTCTGATGGATTTGGATTTTATGAGGTGGAACATGTCCATCAATTCCTGATTGAACATGGCCTTGTACGTCAGGCACAGATCACCTCTAAGTAGGCGGTATGCTATGGAATAGAGCAGGAGTTTCTTTAGTCTGGCTGCATATGACACTTGTTGGAGACCCTTGATCCTCCTGGTGAGGTACTTATGGGGTTCCCCTAGCTGTTGCAAGTGGCAGGTGAGGTACATACCAAATGGGGCATAGTACACAGTCATGGGCCTGATAAGGGAGGAGTATAGGGGTACAATGACCTCTTATGATCTGGATGTGAATCCCTTCATGATAAGGTGGGCAAGGTAGGAAGTCTATCCAACCACTTTGGCAATGTGGGTGTCAAATGAGAGGTCAGTATTGATTACTGTCCCCAGGTCTCTGATTACTTTGTCTCTACTCAGTGGGTTACTGTCTATGTGATAATATGTGGGTACCTTGTCTTTCCGAAAGGGTATGACTATACATTATGTGGCATGCAGTTTAAGGCCATGACTCCGGCACCAGTTGTCGGTTTCAGTGAGGCCTTTCTGTAGGATGTATGTGTCAGCTGGTGTATCGACTATGGGGCCTAGTATGCAGTCATCTTTGAACATTGTTAGCCACTACCCTCCCATGTTTGCTTCCACATCTGAGAAATAAATGCCGAACATGAGGGGTCCCAGGACAGAGCCCTGTGGGACACCACGTGTGACCGGCTCTGAGTCTGACATGGCACCAGTGATCTTGACTTTAGGGTTTCTATCCGTTAGCCGGTTTGCAACCCATCTTGTGACATATGGATTTACATTTAAGCTGTTGAGCATGTCTATGATGCCAGAGTAGGGTATTGTGTCGAAAGCTTTAGCCAAGTCCAGGTAGGCTGTATGGACTGCTGTGCCCTCGTCAATGGCTCTAGTGACTGATTTGAAAAGGTCAACCAGGTTCAAAAGGCAGGATCTGCCCTCTACAAAGCTGAACTGGGTGGGATCGAGTGTCGTTAAGTCCCCAATGTCTCTGTGTATGAGTTCCATAATGATTCTTTCCATAGCTTTGCAGACCAGGCTGGTTAAGCTTATGGGGCAGTAGTTACCAGGGTCTGTAGAGGTGCCTCCTTTGTGGAGTGGGACTACTGTTGCTGTATGCCAGTGTCCAGGTACATATGCTGTAGTAAGGCTATGGTTAAATAGCATTTTATGTGTGGGTTTAGCTCCTCTTGGAGTTCACATAGCATGCAACCTGCGATACCGTCGGGTCCCATTGATGCTGTGTTTATAGCTTTGCTGAGGGCGGTTCTCAGCTGGACATCTGAGATGACAGGGAGGTTACAGTCAGCTGGGATAAGTAATTCCTCATGTGGGGGTGAGGGAGGGGAGAAATCTGCACTGAACCTGTCTGCCAGAATGTTGGCAATATCTGTGGGTTCAGTGTAGTGTTTGTCACTGTGAACTAACTCTGAACATATCTGAGGGTTCCCACCCAGGTGTCTAACATAGCAGAAGAAGGCCTTGTGGTTATCTGTAGTGTCCATAGCAATTTTCCTCTCATTGCTGGCCTTGCATGTTTGTATGAGAGAACGTATCTTTCTACTAGTGCTGATCAGAGATGCCTTATCTTTATGGAATTCTGCTCTGTCGTGCAGTAGCTACCTTCTGTTGTTATACAATTTGTTCATGGCTGGGGTCCACCAGACAGGACACCTGCCCTTGGTGGAGAGGGTCTTGGTTTTATTTGGGATTGTATGATCCATGCATTCTTGAAGATGTCAATAGAAAGCATTTGCGAAGGTGTCTGCATTGTGTAATGTGGTTTCCACTGGCCCAGTGGGCTTAAAGGATAACAACTCAGTTTTAAGAAGTGTAAAGTCGGCATTTGAGAGGTTTCTCACTGTAGTCTTTTGTGTTGTGGGGGAGGTGGGATATGTATATCCAGGGTGATTAGTTTGTGGTCAGATGTGACTAGTGAGGGGTATACTTCCGGTGTGTAGCACACTGTCCCCATGTTTGTAATGATCAGGTCTAGTATATTATCTCCCCTTGTGGGAGAGGTGACTAGCTGTACCATTGCATTTGACTTAGTGAATTCCAGGAACCTTTGGGCTAGGGTGTTTGGGCTAGAATAATGCACCCAGTGTATGTTAGGGTAGTTGAAGTCTCCCAATATGATGGTGTGTGGTGGGACATTCATATCCTCCAATGTCTTCAGGAAGGCTGACTGTGGTTCCTGAGATTGGGAGGGTGGTCTGTAACATGCTACCAGTTGTACAGCAGGTTTGCCTACGGTTATTTGCACCTGGATGGTCTTTGATGCTTCATGTGTTGCCACTAACCTGGAGGTGTGGGTGTCCTTCATGAATATGGACACTCCCCCTCCCTTTTTCTTCTGGCCTGAGTTTTGGGGCCAAAAAGCATGATACGAGGTATAGCCTGGTACCGCTGGCGTGCTCTCAGGAGCCTTGAACCAGGTTTCATTTACTGCACAGACATCGAGATTGATAGAATATGTACGTACAGATATATGTAATACACACATACATATATAGATATATGTAGATACATATACATATACAGACAGATCTGACTGACAACAGATATGTCTGTATATGACTATCTCTCTCTCTCTGTCCCACCCCCTCTCACTCTCCCTCTGTCTCTCTCTCTCTCTCTCTCTCTCTCCCCCTCTCTCCCCACATCTATATGTATATATCTACATCTATATATACATATTATATATATATATATATATATATATATATATATAAACATATATACACAAACCTATATATACATATATATATATATATATATATCTATATATATCTATATATATATATATATATATATATATATATATATATATATATATATATATATATATATATATATATATATATATATATATATATATATATATATATATATATATATATACTGAGTGAGGCACATGTGTGCAGATGTATTGCAACAGGTGCCTGGTGACAAAGGCATGGAGTGAACACCAGTGTGGATACTGGAGTACCATACCCCATTCCAAAACACTGACACCAGTAACCATCACATATATGCATGCCTGCCCACCACTGCATGTGTCAGGGGGGAACAGGGGCAACAAGTGTACAATAGGCTCCCCATTGATATACACAGTGGCACACTAGTCCTGTAATACCTGTACATGGAATGTGTCAGCGGACATGGTGTGTCAGCTATGGACATGTAGGTCACTGTACCCCTCTACACCCCACAATGTCCTACACAGTATGTACCTCCCATGACAGCTACAGATATGGAGAAGGACACAGACATATGCAAGTAACTGTGTCAATGCACTCAAACACATTACCTATGCAGAGTGACTGACAAGACCACAGAGTGCACACAGACTACCTACATAGAGGTTACCACTGCTGGATATACATAGTTTGGTCACACCCATGACAGTTGTCTAACAACCATGGTAACACCTCCAACATCCACAACACAAATTACCTATGTCTGTTGTCCTTGTCACTGCAGTATAGAGCACATGGTGGAGGTACAGGTCCCTACCCACAGATACGACATACCCTGGAGTAAACCACACAGAATTAAGAAGCAAGGCTCCCCATGAGTAGATGTCAAACATACCCCTGCT
The DNA here is from genome assembly GCF_019279795.1 of Protopterus annectens. NCBI lineage: Eukaryota > Metazoa > Chordata > Ceratodontiformes > Protopteridae > Protopterus > Protopterus annectens. The sequence continues at coordinate 93,609,720 of NC_056730.1, read as the reverse complement.
GAATGTTATCCAGATAGGTAATATGCCATATGAGTCACCCTGTGTAACTGTTTGTAAGGAGCAGGTACGATCATAACACATGTGTGACAAGTGGTAGGGTAGCATAACAGTATGCTGCTGTAGGCCTAGGGCCAAAAGCATACTACCTACCTAAGACACAAAGCACACCCATGAACACATTGCAAACCAAATATGTCAGGTGCAGTGAGTGTGCCAGTGACTGGGTGCATGTTATGTACTGATGTGATTGCTCACCATGACTGTCTGTCTGTCATAGTTGTGTGTGTCCTTGGTGTGAGGCCAGAGACAGATGCGTGAGGTGTTGCGATCAACACATACTACAATGCCATATGTTGTGCTGTGTTACCCTGTATGTCACTGTGGTGTAGGTAAGGTTATGGCAAGTAAGAGTAGTGTGCATTACCAGTGAAATATGTAACGTGCATTGCATGCAGTGCATGGGTTGATAATGTTCCCCATACAGTACCTTGATACAAACCCCCAGTTTGAGGTTGTGCATTGGACCTGAACCAGTGTGCTGACTGCTGCAGTATACTAGTCTGTCGTATGGAGTGTGCCAGGTACTGTTGCACAGTTGTCGGATGAGCACTGATATCTGGTCATTTACATGTGTATCCCCTAATAGACAGACAGATGCTATATATGGTGGTTAAGTTATATCACTACAGTTGAGTATTATGTGTATTATGTGTGCCATAGTTTGCTGACAGATATTGCTGACATATTTTCCTTCTCATTTTCAGGGCTATGGTTCACCAGCGAAACCCTGTGTACTCTGCTGCGGAGGAGGAAGAGATACACCAGAGCCTGGTGCGGGATTTCACAATACTCTTTTCCCACACCAGCCAGAACCAGCAGGAGAGGGCTGCACTGTGGCACGACCTGGTCCGTCGGGTAAATGACATAGGCACACATAACCGGACATATGAGTAGGTACGCCATCACTGCAGTGATTTAATTAGAAATGTCCATCAGCATGCGTTGGATATCCACAGGCAGCAGCTTGCCACAGGTGGTGGGGTGGCTAGACATCCCCCCCTCACCAGACTGGAAGGACTACTCCTAAGTGTTGTGGCTCCAGCCCAACAGCAACAGCAGCAGCACACATGTGTAATGATGGAGGCTGGAGCCACCCAGCAGCAGGATATGGAGCGTGCAGGTAACATGCCATGTGTATAGTTGACCGTTCTGTACACTGTTAGGTTCTGCATGTGTGAGGTGTGTCCTCGTATTGTAGCTGTAATCTTGGTAATTATTGTGCAAGAGGGATATTCTCAATATCAGCAGTAGACCTGTGGAAGCTAACTGTTGCACTACTGAACTGTATCATACTCACAGTATCAATGGCACAGTTGTGCCCACTGACAATAAATGTCTCATTTCTGCAGGTCCCTCTGGTGTAACAGCAAGGCAGCCTATCCATGCTGGTGAGTGTATAATACCATTACCTTCAATACTCTTGATACTAACAGTAATAATAGGCTGAAGCAGTAGTGCTATGTGTTTGATTGCAGGTGTGTTTGTGTCTGTGTGTTGATATCTCATATACTGAGGTGTGTGCATGTGTGTATGTGTGCATGTGTGCATGTGTGCATGTGCCCATGTGTGCAGTGTGCATGTGTGCATGTGCCCATGTGTGCATGTGCGCATGTGTGCATGTGTGCATGTGTGCATGTGTGCAAGTGCGCATGTGTGCATGTGTGTATCAGTGGTGACATTGTGTACACATTGTAAACTGTGTTTCCTGTCTTACTCCCACAGGTTCTGGTGCTGCTCTGGTGTTGTGCAGCAGGGAACCTGAATCAGCTGCTGTGGATAGTGATAATGATGATACCTGTGTAATGGCACAGGTAGGTGTGCCAGGGTCCGTCATTGGTCAGCCAATTGACAGTACACAGCTGTCGACACCATCAATGCGCACAGTCATCCTGCCAATACATCCTTTGTCACCAATGTCCCTAGGTGATGGACAGGATACAGTGGGCATTGACCAGGGTAATGTGGTATCGGTGGCACATGCATCCCCACACAGCAGCCATGGCCAGGGTCCTGACATGGTACCACACAGGCAGACATCCAGGGGTTCTCGTGGGAGCATCCGTGGGCATACCACCCCTGTCAGACGTGCCCACAGAGGTCTTTCAACCTCAGCTATGTTTCGGGCTGTAATGCAGGCACAGTCACATATGGAATGGTACACCAGACAGGGTCTGAGGGAGCTGAGAGCATGTCGCACAGCTATGAGTGACAGTATGCGTGATGTTGCGGCTGCCATCCATAACTTCACCGAGGTCATTGACAGACGTTGGGGGGAAACATTAGATCTGTTCCACAACTACATGTCCATTAGCCAGGGCAATGGTGGACGGTTCAGGCATCGACGTGGCCGTATGCCAGCAACAGCAGCAGCTGGCAGCTGTCGCGGATGACAACAGGCCCGCGGCCACTCACATACTGCCAGCAGCAGCCCCAGCAATGCTGGGTCTGTGCTGTCATCAGACCACCCCAGGAGACCACGTGCACGTGGCTCTGGACAGTCCCAACAGGGGCCTGTCTCCAGTCACCAACCACCTGCTTCTGATAACAGTACCCAGTCTGGCTTAGTACCTGATACGGTCCGTAGCACCCCTGCCAGGCACAGGTACCGTGTCCATGGTCACAGACAGTGATCTGCATGACCTGGCAGGTACAGTCTGTGGCTGTCCACAAACACCTGTATATGGCAGCCATGAGGTGGGACTGTGTGCATGCATACACATATGCAAATTGATAACACCTAGGGCTACCGCATACACGCACACACTGCATCAACATTGCCCCATCTTGTACTGCTGTCCCTCACCAACACACACACACAGACATGTCAATTGGTTGTATCAGTGGCAGACTCCGGCATACCAAGTACGCACCCTGTGCATATGATGAAATTGTGCCACCTCCTGCAATCTGTAACATCGGTGCAGGAACAGGTTAACATGGTGCTGATGCACAGGGTGACTACATAGAAGTGTTGTAATAGTATAATGTTGACAACAGTACAGTGTAATGATATCACTGTGGGTATATACCAGCATGCCTGATGCAGTTACAGTATGAATGTCATTGTATTGTTTTGTACACCCATAGTAATTACCATAGTGTACTGTCTGCACATCTTTGCATACTGGTGGTGAGGCTGTCAAGAGATGGCCACCTACATAGGTAGCACAGGGGATACGAAAATGTACATATTGATACTCAATGATGGTCATGTCAACTGCGAGTTGCATGCTGTCCACACTCGACTCTGCAATGAGGATGTTTGAGGATGTTGATATCTGTGCAGTAATACACAACAGGTTCAAGACTCACAAGAGCACACTAACACTACAAGGTCACACCTCATACCATGCATGACAGCACCAAAACACAGAACTAACTATGACAGGAGGGAGAGTCTCCATACATGTCAAGGATACTGTGGTGCCAGGACAGGTAGCATACATCATACTAAGTCTGGAAATGCTGAGTGAGGGCTCAGTGTCTGTTATTTGAAATGTGTATTATTACAGGTATGAGCACTTGGGTATCAGGCCAGTTATTCAACATTACGAAGGTACATGGTCTATACAATTGTGGGGGGTGGGGCTGGACCCAGCCCGTCTGACCTGTGAATGTCTGGGTACAGGCTTATAGTGCCTGCATATATGCACTGTTACCTACTGGAAGTCGTACACCTTGTTTGTTGTAGCATAGTCTACATACAGGCCTGCTGACTGTAGCTTTGTTTGTATGCATGTTTGCTTATTATGTTCCTGAAACACTGATTCCACCTGCAGTGCAGATTTACAGTGCCTCTGTGGATCCCTAGTGACATCTGTGTTGCTTACTGTACTGATGTCCATGTCTCACTTGACAGAACATCACTATTTGTCCTGTTTGCATGTAGGTTGCCTGTAACACATTGCATATGACTTACCTCGCATTTGCTCAAGACAGCATTCATATATGCCAGCACTAACAAATTAGGAGCACTACACCCTCACATACTCACCTTGAGTACCTTGTTCCCCATTGGCCCTATGTGTCATTACTTAGTATGGGATTCATAATGCTATGGTAGCATGTGCAAAGGTCACCTGTCAATCTACTCTCCAGTCCAGTTGGTGAATCTGTGAGTCATGTGGCAATGTTACAGCTGCCTCATGTACACGGACAACCCTCACCCCTTCCCATACACTTACAACACATGTGACAGATGCAACCACATAGTCAAAATGGGGGCTAAGCTCTCTTAACTCAGTACTGGCATACCCTGTCAGGTGGAGTGGGATACTACAGCGAATACAGTACCAGTCTCACATAGACCTGCCACAACCGCAATCCAATCACAGAAACACACAGGTACATTCTTGGACTCTCAGAATAGCATCCTGCCTGAGCAGCTGACACCTGCAAAGCGGACACACAAGCAAATGTTAAGCCAGAGCAGAGCATGTGCAACACATAGCTCACAAAGCCTGTGTGCCAAACAGTCACAGGCCATACGGCTTGACAACACACCTGCTACAGTTGTATGAGGTACCTCTATCATCAGGTACACTGAGGTCCTGCTCACCAGGCTGAACAAGGTGAAGGTCATGCTGAGATGCCCATTGTGCACTATGATCCACCACATAACACAAGCATACAGGTCACTCCAAGGCATGTAGAAATATGACTTAGTCATTGTCTGTGCCAGTGTGCATGTCCTGTGACGCACCTCCCTGGACTACATGTTAGGGGACATAGAGGGGCTCTCTGAGCTTGTGGCACAGGCTGGTATGACCCTGACCTTGAGTAGCATCTTACCCTCACCAAGAATGCTGCCACAATATGTAGACAGGATGATCAGTTTCTACAATTGCCGTATGTTTCGGTGACATTCAAAGGGGATCCAATGCCTGTCAGCGTGGGATTACATGCTGGACAAGCCACATTGCTTTGCTTGGGACAGCTTGCACCTATCCCCCATGGGCCATTGTATATTGGCAGAGGCTGTTGCTACACACATAGTGCCTTTGTATGCAAGGCTGACATTACATAGCCACCTACACAGGTATCACACGGGATAGGACACTAATAGTAATGCTACTCATCAGCAGCAGTGTAAACCTCAAGATGCATGCAGTGGAAACTGTCCTTAGCATGGGGTACAGCAATATCCATGCAGTAACAGACTCCTGGTACAAGGCTCCCAGGTGCACACCATCACTGCCAGGTCATACCTCATACCATGCTTGCCGTCCCCTACACATGCACCAAACCAGAACAGGGGGGATGTATCCAAAGGCACCTCAGATACACACACCCCCAGGTTGGTGGCACAGCACAAAGCATCAGAGCCTATCCATGTGCAACTAACAGTGGGTTAGACTGCCTTCAGGTTCATAGCCTGGCACACACCACCCTCCCATACCCAGGAAACCCACTTGGCCTTCCTGACAACACTGAGAATATGACGGTCTCTACAAACACCATTATATGGGTAGACTGCAACTACCCAAACATAGAGTGTGAGCACTACTCTATCTCCAAGACCCTATCTGAAGGGTTCTTAGCATTCATTCCCTGCATTGCTATGGAACAACTTGTTACCACTCCCACAAGAGTTGACAACATGCTGCACCTGTTCATCACCAACATGTGGACTATATGCTCCAGACCAGTCGTGTATCCCTCGCTGGTGTGATGACACCATCTACAACCCACACTGTATATTCACATACCACATGCAGCCCCTGTGCCACCTATGTCATACTTTGTGTGTGCCTTGTTTGGTATTTGTTGAGACATTCATACCCTGCAGTGTCTTCAGGAAGGCTGGCTGGGGTTCCTGGGTTTGTGAGTGTGGTCTGTAGCAGGCTGCAAACAGGGACGCAGTTTGAGCCACTGTTACTTGCCCGTGGATAGTCCATGCTGCTTCTTGCTGTGGTACCAACCTGGGGGTGTGGTTATCCTTGACAATTACTGATAGCCACACTCCTATTGTAGTGTGTTCCATGTTTTGGGGCTGTAGAGCATGGTATGAGGCATAACCTGGTAGTATTAGGGTGCTCTTCTGGACCTTGACCCAGGTTTCTGTTACAGAACAGATATTACCATTCTCCATGCTGTGGTGGGTTTGGTCTGCATGCACCTTGCAGGTTAGACTTCTGGCGTTGGCTAGCATTACATCCAGGTTGTTATCCCTTATTCTACCTATGGTGGTGGGTTTGTGTTTCCAGCCTTACCTATTCAAGGCACAGTGGGGGTGACAACAGCCTTTGCCAGTATCCACACAGCCAGGTGTGCTGGGTGCATGCCATCCCTAGCAGGTGGGGCATCATGTCTTGCTCAGCATGTCAGCCCAGGCTGTCAGTCATTTGTTCCCCCTTGCTAACAGCAATACTTCAGCCAATTATAGTACTTGATCTTGTTGTCTTCATAGTATGGCATCATGCTTGGTGAGGGTGAGATGTTAGGCAGGGTCTTCATGTTTGCATATACTAGATGGTGTTACATTGCTTAACACATGGCAATCATGCCTCAGGTGGTGCTGCAGGGCTGCCTCTGTTGGATGCACATACTACACTCCCTGTACATGTTTGGAAGCAGGTTGTGTCATGTTAGGCGTCCCTGTTACTATATGAGTGAGTCAGAGAGGGGTATCATTCCCAGGGTTCCTACTGAGCCAGTGTATGTGCTATGCGTTGCCTCTTTGCCAAGGCCAGGGCATACTGGGCATGCCTCCTTCTGCCTATGGGGCAGGCTCAGGTTGTTCCTCCTCCGAGTCACGCCCTGCCTGTGATGGCCTTGGCAATGGTGGGGGCTGTTTGTCCCGGCCCTATGCTGGTCCTGCTGCAGCTGTTTTCGCAGAATCATATTATGTAGCATAGCACATACCATGACAATTTGGGTACATGTAATTGGTGAGTACTGCAAGGCTCCACCAGATGTGTCCAGGCACCGGAACCATGACTTGAGCAGCCCAAACACATGCTCTATTACATTACGTGTTTGTGCGTGTGCCTCATTATGGCGTTCTTGTTCAGGTGTGTGTGCGTTTCTGATGGGTGTCATCAGCCATGGCTCCAGTGCATATCCTGCATCCCCCACTAGGTGACCATGTGGGATATCCCCATTGGCAAATGTCTGGTACAGCTGCGTCAAATGCCAGATATGGGAATCATGGTAGCTCCCAGGGCAGCCAGCCCACACATTCATTATTATGCCCTGGGCATCACACATGACCTGGCAGTTGATGGAGGGGAAGCCCTTGCAGTTAATGTAGGCCCTACCCTGCTCACCGGCTGGTGTTTTGATGCGTATGTGCGTGCAGTCTATTGCACCCACTACCTCAGGGTATTCCGCTATTTGATGGAAGAGACGCATATTGCTGGCCAGTACCTCATGGGAATTGGGGAAATATACATGCTCACCGACATGTGCTGACATGGCATCCAGGAACTGATGCAGTACCCTGGAGGCTGATGTCTGTGATATCCCCATCATATCACCAGTTGGTCTCTGGAAGGTACCTGTTGCTAGTATTCTTAGGCCAACACATACCTTGGTTTCCACTGGGATGGGTTCCCCTCTGTTGGTTCTGTGTATGAGGCATGGCCTGCACAGCTCAACAATTTGCTGCAGGTGGTCTCTGTCCACTCTATAGTGCTCCACTATCTCCAGCTCATGTAACCCCTGGTAGGTGACCATGGGCCTGTACACTCTTCTCCGTCTCCTCACTGTGGGTTGACTGGCAGCATTTGTATTGTCACTACCCTCAGCAAGTCTCCTATGTCTCCTTATAACAGCTATGGCAGCCCCTAGCATGTTTGGTCTGAGTGCAGCTTTTTCAGTTTTCACTTCTACTAGCTTACTCCTGTCTTGCAGTGTCTCTTGAGAGAAACATACTGCAATGCTGTTTGCACTGTTTTAAGTGCTGGGCTGGGCTAGTATTCTGCCTGTGTAATTGCCTGCTTCTAATTGTTTTCACCTGCTAGCTCTACCAGTATTCCCTGCTAGCTTCCTACTATTTCTTCTGCTTCCTTTTTCCTCTCTGTTTCCTCAGGGGGGAGCAGCGCGCATACCAGCGAAAACATGCTCACAGTGGCTACCATGCACGCACACATGCTTACACGGACTAGAATCTGCTTATTCGGGTTAAAACGCACGCACACCAGTGCAAACAGGTTAATAGATCTTTACACAAGCTCCTACATGCTTACTCTGCCTTACACCGCGCACTCTGTCTTACTCGCGCCTCCCAGCGCGCACACGCGCGCATGCACACACAGCAAGAAACGTTGGTGTTGGCCACAATGTACACCTTCCATTTCTTGCCTTTCCCATGCTTATCTGTTGACACTCCTCTTTTTATGCTGTGTGATTGACATCTTTCACATACCACATTGCTCCAATGAGCTGGATTTCCTCCTGACATTCCCCCCTGTGATGTCACCTATCTCCTACTCTGTTACTCCCCCTTATCTAACTCTTACACTACACGGAATGTGCTCATTTGCTATGTGACAGTGTGATTCACTATCCTAACACTCATTTACATAGGATTGCCTAATAATGCTTAGTTACATGTCTTACACTCAGCTTCCCCCCTTAGAAACCACTAGACGGTGGCCATGTTGTTTTCAGTCTGCTAGTCTCTGCATTGCAAATCCATGCATTACATAAATCCCACATTTGTGGGTTTCATACCTTTATCTTTATGGCTTATTTAGCGCAGCCCATTTGCGCGGGGCTGCGCTGCGTTTAAACATCGCCGATCGCCGAAAAAAAATTTATTTTATTTCATGTTTGCATCGGGTTACCGTGCCAATGGCCACATATTTGGCCATTGGCATGCTGCCTGCAACATATGCACACTTTATTTGGAGCTGTCATGGTTCCATTGTGTTATTTGCAGTAACGTACTCAGTTGTCAACTGAGTACATTTCTGCACCTAACACGAATCTTACACGGGCTGGTTTCAGCTTCGTGGATCGCTAATCTACCTCATTTGCATGCCTTTCGGCTGCAAGTGAGGTAATTAGCATATCCACGCCCTGCCCGTGTAAGAGTCGTTTTAGCTGATCTCTTACACGGGATTTTGGGCTGTTCCTGGATCGCGATGGCTGCATGGAGTTTTACACGACTCTTAGACTCCATGCAAGCCATCGTGAATCCTGCCCAAAATCTTTATGGCTTAAACCAAGTCATTTAATTTCAGGCTTTAAGATTAGCTGGGCTGAGCTTAACTCCTTCCCTTCCAGAATCCTCTGTTAAAAGATATACATTAAATCAGTTACAGCAACACATTCTGACATAAATGTATATTTCTTTTCCATTCAACAGGACTCACTATTGATACATTTTTAACACAAACAACTTTACAAATACATTTTAACACAAGCATGTGTACAAATCAGTTTATATTTAAATGACATATAATTGTTTACAAAACTCCAGCTAGCTAGGTTGGCATATGTTACACATGCACTGCCCTACTACCCCTAGCACAGCTGGCACTACCTCACAGCATCACAGTCTTGTTCTTAGTACAGTTAATTTGAGCAATGCTGATGGTTTTTATATTTGGTGATATTAACGTTCTGTTACTGACTACTGTTTCCCTACATGGTAGAGCTAATTGTATTATGGAACTGAAATGATTAGGTTCTGCAAACATATAGTTTGGTAACCCAACATGCATATGCAATTCTTTGGACCTTATCCTCCATGCACAAATCTAACTTCACTTTGTTGTCATATACTGATATTTATATAAGACCGATAGCAACATATTACTGATACTCATTAAAAATATTGGTAATGGCAATTTGTTTATGATCATTAGCACACTTATTTATGCACATAAGTTCTACTGTTCTATAAAGCACATTTTTCGGTATCTGATTCAGATTTGCAAGCCCTTTTAATTCAAAACGTGTTATTAGTAGCTAGTGTTCTCAGAGAAAAAAAAGTGTTTACACTACAACTAATATAATTTCTGGTTAATGTTTGCCTTACTTATTTAACTCTGTTAACTGGGTGAGTGAACTGGCTCAATGACCCTTTTCAGTTGAATCTAGGGCAAATGGATATCACAAGTCAACAAGTTTTCATCAGCTTTATAATAATTGTTGGTTCACTGTGTGGGTGGACTGGAACAAAACAACAAATTTCAGACAGGACCAAGACCTTAATAATCATTGTTAAAAGTATACACAAAATGCTTAGCAAGTAATTGCATAGACGTCTGTCAAAAGTACCTTCACAGGATATGTAGTATAGCCAAATAATTTTTGCTGAACCCCATTTATCAGCCATTGACATTTGCACTACACCCTTAATTTTTGGGATGCCTGCTACAATTCTCAGGACTGCAGCTGCAATCCTTAGAATATTGAAATTTTAATAGTATATTGGGTGATAATCTATATTAAGTTACTAAGTTTGATGTTCCAGTATCTTGGATAAATCCTCTACTCTTTGGTACAGACTTTGGAGTTTATATGTGTGTATGTATGTATGTGTATATATATATATATATATATATATATATATATATATATATATATATATATATATTTACACGTGTGTGCATATATTTATATACATATAGATATATCTAAATAGATATATCTATATGCATATATAAATCTGTCTATCTATCTATCTATCTATCTATCTATCTATCTATCTATCTATCTATCCATCCATCCATCTATCTGTATATGGCTACAGTGTTTTTCATTGCAGAAAGCATTTATCATGTCCTGCTGGTTGTGGTAATTTTGTTAGTGGTTACAATGGTTGAATTATATTACAAACGGTGGCAGATTGTATAATTTTAGGAGTTATCTTCTTTCACTGCCCATCACGTAAAAGCAATGGTTTTGTTTAAGTGATCACAAATATAAGCAGTTTGTTTACATTTGATCACTTAAGGTCAGTGTTTTTTGTTTTAGATATTTGTGATTGTTGATAAACTTTTTTGTTGTATTTGCTGTTGATGAAGATGTATATATAGGTGTAATTCAAAAGGAGACTCACATTTGTTAGAAAGGTTTTTGTGAATGTAAAAAAAAAGAAGGAATGCATAAATGAGTGAATGCTCATTTGAATGACTCACATCTGGCTGAATTTAGTCTTATGTAGTGTAGGTAAGCAGAAGTGTATGGGAAAATTAATATTTAAATGAAAAGGTGGTGGTTGAAATATGTGCAAGACTGCGTTATAACAGTTATGAATATACAAGCGTTTGCGGGTTAGGGTTAGAGTAAAGGTTAGTTAAGTGGAGATTGTCAGTGTTGTGCATGTTTTGTGTTGTCTGTATTCTGTGTCCTTTTGTCTTATATAGTGGTACTGTTAGGGAGAGAGATTTTAGTAACATAATATGTAGGGCAGGGTCAGGGTTATGGTTAAGGTTATGGTTAAGCACACATGAGTAAGATATTGTGGGGGAAGAAATTAATATATGGTTTCATGGCAAGTGACCAAAATGTGTGAACATCAAATTACTGTAGAGCAATGTTGTCATATCAAGAAACACACTTAGAAAACACCAAACACAACAAAAATAAAAAAAACATTGTAGAAGGAAACAGTTTTCCTTTGAGATATAACAAAATCCCTACCATCATATTCAGACCAAATTTGTCTGAATAGCTTTAGCATTACAGAGTTTTTTTTTTCTGTCAATGTAAGGTGTAGGGTTAAGGCTATCACTTGTTACTAACCCTAACCCACCACCTTTTCATAAAACTACCACTATACACGATAATCTGACATACACCACATGCAGCAACACACAAACACACACAAATACACATGAATAGACATACAGCACTACATTTATCCCTAATCCACAAACACATACATTCCTGACTCCTAATGCCAAAACTCTCAAAATGTCTGAATAATTTGGCATTCATGTCAGAAATACCATTTTACTGCCACAAACCATCTTCCATCTACATCATTCTACTAATAGTGGACTTGATAATGTGTGTACTCGACCGCTTTAACTTGCACAGAGCACTTTCATTTGAAAGTCATATGACAACTTATGGCAAACCCATATATATATATATATATATATATATATATATATATATATATATATATATATATATACACACACACACACACACACACACACACACACATATATATATATATATATATATATATATATATATATATACACACACACACACACACACACACACACACACACACATACACACACATATAAATGCATATATATATATATATATATATATATATATATATATATATATATATATATGGGTCTATATACATGGTTGACATTTCAGAATGTCGAAGACCATATGGCTGAGACCATATGATCGACATTCTAAATGTCGACCATGAAATAATACAAAAAAAAACACAACAACAACTTACCTTCACACTGCTAGTAGGGGGGCTCCACCCCCACCCCTCCCCACACACACATACACACTAGTAACTTAAATATACCAACTCTGAGATCACACTGCAGTAAAAAGATGGAAATCTTTCCATTCCGCACTGTATGGAGATGCTGGTTCTACATGGTCAACATTTCAAATGTTGATCATATGGTCTCGGACATATGGTCTTCGAAATTCTGAAATGTCGGCCATGTGTAGGGGACCCATATATATAAATATATATATATATATATATATATATATATATATATATATATATATATATATATATTTTTATATATATATATATATATATATATATATATATATATGTGTGTGTGTGTGTGTGTGTGTATGTATGTAGAGAAAAACATTGTAAACTCAGATTAAGACTGGTTAAATATGAAAAGGTAAAAACAAAAGTAAATTCAATCAGTCAGCCACGGCAGTTGCTGTATAAAATCATGGATTTTACTCAAAGAAGGAAAATAAAACTATAAAAGCAAGGCTAAAACATATATAAGTAGTTCTAAAAAGAAAAAAATAATACCAATACCGGTAAACAGACAGTTTATTGCTCCAAACACAGAACAACTAAGTGCTTTCACCAAAAAATAAATAAAACAGGCTTCTTCAGAGTTGTTCAGATAAATGCACATTACACTGTTAAATACTGTGACATACAAACCCTCAGCGAATCACTTGCTTAATTTACACATATCATTAAAAACATTTAAAGACCCAGAACAACCAAATTCTTCACTAACAACCTTCAGAGAATTATCACATTTTATTAGATTCCAAAACCCCCCATTTTAAGAGACCTGATTGTGTCTTATTTTTAAAAAAGGTTTTACAGAAATAAAATCATTTAGACCAGGGGCAATCGTGGCATTCCCCTGCAGTTGCCAACAGGATTCCTTCGCTTCCAATACTGAGTTAAAATCCCCTCCCCATTCATCTTCCAAAACCCTATCAATGACAAAAAAATACAAACTTGTTGAAATTAATACATTTCTCAGAATGCATATAAAGGTCATTATGTGTATCCCTGTTCTTTATTGCCCTAATATGTTCAGTAATTCTGTCCCTTAATTGCAGGGAAGTTTTGCCAATGTAAAACCCGGGACAGGAAAGGCACGTCGCCGCATACACTACTTTGGTGGTACTACAATTACATCTCCCCAGACACCGACTAGAGGAATCATAACCACTAATAATGACATATGGTCCATTGTTAATGTACCTACAATTTTTACAAGATCCACATTTATTCATAATGGATTTGTAGGTACTTTGACAGCTTTGTTCCTCCAGGACATTCTTTATATTTCTCCCCCTACTATAAACTATTTGGGGCTTCAAACCTAACAGGGACATAATTCCAAGTTCAAAACATAATTCCCAACTTTTGTTCACTATTTCAACAATATTGGAAGTACATTCATTATATTTCAAAACCATAGCATTGGTTTTGCCACACTGCTTAGTACTAGTCTGGAGACCTTGTTTCAAAGTTAAAATTGAGGCAAAACTTGTTTTTCTCTTGTTCATAACTTCCTTCTTGATGTTAATCAACAACTTCAGTGGATAGCCCCTATCCAAAAACAACCCAATCAATTTATAAATTTCATTGTTATACATTTCATCAGCGCTGGTAAGCCTCGATACCCTGACCATCTGTCCTTTAACCACACTCCGTTTTTGAAACTGAGGATGGTTACTACTAAAATGTAACAAGGTATTAGAATAAGAGGCTTTCCTATAAATTGCACTTTCAATTACTCCATTGCCCATGGATAAGTTGTTGTCCAAATAATTAATAGCTTCCGTCTCCACTGACTGGTAAATTTCAAAAAGTCTGTTGTCCCTTTCAGATATTCCACAAACTCCATTCCGCACTGTACGGAGATGCTGGTTCCGCATGGTTGACATTTCAAATGTTGATCATATGGCCTCGGCCATATGGTCTTCGACATTCTGAACTGTCGGCCATGTGTAAGGGACCCATATATATATATATATATATATATAGAGAGAGAGAGAGAGAGAGAGAGAGAGAGACATTGTAAACTCAGATTAAGACAGGTTAAATATGAAAAGGTAAAAACAAAAGTAAATCCAATCAGTCAGCCATGACAGTTGCTGTATAAAATTATGGATTTTATTCAAAAAAGGAAAATAAAACCATAAAAGCAAGGCTAAAACACATATAAGTAGTTTCATGCTGATGCTGATTATGTGTTTTTTGTTTGGTCAGGCACTATGGAAACTGCACGAATTTGTTGAGTACTTACATTCTACAACTAGTTTTCTGAGATTTGCTCTGACCTCTTCTTTTACATCTATTGATTTCCTGGCTGTACATGTAATGATTACTGAAAATGTGATAACTACCAAATTATATAAGAAAGAGTGTAGTAAAAATAAAGTTTTACATCGTAACAGCATGCATCCAAAACATGTACACACTAATGTGCTGAAAGTACAGTTCTACAGATATGTACATTTAAGTGCTGATGATAGCATTATATATGAATCATTTAAGAACCTTAAACGTGACTTTAAATGTAGAGGCTACCATGATGTGGAAGTCGAGGTTGCCTGTGATGAGGTCCTCCAACACGGGAAGGATGTTGCTAAACCTTACTTCTCTGAGAGAGTAGTGAATAGTGAAAGAAAGATCTCTGATGCAAGAGGCTCAGACTTAAAAATATGCATGACTTATTCTATGGATGCTCAAACTATTTGCAATATTATTAGGAAAAACTGGCAACTACTTGTATCTGATGATAGGCATAGGTCAGTACTTGGTAATACACCCAAGTTTTGCTATAAGAGCAATAGATCATTAAAACAGTTGCTGTGTTATAAATCTACTAATAAGAAGGTCTCTGTCTCTGATAAATGTGGTACATTTCCATGTAGAAACTGCAACGTGCAAATATATTCATAGCAGTGATTCCTATAAGCGAGTAAGAAGAGTTATGTATTTCATTTTCATGCAAACTGCAGAGGGCATAATCTTGTATATTTGTCATTCTGTGTGAAATGTGAATCCTGCTCTGTAGGTGCAGATAACTGAAAGACAGAATTAGAGAACATTTAAATCACATCCGGAAGAATGCACTGTATAAACATGTTCTAGAGAATGACACCAGTCATACTTTTAAGTTTTTAGTTTTGGAATTACTTACACCTAGCAACAAAAAAGGTGATCTAAGGAATAAAACAGAATGTAAAATGATGAAGTGGATTCTAGAATTACATGCAGATGGTAGGACAGAACTTAATGCAACTGTCCCTTTAAGACCAATTCTTAAATCACATGACTTGGTAAGGTAACTGTGTTTAAAAGATGGTTTGTTTGTAACATTTTTTAGATCTGATGAAGCACCAGTTTTAAAAGGTGTGAAAGTACTTATCTGTGTTTTAGCCTTGCTTTTATGGTTTTATTTTCTTTCTTTGAATAAAA
Source organism: Protopterus annectens (assembly GCF_019279795.1). Taxonomy (NCBI): domain Eukaryota; kingdom Metazoa; phylum Chordata; order Ceratodontiformes; family Protopteridae; genus Protopterus; species Protopterus annectens. Next base: position 93,593,786 of record NC_056730.1, on the reverse strand, counting down.
TCCATGAGTTTGTACAGCAACTGTAGTGGCTGATCGGTTGGATTTACGTGTGTGTGTGTGTGTGTGTGTGTGTGTGTGTGTGTGTGTGTGTGTGTGTGTGTGTGTGTGTGTGTCTGTGTGTATATATATATATATATACATACATACATACATTTTAGAAAAAAATGCTTTGTTATTTTATTCTATTTTATTTATTTATTTTTTTTGTTAACATCAAGTTTCTAAATTCACTGTTTTTGAGTTTTATTTTTATAATCTGGATTCAGACTGGCATTCTTCAAATTGTAATAGTCAGTTAGTTCTATGCATTGCTGGTAGTTTTACAATCAAATTATGTGCTCTCCTGCACTGCACCGGCAAACTTCTAGTGTACAGTACTAGCATATCAGTTGTATGAGCTCCTTTCTCTGCTGTTGTGTAACAGTGGAGTTGGTATATATAAGTTTTAGGACAATGGGGAGTGCTTCCTGACTGTGGGAACAAATTGGCTTGCCCCATGGAAAACTAAGATTAAGATTCTACCAAACTGGCTTTCAGTGATCTAGCTCTGTGCTATCAGCATTTGATGCAGTTTCCCTTGGTGAGTTGACATTAATCTGTTTTAAAGATTGTTGCATCCAGTGGTAAGCACAGTAAATATGATTTTGTGGTTGAAGTCCAACAGTGTGTGTACTGAGGGTGTTGGTATAATGCATCTAGTCCCATCTCATTATGGCAAAAAAAAAGTATTTCACAGCACCTACACATTATAGGACTACAAGGGATGGGTTTGGCATAATGGGGGTGGGAGGTGGGTTTGGCATAATGGTTAAGTCTTCACCTAATAAAAACACACACACACACACACAAGGTACAGGGTTTTTATTCTGACTGTGGCTTATTGGGTAGGCTTAAAATGGCCTTATAGTGCAGTTATCCTAGTATTCACCTATGAAATACATGATGCCAAAGGGAGAAACAATAAGATAGAAATGTATCATTCTCAACATAATTAAATTGTTTTTATAGCAAAGAGTGGTATGTCGAAGCATTGAAGACATAATTGCCTGTTCAAATAGTTGCAGTATTACTGCATTGCACAATGCAATTATTATCTCATTCTTTAAATGTCAAATAAAGAAATGCAGATGTTCAGTTTACAGAGGAACATGACAAATGAAAGCCAGCAGACTAAGTGAAGCCCAGTGTTTAAATGGGCCACTAGTTTTTTCTATATAGTTATAGAGGTACAACACAGTGGAGGTATATCCATGTGTAGATGAGTTCAGAGTTCCAGGGTCTGGGATTCACTTCTGACTTCTGATTACTGCTTCTATGTCTTCTGCGTTTTCTTCCAGTGTCTGCATATGTTTCTAAAAGTACTCAGTTCTACTCGTACCTCAAAAAAATATGCTGGTTTATTTTCTTCTCTAAACTGTGCATATCAACTACATTCATTAACCCTTAACATTGTTATTTCAGTTAAAGCTGAAAATAACTGAGAAAAAATTTGCTTTTCCCTAGTTAATAATTAATGTGTATACACATGTTGTGCATATCCACAAGTACATGAGTGCAAACACTCATGCATACACACACACACACACACACACACACACACACACACACACACACACACACACACACACACACACACACAATCACTTGCATTATTTTAAACAGTGAAAATGCTTTTAAAAAATGTCAGAAAGACTTTAATAACTTAATTGTGCCATCTGCATGTGTTTTATGTATGCCTTTGTCACTTTTATTTACACACACACACACACAAAGTTGTATGTGTCTCTGTCTACCTATAATATGTGGGTTGCTGCTCTGATGCAACAAATATTTTATAGACTCAGGGAAAGTTTGTAATAAACTGACTTCCTTACTCCTACAGTACAAGATATTTAATGCATTACAGAAACCAGATTCCTGCATTTTCAGGTTCTTCTCTGTTTTGTGTTGTCTTGTATGCCTGTACAAGCACACCATGTTAGTTTACTGGAGTGGTACTTATGCAAGTTAAACAAAACATCAACATGATGTCATTGCCAATAAAGGTTTTCAAGTTTCTCAATGGTTGCAATAAACAGTTTCAAATGGCAATAACTAGACGGTTCTAATGTAAATAACATCTCAGGTTTATTTCTGTATAACACTGCACTAAATGGAGAAGGTCATTGACTGGGTTAATGCATGCCAGTAAAGCTGCTATGTTGATTGATATGGTACGGCTGTATGTTTTTGGTTTCATGTTACAACTTTGTTAGCATCTTGTTCCCAGTACTGTTCATAGCTGCAACACATCTTCAAGCTTCCAGTTTCAATTATTTGCTAGTTCTGCATGCTACACTTTTTTTTCATCCTGACTTCTGCCTACCTGCTATTATTAATGTTATTACTGTATGGTTAGGGTTCAGGTGCCTAGGCAGCGAGACTTTTCCCTGTGGGGCATTTGGTTGGAGACACATGGCTGAAGTGACATTCAGCTGCAGAGAAATATGGCTGTTTACAAATTTCCTGTTGGAAAAAAGAAGAATGTGGTACCATGCCCACAACTTCAATAACCAAATGCACAGAGAGAAAATAATGTCCATGGTCCCGAGACAGCAGGCAGTATTGCAGCCATCAGCAGCAGGTTGGCCAGTGGGAATGTCAGTGGCCGTAAGAATGCAGGGTACAATGGACAGTAACTTTATAATTGGTGTGTGTGGACCACTATCACCTTCACAGTGTCTAGGGAACATTGCCTAAAATACATACTGGAGCATAAATGTGACTACAGTAGCATGCAGGATTTTCTCCATGCTGTAGCACACTTCTACATGGTTTAGTAACATAAGCATGTACTGTACAGTGAGCACAACACTTGTTACTTCCTCTGCCGCATTGCATTTGGTTACTAAAGCTGTGGGTATGGTAGTGTGTGCTTCTCTTTGCCCACAGGGAGCTTGCAAACAGCCATACTTCTGTGCAGCTGAATATCACTTCAGCCACGTGTCCCCAGCCAAATGTACCACAGGGAAATGTCTCACTGCCTAGGTGCTTGAACCCGGTGAAGAGCACCTAGACCTTATTGGGCTAGTTTAATTATGGGGATTCTGATGAGTGTGTGAAGATTGTTTCTTCTGTGCATCGCCCATATTCTGGATTACAGCCAGGTCATATGATACTGGTTTTGACCTGTCTTGAGTCACTGGGTACTACAATATTCCAGATTGTGAGATCTTGTCAGATCTGGAGTGTTTCTAGTATGTCTTTATGAGACATTGGTTATCTTTCTTCTCAAGAAACTTTCAGTGGAGCCCACCCAATAATTAATCTCCCATTTATTTTATTTTATTTTTATTTATTTTATTTATTTTATTTTACATTTGTTAACCGGGCTAGTCTAGCTGGATATATGTCCATTTTCAGTAGAGGCCCGGGGAGAAAAGCTCCACACATACTAAATTACAAAGAGACAATTTATAAAAAATTAAGTACAATAAGAATATACATTTAGTAACACGAAAAACAAAAATACCTAAGGAACACAAAAATATAGTCGTTCAGTAGAAGCATTACAAAAAGTCAAGATTAGCAACATGTTTTCGATATTGAGCAAATGTATTAAGAAAATCATGCACATATAGATACATTCTTATATTACATCTTATGACATTTTGAACCTTTCTCAGTTTGGTTTTAGGTCAAGCCACAGTACTGATGTCATTCCTCATATGAGTGGTAAATGTCTTCTTTGTGGTTGTATATCAACACATGTATTCTGTCTTCATCCTACTTGATATGTCTCATAGCATTTGATACCATGGATCTTTGAATTCTTATCATCTGCTTGAAATATTACTATAGCTTTTAGATACTATGTAGGTTTTCTTACTTCTTTGAGTGGGTGCAGTCTGAGGTTAATTCCTCTGGTCACTTCCATCTAGAGTGTGGCATGCCTCAGGATTCAGTCATGGCTTCCATGTTGTTCATGGTATACATGTCACCACTAAGGGAGGCCATTATGGAGAGATATATGTATCAGTTGTATGTGGCTGTTATTTAGATATATCTCACCCTTTCTCATGACCAGGTGCCAGAGATTGCACTCGTGTTTGGATTCAGCTGCCCATTGATTGAGGCTGAATCACCTTAAGTGCAGCCTGACAAAGAACAAGTCCATGATGAGTCAAGCTTTCATTTGCAATTCACATCTTCATCTGCTTTTGCCTTTAATGACATACAAAGGCAATACCTTGGAATTTGGGTCTTTGGTCTGAGATCTGTGTGTCATTTTTCATGATAGGCTGCCATAAAGAGACCAGGTTCCACCAGTCATCAAGATATCTTATTTCCATCTTAGGAATATCTCCTAGATCAAATATCTTATACCATCTTTGAACCTGGCTATGGTGGTCAATGCACTAGTTACGTCCTGCCTGGAGTACTGTAGTGCTATCTACCTTGGGTTTACAGCAGGTGATCTTGGTGTGACTGCAGTGGGTACAAACTTCTACTGCCAGAATAGTGACATGCAGTTTTCAGAAAAAATTATATAACTCCAGTTTTGCAAAATTTGTACTGTCTTCCAGTCACTACCACTTGTGTCTTTAAGATTTTGAACCTGGCCTAGCATGCTATTCATAACATGGGCACTTCCTACCTTAAAGAATAAAGAATTACTGAAACTATAGTGCCTTTCTAGACATCTTAAGTCTTTTGAGGGAGGGGGGGTAATTTCTATTCTGCAGACCAGATTACAGACATGCGGCAGTGTTTCATTCGTACGTCTTGCCCTGGTCCATAGAATAAGCTGACATTCTTGATACAGATGAGTGAATGTGACAACTCTACTAGAAGGCCACATACATTCAACCTCTTTACCTGAGGGGTTCAGGTGCCTAGGCAGTGAGACATTTCCCTGTGGTACATTTGGCTGGGCACACGTGGCTGAAGTGACATTCAGCTGCACAGAAGTATGGCTGTTTGCAAGCTCCCTGTGGGCAAAGAGAAGCACACACCACCATACCCACAGCTTTAGTAACCAAGTGCATTGGGGCAGAAGAAGTAACAAATGTTGTGCTCACTGTACAGTACATGCTTATGTTACTAAAACATGTAGAAGTGTGCTACAGCATGGAGAAAATCCTGCATGCTAATGTAGTCACATTTATGCTTTTTAGGTATGCATTTTAGGTAATGTTCCCTAGACACTGTAAAGGGGATAGTGGTCCGCACACACCAATTATAAAGGCACTGCCCATTGTACCCTGAATTCTTACTGCCACTGACATGCCCACTGGCCAGCCTGCTGCTGATGCCTGCAATACTGCCTGCTGTCTCATGTTGCCTTGGGACTATGCACATTATTTTCTCCATGTGCATTTGGTTATTGAAGTTGTGGGCATGGCACCACATTCTTCTCTTTGCCCACAGGAAATTTGCAAACAACCATATTTCTCTGCAGCTGAATGTCACTTCAGCCATGTGTCCCCACCCAAATGCCCCACAAGGAAAAGTCCTGCTGCCTAGGCTCCTGAACCCAACTAGCAAGATTCTGTTCCAGGACTCCATACAAGGTCTGGAAGACATATGCTTTTTCTTATCCTTGGACAGAAATGCTCCTGTGTGCTTTTTTCATGTTTCCATTAATATCCAGTGTACTTCCAAAGATTCATAAGGAATCCCTTAAGATCCTTGTGGTGACTCCCTTCTGGCCCAGGAAACCATGGTTCTCCCTTCTTTTGGAAATGGCCAGGGGCAACTACCACAAGCTTCTTCACAGATGGGATCTACTCACACAAGAACAGGGGTGTTTCATACACCCTGACATCAATCAACTTCAGTTGACTTCCTGGATGATAGGGGTCTTAATTCCTTTTAGGCACCTGTTTACTGAGGATGGGCAACAGGTACTTATGGAGGCAAGAAAGTCTGCTACTAGAAAATCATATATTACAAAATGGAAAAAGCTTTTCTAGTTGGTGCCAACAACATAACCAGCACCTAATTTAGTGGTAGTTGTTCTCTGATTTTACAATATTTGTGTGAGTTAGTATCCTATGACCTTTCTTTTTCCTCTATCAAGGTTCATTTATTGGCCATTTCAACATGTCTGACCATGGATCAACCTCTTTCAATGCAGTCTCATGTCAAAATGTTTATGGAAGGGGATTTACATAAGAGGCCTCCAAGTAAACTAATGACCCCTCCTTGGGATCTTAATTTTATGTTAGAGAAGTTAACACTTGCTCCATTTGAACCAGCTAACCTAGCTGACTTGAGGCTCTTAACATGAAATACAGTTTTACTGAATGTGCTGACATCTGAGATACAAGCTCTGATGGTGACGTAACCCTACCTCATTTTCAACAGGGCATAGTTTCTTTAACAACTATGCCTTCTTTTATGCCTAGAGTGGTTTACTTTAAGTCAAACTATCCTTCTCCCTGTTTTTTCTTTCCTGAACCTCAAAATGAGGGAGAAAAGATACTCCATGCCTTAGATGTCCACAGACAAATCAGGTACTATCTTGACAGAACTAAATCTTTTAGATCTTTGGATCAATTGCTCATGTCTTGTGAAGGTAAGGAGAAGGGACAAAGTGTCTCAAAACAGACTATTTCCAAACGACTGCCTAAGACTATTACCTTCTGTTATACTCACCATAACAAAACTATTCCAGACAGGATCAAGGCCCACTCTACCAGGGTCTTAGTTTCATTTATGGCTTTTTGGAAAAGGTTGGATTCTAGAAGTATTCTAGAAGCTGCTACTTGGTCATCTGTACATAATTTTACAAAGCACTATAAGCTTGATTCCTTCTCTAGGTCCACGTAAGGGTTTATTTGAACCATTCTCCGGGGGTTCCTGCCCTCTCCTCCTTCAGCCTCCCAAATAGAGTAAGCCAGGGTAATCTACCCATATAGCTAAGGCTGCTGCAGCAGTGATCAATATGATGTTCGAATGATCACCGCTGCAATAGCAGCTCCCTACCTTCATCCCCTTGTTTTTGGAGTGGTTCTTTATGCTAGGGTGTGGACACTTATTTTTGTTGCTCCTAACAATGTCCTTTCAGGGCTCAGCCTCCCTCTATACTTTGGCAGGAAAACTTTTAAGGGCTTGGCCACCAAGCTTGTCTTTTAGTCAGCTCAGCTGCCTGACAGTTCAGACACATGAAAGGTGCCCTGAAGTTTTGGAAGCTGAAGTTCTGTTATAGCCTTGGCAGGATATAACCCATACTGCTAAGGCTACTACAGCAATGATCATTCAAGCATCTTTTGTTATCGTAAGTTTAATTTACACAACTGTGTTTTTTTTTGAGGAGACTAAGTCTTGTGGCAGCTGTATAATTATTTAATGCAGACAGCTCTATAAAGGCATACTACTAGTACTTTGGGCCTGCATGGAGAGATTGCAGAAAGCTAAACCGACTGTCCAGAAAGGCTGAAAGAAACAGGCTGCTACTTCTGTAGCCCCACATTGTGATACAAGAGTAAGAAAGTAAGTGAATGCCAATAATGGTGGATGTAGGGTGACACAAAGAAATGCATAAGGGGTGGATGTAGGGTGACACATAAAGAAATGCATAAGGGGGTTATCACAACCAAGCCTGCAAACAGTAAAATAGGTTTTTACATAAATTAGGGCATCCCTGGGCCAATATAAATAACTGTCAGCAGAAGCATGAGTATACTGTTACACTTTTATCGCTAATATTAGAAGGTTACTTGAAAAAGGTTGGGTAGCTAATGACTGAATTTGGAACACATGAAGCAAGAGGTAGGAACATAAACAGAAGAGTAGATAACTACACAGAGAAAAGAAGAGAGAGAAGGTGAGAAAGAGACTTAATAAGAGAAAGGAGGTGGACAGACAGTACTGTTAACCAGGGTTATGCCTGTATGCCGAGATTATCATAATAAAGGTACAGTATGCACAAAGTACAGTTGTGTACACTTAGCATAAATGTAGATGTTAGAGTGCCTTCACTGTTGCAGTCATCACATTTGGGTTATCCCTGCCAGGGTAGCCCTCAGTCAGCCCATATACCAGAGACTTAGTATTCCTGCGTCGGTTGCTGTCGCTCCAGGACTGATGTCAGGTCATCAGGGATATAAAAACAAGCAGCCAACAACATTACATCAGCTTTTCTTGCCCTAAACTGTCAGGAGACCCCAAAGTAGGAGGCCAGGTACTGGTGGACAAACCCCACCAGTGGAAAATAAATGTCAATATGTCCCTTGTAAGGAAGGAGAACAACAAGGAAGAAAGGCACTCGAACATCTACATTTATGGTAAGTGTACACAACTGTACTGTGTTCTTCGTGTTTCACTGTTGCAGTCATCACATTTGGGTAGATTCCCAAAGCTAAGGAAAAGGGTGGAGGCAGTCAAGGAAGCTAGATGCTGGCGAAGATGCCCTGTAAGACTGCAGAGCCAAACCCTGCCCTGGATTTGGAAAAGAGAGGCAGGTGGTAATGCTTGATAAAGTGTGAAGAGATGTCCAGGTGGCAGCCTCCAGGATGTCCCTGGTGGGGACCCCTCTGAGGAAAGCTGCAGAGGTGGAGGCTGCTCTGGTGGAGTGTGTCCTGACCCCCTTGGGGGAGGCTTGCCATGGTGTTTGTAGCAGGAATGGATGCAGTGTGCTATCCATGTGGAAATGGTTTGCTTGGAGATTGCTTTGCCTTCCGGCCCTGAAGCAAAGCTAACCAGCAATTGATCAGACTTTCTGAAGGGTTTAATCTTATCCAGATAGTATCTGAGCTGTCTGTGCACATCTAGAGAGTGCAGAATCCTTTCCCCCTTGTTTTGGGGGTTAGGAAAGAAGGTGGGCAAATGAATGGATTGGTTGAGAGCCACACTGGACACCACCTTGGGCATGAAGGATGGATTAGTTCTGAGGGATACCCTGTCTGCATGGAAGATGATGAAGGGTTCCACAGACATGTGTGCTTGCAGCTCAGAGACTCTTCTGGCTGAAGTGATAGCCAGGAGGAAGGCTATCTTCCAGGAGAGAAATTTTAGCTCTGCTAAAGAAGCTGGTTCGAACAGAGGCAGGGTGAGCTTTTCCAAGACAAAGTTAAGGCTTCCTTTAGGTCCACGGTGGCTAGCCAAATGTCCTTGGAGAGTATGGGTAGCAGCTGCTGGAGGGTGAGCATTTTGAATTTTGGGATCACCAGGAAGGTGTTTAGAATGGATAGACTGAGGATGGGGCACCAGAAAAAGTCTGGAGTAGAAGCCTTGGCCTATCTGATCTGCAGGAACGTGCTCTACTGCCCCCAAGGAGAGCAGGGAATGGATTTGCTTTTGAGCCTCTGTCCACTGATTTGGTGGAAGATCTGGGAACCCTTTTGGGGTTGGAAAGGGTGCGGAAGGAGAATTTGTACCCCTGAGACACAATGTTCAGAACCCATTGGTCGTTGGTAATGGTGGCTCAGGTGCTTGAGTGAAAGGAGAGTTTTCCTCCTAGGGGTATGTGAAGGTGGGCAGAGGCGAGGTCTGGAGGAGGTGAGTCATTGTGAGTTCTTACCATAAGGGGGTGGCTTAGAACTCTCTGGTTTTGAAGTGGAGGCAATCTACTGCTTAGATCTCTGCAACCCCTGGGGCTGCTGTCTGGGGGGGGGGGTTCTGTTTCTACGGGGCCTAGGCTGGGCTTGTTTATTCGGAGCAGGAAAGGACCAGTTCTTGGAGGGAAAATGCCTGCTGAACCTAGGGGGCTGGACCTGTAAGAAATCTTTAACTGTCTGCATAGATTTTGCTTTTTCTTCCATATTTTTAAGACCTCTTCTGCTTTAGTGCCAAATAAGTTATCTTTGTGCAAGGGTGCATGCAACAATTTGATTTGACATGGTCTGACAGGGGTTGTTCCTTAAGCCATGCATGTTTTCTAATGACAGAACCAGTGACAGCTGCCCTGCAAGAAGCTTGTGGGGCATCAAAACCACAGTGCAAAGCGTGTTTAGTTACTAGAGTTGCAGAATGCATTAAGTCTTGCAACTCTTTAGATTCAGCCCATGCAGGAAAGGAGTAGATTTTTTGTTTAAGGAGTTCCAAGGTATGTTGCTGATATTTAAGCATATGGAACTGACAATTTAGTGCCCTGATAGCAAGAGTAGCTGAGGTGTATACTTTTTTACCCCATCTGTCCAGTGCTTGGGAATCCCTGTCTGAGGGGGTGGGATTCTTAGCTGAGGTTGCTTTAATCCCTTTTGGCCCTTGAGAAATGACCTCAGGGTCAGTTGTTGGATTTTTAAAAGGATATTTGTGTGAGTCAGGGACTCTGTAGTACCTGTCTGAATTTCTGGGAGCAGGAGGGAGGGCGTCTGGAGTCAAGCTGGATTCAAAGAAAACATCATCCACCACATCCAGGACTGGGGGGATGGCTAAGGGTCTGTGTTGTGGAAGGTCTAGGAACACTTTGAGTCTCTTTTTAGCCCGAGGGTAGTCTTGACTCTCCCATTGGAAATGCTTCCTTAAGGTATGCAGGTTTTCCCCAAAGGAAAAATCCTCTGGGGGAGAGGCTGAAGGAATGGATTCCTCTGTATCAGAATCCTCATATGTAGAGAGGGGCTGCATGTCTTCATAGTCAGATGCATAGGATTCATCTGACTCTTGTTCAGATAAAACTACTGGAGACAGATCTCTTTTTCTTTTTGAGGGAGTGGCTTGGCTTCCCCTAACCAGCATGATAAGGTCTTCTGCCATTTTAAGCATTTGAGACTGAGGCAATGGAGCAGGCGCCTGAGAATGGGTAGTCGGTTTCTCGAGTGTGGTTTGACCCCTGGGCCTGAGGAACTCAGTTGTTTTCGAAAGAATAGTCATGAAAGAAGGCGTTGGTTTATGTCAGGATTCAGTGTTGTGAAGGACTTCCTCAGAAGCCGGTGCCTGCACAGTAGCTCTGGACCCATCCAAGGTAGAGATGACTGGAGGATCCTTAGATGAAGAAGAGTTTTGCAGCATACCAGATTCCAAAAGGGTCTCAGTAGCGGCCTGCGAATTAACTGAAGCAGGCATCAGGGGCTGTCAAAGCACCTCACTGAGTTCTGGAGGACTGACAACCAGCTTAACGGAAGCATAATTGGAAGGTGTGGTCCTGTGCAGTCTGCCTCTGTCTTTATCTTTACACTTTTTTCAGAAGATCTGCTGTCGGATGGCTTACCAAAGCCACATCGGAATTCGAGGACTGTAAATGGAAATATCTGGCTACAATAAGGGCCCGACAACGAATAGTTCTGGTGTTAAACAAAGCACAGAAATGACAACAAGGGATGTCATGGTCTGGGCCTAGACAAGTGACGCAGTAAGAATGGAAGTCCCGATGTGGTATTTGCTTTCCACACGCGAGACAATTATTAACTTTTTCTGACATCAGTTAGTGCAAGAAAAAAGGAGCTCCAACAGGGTACTTAGCTTTCGAAGACCTCAATTTCAGTTCAGAAACAAACACTCATGAAGCAGACAACCGGCATTCATGTGAACTGCTTCTGCTTCGGGCTCCACAGCAAGAAAGACTGATGTAATGATGTTGGCTGCCTTCCTTTATACCACTGATTGACCTGACGTCAGTCCTCAAGTGATAGCAACTGACACAGAAATACTAAGTCTCTGGTATTCAGGCCGGCTGAGGGCTACCCTGGCAGGGATAATCCAAATGTGATGACTGCAACAGAGAAACACGAAGAACATCTGCTTTCATTGGCTTATTCAATTATTTGTAATTAGAGAACATGATTCACTCACAGTAGGTAGAGAAGGACTTGAAATTTACTTTTGTTTTGTAAAATAAGGGTAAACATGAGGTCTAAGTACAATAATTCTTTACCTGTAAAGAATAGATATTCAGAAATTGGGACACATGAATACACTTACCACACTCTTAAAAAGGCAGCCGAATAATCTGTTTCATAGCAAAAGGTAGACTGTACTGAGAGTTAAATTCTACATATGAAAATAAGAAAGACAAAATCTAAATATTTGGTTCAAGCTTAGACAGATGGTTAGTAGAAATAAAAAGAAGAAATGGAAGAAGGATTCAATTAATATCCTAATATGTAATGGTGTTCAACTAATGTCATTTGTAGTGGCAAAAAAAGCATTTGTTGGAAACAGGCTAAAACATGTAATAAACCTTAGAAACACAGTGTATTAAAAATGTAATAGAAGTGATGCATCTAGTGGATTATTGCAAGAAACTTACATAATGCAGCTTAAAGACTGAGCAAGTCCAATGAGCCCATTAAGAAAAAATAAATCTCCTCCGTACTTTCAGAACGTTTGAGGAAAGTAAGGAAGGAATTATGATAAATATGGTGGATATACCAGAAGAATGGTTATGCTGTTATCTGTACAAACAATTAAACAAAATCATAAAACTATAGCAGGTAGGTAAAGAAAAAAGGGGAAATAATTAACGGCGTAGCAATGCTTCCTACTTAAATAAAGAACAAATTTACAACTTGAGTGATAGAAAATTAGATTATTATACCCAAGTTAACCAACCATTGTCCATTGAAGTAGCAGTTCGATGAAAGTGGAGCATGTCAACTTTTTAAACTGCTGAACAACAGCTAGTGGGAGTGTTATGCAAAATAAGATAAAACATACCAAGAGTATTCCCTCTTCTCTATGACCATGACATCTCAAAGTTGTCATAAATAATTTTAATGTTATGAGGGGCTAAGTCCCCTGCAAAAAATGTTTTTGTAACTGTCTTCAGGACTGAGCATCTAAATAACATCAGACGAACATCAACAAATGAAATTTGTGTCACTTTTTGTGAGCACATGCTCTATTACTGTGTTCTTTTGTTCAACCACGACTGAAAAACTACTGTGAGAAAGCTATATTTACTCATTTAAAATAAATCCAGAAAAGAAAATGTAAATATCACAGCAGCAAATAAATGATTCAGAACAAATTCATGCTGATTTAAGGCTGAACATATATAAGAAGGTCACAACATGGCTAAATAGTTCAAAGTCTTCCTCAGCCATATGAGGGCCATGCTAATTCCAAAGCAAAAATACCTGGCAATGTTTTTTCAATATTAAGTATGAAGTGCAGACCAGAATATTTGATATTATAATGAAAACGGGGAGAAAATGGAAGGTATGACTGACCTCCAAGGAAAGGCAGCCAAAAGGAGATAGTATCATAATGCAGAATGTCTGTATTCAAACCAAAAATGGCTGATGAAAGCTTGAGAGAACACTTAGCAAGTGCACATGGAAAGTCTAAGTGTGGCTATGCAGTAATGCAAGAATCATTTACTACTGGTGAAGTTAATGGTGGCCATAATCCTACGAATTAAACAACAAGAATCAGGGCTGCCTTTAGGTGAACTGGCACCTTAAGTGAAGGATACCCCCCAATGGTCACTGCTCCCCCATGTACACATTACTGTGACCCCCCATGCTGGCCTACCCCCATGTTTTTCTTCCTTTTCCCACAGTTTGTCTTACTCATCATTCTTCCAGCATAAGTGCATTCATTCATTGATTTCTAACTAATCAATACTGAACTCTGACAACTGTGTAGAAAATACATGTAATTAGCCAGGTGGGTCTGGAGGCCAAGCCACTGAGATTCTAGATGCTCTGAAGCATATTTTAAAGGTTTTTTTTTTAATACACAACCTGTTCTTCCAATGATGGCCTGAACAAAAATCCTGATTATGGGATGAAGTTCAGTCTTGCTCCTCTCCCCATCATTTCATACCCCAACTTAACCAGACCTGTACTGAATAACTGTGAAATAAATAACTGAGTTAAACAGAGGGGTTGGGGATACTAGGTCCCCAGAAGCCACGGAGTTACAGATGTCATGAGCTGCATTTTAGAGCACCACTCCACACACCTTTTGATCCAGTGACAGCCTCAACAAAAAGTATGATTAAGGAAAGAAAAATCAGTCTTATTTTTAGGGAAGAAATAAGATGCATGCAAGGCTTAATGCTTAAAGCTGATAAATTAACCGTTGACCATAAACTGAGATGACAAATGCAAGGATTCATAAATCATATATGAGAGAGAGAGAGAGAGAGAGAGCATGCCCTCTCACCTCTACCCCCAAAAGACAGCCATCATCTGTGCATCTCTCTGATGGCAGACTAAAATGAAGTAAAAAAAAAGAACATATCATATTTCAACATGCTGCTGTTAGACATATCTAAACAGAATGCTTCCTCCCTCTGACCAAAAGACAGACATATGCATATACAACCAATGTTTGATCGTGAGGAAAATGAAAAAAAAATGATGACAGTAATATTTCCAACTTGTTTCTCTTAACTGTTCATTTACAAGCTATACTGACCCTCTGCAAACCTCTGAAGTTTATCTGTAAAGTTAAAGAATTCATCACTAAACTGCCCTCATCCCAACACAAGCTATAGTGATGCGTGCACACTTCTGAGGTTTGGGATGAAAATTAAAGAAATAATGACATAGTCTCTGCCCCCACACGTGCTACTGTAACCTTTTTTGCACACCACTGAGCAGAGATGGTTTTAGACTAGGTAGGGTCAGGGTTGATTCCAGTACTAATCCTATGTCAAGCACTTATACAACCTTGGGGTGCAGGGACCATCAGAAGCTCAGAAACTCTATATGTTCTGAGATGCATTTTATGCCTTATTTTTTAAAGGTGACTAAACTGAGAAAATGATGAGGGTCAGTTACTTTTATCCAGACAATCTCCACCAAGCAGTTACAGTCATTTCTGTGTACCATTTAGATATCTGATTGTGATAAAATCAGGATGGCCATGTAATATGTTTCACCTTTGCTCCAACACAAAACAGTTGCCACACATTAAAGTGATCCAAATTGCTTCATACAAATCAGATTAGTCCTGCAAAGCCAGAATCATGGGTAAACAACAGTAGGCAGCTTGTCATTTCCTCCACAGATAGTCACTACAATTATAATTGCTTTTTCTGTTCATATCTCATGTGCCCATGTAAGTAAGCCAGCTAACTTCCTGCAAAGCCAGATGGTGACTATTTAAAATGAGCAAATAAGAGGGTGAGTTACTTTCAACACACAGCTCTCAGTACCACCTAACAGCTATAATTACTTCTCTTTGCATTTCATACCTCTAAAATAAAAAATAATGGTCGCATATTGTGCTTCAGATTTGTTCCATGAAAAGACTAGCCATATACACATTATTGTATTCCAAGCTGCTTCACACAAATCAAAGTAGCCCTGCAAATTCAGAATAATGAGCAATGATCAACCCTTTTGTCATGTTCACCAACAGTCAGGACAGTAGTTTTTATATCTTTTTGTCAAAAATCACTTAGTTAACAGAACAAAAGGTTTTGCCTCATCGTACATTTTCAAAGGAATAAGCATGGAGCTCTAATGTCTGGCATTTTTGACTGATTGTAATCGTCAGTGGTTTACAAGAAAATCAAAATAATTTATGAGGTCTGAAAGCCAAACTTATCTGATGAAACTAGAAACATTCTTAAAATCAGGGACAGCTAAGCATCTAGACAGAAGTAATCAGCCATCCTAAATATCTGATCCTTGGACCAGATTATCCAGACTATGATTCCTTTCTGCATGGGCTGGGTGAATCCCCACCATACAGTCAAAATACTGCACGCACACACACACACACACACACACACACACACACACACACACACACACACACACGCACAATCACACGCACACGCACACACACGCATACAACTACTAGCAACCTTTTTATTTTATTGAGAAAACTTGTTGGTGCAACAGTTCAAATATATTAGACACAGTTTATCATGTAATTCTATGAGTTCAGTGTGAACACTTTCAGACTATCTACCTGAAGCACATTCTGTAGACTGCAATATTCTGTCTATTAGCTAGAAATTAGAGACTAAAAATCTATGTGCACACTCTTAATTAAAACACAGTTCTGTTTAATGTGTTAAACTATAGTGAGAAGAATATAATATCAACTTCCAGACAACACATAAGGGTCACAGTATACTGATAGCCATTCTAAAGGGATCCAGTATCTGTCTGCCGGGGATGACATGGTCGACAGACCACAATGCTTTGCCAGAGATGGCCTGCACCTGTCACCCCTGGGATTCCGGATACTGGCTAAGGTTCTTGCCGCCCCTATAGTGCCTTTTTTAGGCAAGGTTCAAATGACAAATTCACCATCGTAACAGGAACAGGCAAGCAAAAACTGAGGGTGATGCTGCTCAATGCTAGACGTCTAAATCTCAAAATGCACTCACTCAAGGCACTCCTTAAAATGGAGAACACTGATATCTGTGCAGTGACTGAGACCTGGTTCAAGGCTCCAGAGAGCACCCCTGCACTACCAGGCTATAACTCATACCACACTTTTCGGCCATGTAACCTGGACCAGAGCACCAAAGGCGGAGGAGTGTCCATATTCATTAAGGATATCCACACCTCAAGGCTAGTTGCTCAACATAATGCAGCCAAGGTTATTCAAGTGCAACTAACTCTGGGCAAAACTGCAATCCAAATTGTAGCTTGCTACAGATCACCCACCATGCCCCAGGATTCCCACTACTCTTTTCTTGATGTACTGGAAAATATTAGGGTTCAACCAAACACCCTAATAATGGGCAATTTCAACTACCCCACCATTAACTAGGAAAACTACTCATGTACCAACTCCTTCACTCAACGCTTTCTGGAATTCATAAACTCCAATGCCCTGGATCAACTTATCCACACCCCCACCAGGGGCAACAATATCCTAGATCTAGTCATTACCAACATGAGTGACCGGTGTTCCACACCTGAAGTCAACGCCTCATTGGTCCGATCTGACCATAAGCTAATTACCCTAGATATCCACATCCTGCCCCCACCCCCATTAAGGAAACCATGATAAAAAAAATTCTCCAAAGCCAACTTCATGCTTCTTAAGACAGAAGGGGTGAACTTCATGACACCCATGAAGATGGACAATACAGTTATGACTACTGAATCCTACACAATTGCACTTTATAAGCACTTACATGAGTGCATGGATTGTGCTATCCCAAACAGAACCAAGACGCTATCCTCCAAAAAAAGGAAGACAATCTGGTGGTCCCCTGCCATAAACAAACTGTACAACAGAAGGAAGAAAACTGTTGCAAAAGAGAGTAAAATCCCACAAGTGGAGGAGCTCCCTGGTCAGCCTCAGTAAGAAACTGCGATCCCTGATAAAACCCTCCAAAGCTAGTTACAAAAACAAAATCACCACTGATTCTAAAGACAACCACAAAGCATTCTATAGCTATGTCAAGAATCTCAATAGCAACACTCAGATCTGCTCTGAGTTACAGCACAATGGCACTAAATATACAGACCCAACTGATATTGCCAACATCCTGGCAGATAGGTTCAGTGCTAACTTTACCCCCCTCTCACCCCCTAAAGAGCCCATCTCTATACCGGAAGAATGCAAAGTTCCTGTAATCACGGCTGCTCAGGTAAAAATCACACTCTCCAAAGCCAAGAACACAGCATCCATGGGACAAGACAACATCTCAGGCTGCGTTCTACACAAACTACAGAACGAACTGGCACCCCACCTAAGTACCATGTTCAGTCATAGCCTCATCTTAGGCTTTGTGCCTGCTGAATGGTGCACAGCAACGGTTATTCCACTCCACAAGGGGGAAGCCACCACGAACCCCGGGAACTACCACTGCATTAGCCTGATGAGCCTGGTCTGCAAGGCCATGGAACATATCATCATGCAACTTATAAACAAAGACATTGGTAATCTCCAAACTCTAAACCCCACCCAGTTCGGGTGTGTAAAAGGCAGATCATGTCTCCTAAACCTGATAGACTTCTTTGAAGCAGTCACCAAAGCCGTAGACAAGGGTAAGGTGGTTCACACAGCCTATCTAGATCTTGCCAAGGCTTTTGACACCATCCCCCACTCTGGAATTATAGATAAACTTACTAAACTAGGTATAAATCCCTATGTCACAAGATGGGTTGCCAACTGGCTCACTGACAGAACCCACACTGTGAAAGTAGCAGACTCCAAATCCGACTTCAGACCAGTGACAAGTGGAGTACCACAGGGTTCAGTCCTGGGTCCTCTCCTGTTTGGTATCTACTTCTCTGAAGTACAGACTAACACAGAAGGTCTTTGACTAACAAAGTTTGCAGATGACTGCAAACTAGGAGCCATAATCGAAACTCCTAATGATGTGGACATCCTACAAAAGGGCCTCACTGAGACAGATGCCTGGTGTCAAAGCCATGGCCTCAAGCTCAATGCCAAAAAGTGCATTGTCATCCCCTTTGGTAAAAACTCTGTACCCATGAACTACAACATTGGCGGTAGTATACTTAACACTGAAAGTGTGATAAGAGACCTTGGGACATAGGTGGACAGTAGTCTCTCCTTTGATAATCACATCGTCACAGTAGACAGAAAATCCTTCTATGTGGCACACCTCATCACAAAAGGTTTCACATCCATAAAAAGAGGTCATTGTTCCCCTCTACTCATCACTCTTTAGACCCATTATAGAGTACAATGCCCCTTTTGGTATGTACCTCACAAAACATCTACAACAACTGGAAAGGCCACAGAAATACCTCACAAAGAGGATTAAACAGATGCCCTACGCATATCGTCTCAAAAAACTCCAGCTTTACTCCGTCGCATATCGCCTACTCAGAGGTGATCTCTGCCTAACATACAAAGCTATGTCAAACCCAGAGCTGTTGGACATGCTCCACTTAAAGAAATCCCAATCCCTCCGAGCTACACACTCTAGGGACCTAAACCTTGTCACCACAATAAACAGAACATGCCGGAGGGATAGATTCCTGTCCCAGAGACTTCCCATACTCTGCAATAAACTACCTATCTATATCAAACAAAGCTCCTCATTAGCACTCTTCAAGAAAAATCTTGATAATTGGATGGGAAATAGGAAATTCACCCCGGGGATCACCTCTGTGGCTCAGCTTGACAGTGGCACAGGAAAATAATTTTCTTGGGTAGCAAAAGCCAAGGTACCTTTTTTGTCTGGGCTTGTATAGGCCCCAGGGCCAATAGCCTAGTACCTACCTATGAACCTATAGTAATTATTTCACATTTAATTCACAAGCACATAACATGGAAGGATATCAACTGAAAATAAGGTCCATGCAATGAGTGAACCAGGAAACCATACCCACAGAAATGAATGCTACAGGCTCCTGGAGTAAGATGGTGATAGGCATATTTTATTACAGAATCTCAGGCAAAGTCAAAATGATTTTGTCCTGAATACCCACAACAGCAATAGTAGGTGGGCAGTTGTCAAGAATTTGTAAATAATCTTGTCTGCTGGACTCAAGCCCCTTCCCCCGATTCACCTCTAAAAATAGGGCTAAGCAGCTGCTACAGAAACAAATATGCACTGTGTGAACTCATGTTCACAATGTAAAACAATGCACAGCATTATTTTGACTAGATACACTGAGGATGAGTCAGACAGCAGCATTACTAAAAGCAACAACAAGAAAAAACACCTCATATTCTTCTATTTGCACCTAGCTTATTCCCCAAAGAATTTTAAATTTGTTGGCTTTCTGCTCCACTTTGCCCATTATTTATCTGATTCGTTGTCTGGGTAGATCATGGGTGGAGTGGAGAAGGAGGCCAACAAATGTAATGGCCACGTCAAAAGTCACTTCCTCCTTAAGGTACTGCAGCCCTGTATGTCATAGAATGAGGTGTAGTGTGCAGCAGTGCATTTATTTATTTTCCTTACTGAAAGAAATGTCACATTGCTTTACATAACGACAATAAACAGTAGGAAAACATCCCTACAAGAACAGCAAAAGCAACGACCATCTAGTTTGCCTATGGATAAGGCCAATCCTGATAAGAATGCTACATCAAAAGCCACAGATTAGCACACCTGATGACATCTTGAGGAAATAAAAAACAAGGTTCATGATGGTGTATCCTACAGCATCCAACAGCTGCAATGTAAAAGCATGACAAATCTTGAGAGCTGCATGCAGAAGAGCTTTCAGAAGGCAAACAAATGAAAGGAGTGGAGCAGAGAAGAAGGGAAGCTTAAGTCAACTTCTAACAAAATATTTTTACTTGCTGATAAATATTTCAAAACACAAGTCACTGAGGAAATCACTTGTGTTCTACCTCTTAGGAAATAGATGCCTCTCAAAGTTGTGTATTAAATTCTTAGTTTAGCAACATACAACAAAATCAAAATAAACAAATTGTCATACAAATCATGCTGGGCTTCCCCGGTGATAAATAGGTCAGAGCACAGCATTGTTTGTCACTACAAACAGCTCTGAAATGGTCTAGCCTTGACAAATATTTCAGACTACAGTTTCTGATTATACCATGCTTCACTTACTAAGACAACAAAACTGAAAAAGAATCTTTAAGCATTTTATTTTATTTTTATGAAGAAATATAATTTCATTGGAAAGCAGTTTCATAAAGCAAGCTTGACCAGACCCTTTACTAATAAACAGAAAATTGATGTTTTCAGAAAACGTCATGGAAACAAAAGTTTTGATAATAGGTAAGGATGCCTTGGTCTACCTCATCAGCTTATCCCCACTTTACTAGATAATATGCAGATCTTTTATAGCTCATAACTTATTACCCTCTGCTAATAAAAAACACCTTATGCCAGTTTCATTCAAGCTTAAATTCCATCACTGGTTTTGAATCTATAGCCTCTTTGTGATGGCTATTCCAGACACACCACCATTCTTTCTGTGAAAATAGCTCTTCTTCCATGAACTGTGCATTTTGCATCTTCAGATCATATCCTCTTGTTCTCATATAGCTCATTTTGAAAGTTCATAGATTTCCATAAGGTATTTAAATATTTCTGTCCTCTCCACCAACCTTGCATCTTATCCTCAAGACTGTGCATTTATTAATATGGCTTGACCAGACCTCACAACTGTTCCTGTTTTGTTGGGTCACCCCTGATGTTTCTGAAAGTTTTGCTCCATTCCTCCTAAAACTGGAAATCATTCTGAGAATTTCTAAGATAATAGTGCCAACACTTAAAATGTGTCCGTAATTTGAGGCCTTTTCCTTAGTTATTTTTTACTTTGTTCCAAATTCCGTTAGTAAAACTTGAGAGCTGTACTTTCAGAGAAAGTCCTACTCCATTTATTTATTTGTTTTGTTAACTAGGTAAGTGAATGGGGTGCTTTTCAGTTAAGAACCAGGCCAAGAGGTATAAAATATCTGTGACATAATAACCAAAAAGTACACCAAGGCACTAAAAATTACTAAGAAGTCACAGGTACCCTGAATATGGGACGGAGACTCCACGCAGTAGTGCAAAAACATGAGTTTATTCAGCTGACAAGACACACATTAACGCTGTACACACACTATGTTTTCATTTCAATTACTTCTTCAGATGCGGACAGAATCCTTTATAATGCCTCCAATACAAAAATTCCATCAATTAACCCCTTCGGTTTCCCCATTTTTCCAGTGTAGTGTATACATGAAGAGCAATGTGTTAGTACTCTGGAAAAATGGGGAAACCAAAGGGGTTAATTGATGGAATTTTTGTATTGGAGGCATTATAAAAGCATTCTGATGGGATTCAGTCTGCATCTGAAGAAGTAATTGAAATGAAAACATAGTGTGTGTGCAGCATTAATGTGTGCCTTGTCTGCTGAATAAATTTGGGTTTTTGCACTACTGCATGGAGTCTCCATTCCATATTCACGGTACCTGTGGACTTCATCTGTGACAAAATATTAACTAGGAGCCTATAGATATATATGAATAAGAAGCATTAATAAGCAAAATACATAAAACTTAAGATAATAATTTTATAATTAGAAGAGTACAAGAACAACAATTATGTGTGATGTTATGTGAGGTAAAGAAACAAAACTCATAAACAGGAAGAAGACATACATTATAAAGAACTAATTTGCATGAAAACTGAATACAATATTTTTGATCCATTTTCCAGATCTAGATTTACACTTTTGTTCTGTACCACTGAACTGCCTCTGTTATGTCTAGGACTTATAAAAGACAAGGTCTCTAGAAAAGTCCATGGAGTTACTGTATATCTCTATAGAAATAGGTTCATACGTATATACTAGGCTACTGACCACCTGGGCCTTTATAAGCCTAGCTGTGCAACCTAAATCAATTGTGTCCCTATGCATCATGGGCATTTGTTAGCAGGGGGTATGCTAGTTAAGAAGTTTCTAGAGATTATGTGGGGGGGTATGTTAGCTTGGGCATTACTGTCTGCCTCTATCAGACACATAGGGGCTAGACCTGGCATGAGTTTCTGATTTCCCATCCATTGGTCAAGGTTACGCTTAACTAGGGTTAGGGTCGGACTCTACTTGACATGGATGGGGAGCCTGTTCCAGAGCATGAGGAGCCACTGAGACACATATCTGTCTCGCCAATATGTTTTATATATGTCAAACGCAAAACTTAAAGCCTTGGATTTAGTGCTTCTGATGTTGTTCATTTTGTGGATGTGCAAAAGGTCCATCAGAGCTGGATCTGAGAATGCCTTGTGTGCCAGACATAGTTAGCTTCTCAGTAACATGTAGGAGACTGAGTACAGAGATGGGCTTTAAGGCAATCTGTATAGGACAATCGTTTGTACCCTGCATTCTCCTGGTAACTGTTGCATATGTCTGCTCAGGTACATGCCGAAAGGGGCATTATACTCAATGATGGAGCTGATAAGTCTGAATAAAGTGGCACTATGACTGTTTTATATATATAAACAAAAAACATCTTTATTAAAATATCATGTATGACACAGGCAATCTCTTACATTTATATAAATGAAAAACAAACAACATTGGCACAACTTTAGTTGCAAACATTATACATCACAGACACAATTGAGACAACTGTAGTTGCCAACATTATACATTGCTTATAATCTATCCAGTCATTGTCAGTTAAGCATTATACAGCTCATTCAAATCCTGCCTTCTTTTAAACCTCATTCCTTCCTGGCATATATTGTTCCCATAATTCCCATTTTCTTCCTATGTAGTTTGCTCATTTCCTTTTCTAAAGATTCCAGTTCCAGTTGTTTTACCTCAGTTACTATATTCAATACTTTTAGGAAAGTTAGTGTAGATTTTGATTTCCATTTTCTAGTAATTGCTGTTTTGGCACCACCATAATTAGACTCAGCAGACTGTCTTGGACCTGGACGCCTTGCCCTTACTTATAAGTTGGGGGACATAGAATTATTTACTTACGACCTTAGCCAGATATTGGTCAAAAGCCAGGTTATTGTCTATATATGTTCCCAGATACCTGACTACCCTGTCAGAACTGATCCACCACTAGGCAACCTAGGCTGTTGCCTAGGGCCTATACTGGGGAGGGTGCTGAGTGGGGGCTGCCACAACATTTAATTTTAATTTTATTTGAACAATTAAAAAAATTCTTACATGTATTCTTTAAGGGCATGCTCTCCTTAGAGAAAGGTTGCACTCCTGAGCGTGCTGTCCTTTGGATGAGATGTTAAGCCATGGCCCCATCTGTCTGAATTAATGGATACTGTGAGATCTTTTACATCCACCTGAACTATCAAAAAGAGTAGAGGAAAGGTCCCCAGTGCCCTGGCCAAATTTCCCCTTGTAGTATAAATACCACGAAGGGAATCCCCTGAAAAGATGCTGTTAGCCTAGTGGGACTAACCTGGCCAACAAAGGATATTTAAATTAAAAGTATTAAATTGAATCCATATATCTGCATTTATTTCAAAACAAAAAGAAAATAGTATGCATACTGACAGTTTGAGCAATGTTTATGGTAAATGGGGGGGGGGGCAAGAAATAATGGGACATCAGAATGACAGAATGTCTGCTTGGAGGGGGCTGGTCCATTCCCCTGCCTATGGCCACATTTGACCATGATCCATCTCTGCTACCTGGTCAACTCTTAGGGGTATCTTATTGATGGAATAACTAGCCTGGGTGGCAATTTTTCCAAAAGGCATTATAATCCATACAATGAAATCACTTGCTTTCTTGGAAAATGTGTTTTTTGTTGCATCATAATATCTCAGTAGCCTCCTATGCTGCTTGATTTCCTCTTGATAATCTGCTATGATTATCACAGGTCAGTTGTTACTGTTATTTCTGCTTCATTCTGGTTCCTCTTTCCTATAGTACTACTTTCCAGATAGATTATTGTGTGTAGAACTGACATGTTTTAACAATTCATTTAGTACTGATAAGTTCCTTTTTATATTTTCCTCATATTCTTGTATATCAGCCCTATTGTCTATATTTGTCCTGTCACCAAAACAGCATACTTTTCCTTCCAACTCTCTGTAGTGTCACATCCACACAAGGAAAAGGACCTTTCCCAATACCACTTGCAATGGCAATCACCATTTCATCTGAATGAATCAATGTAAATATATCCATGAAGTCCTTTGTCTAGTCAGTGGATTACCAAAGTCTCCAACTCTCTCTAGTTTGTTTACTAATCTTTTGTATGGTGCCATGACAAACACCATGTTAAAATGCAAAATTTAGTAACATCTACAGTGCCTTTCTAGTAACCCCATCAAAGAACTGCATTAGATTAGTCTGATATTCCATTTTCCTGTGACTCCTTGCATACTGTCTTGCATACCGTGTCTCACTTACTTTTATCTATTCAAAACATATTCTCTGCAGTAATGCTTATAAGATTTTCACAACTGCTGGAGTCAAGTGTTTTGGTCAGTGTCTTTCATCCTCTAGCCTGTACACATTCCTGTGAAAATAAATGCAATCTAACACCTTCCTTTTTAGGACTGTAACTCTTCTCCCAATGTATTTAAAAAGTGATAATTTTGTAGGTGAAACTACCAGTCCTCACTTCAATTCTCTAAGAATTCTAGCACAAATCATAACAGAGTTAAATGCTTTGTCTACCTTAATTTTTGCATTTCTTTAATGATAGTTTTTTTCTGTGACAGGATGGGAGGATCAACAGGGAAGGGAGAGTCATCCCCCCATCTGGACACTTCTGTTGACTTGATATCATAACTACTATTTCCTTTCCTTTGAGAATTCTAAGTAGCAGTATGAATTTAATAGGTATGTTTTTCTGTTTTTTTGCAATTCATTTCTGCTCACACAACTACCCCTCATTCCTCTTTATGACGCTTCATTATTTCTCCTTTGCTTTCTTTTCTCTTGTTTGCACTTCACTATTTCTTTTTGGCTTTCTTTTCTCTTGTTTGCATCTATAAAAAGATTTCTTTCTTTCTCATCTAGACTGAAATAACTCTTACCTTTAGTTTCTTTTTTGCTTTTTTGACTGCCTTTCCTGCTTCATTCTGCCTTAGTTATTACTGTTGTTTATGTCCTCTGATGTTTTTATATTCTTAAATGCTGTGCTGTTTTTGGATGCCTTTAATGCAATCTTGTTGAGAATCATTGTTTTTTAATGACATAATGGTTAAGGTGTTTACCTTAAAGACACAAGGTGCAGGGTTTGATTCTCACATGGGGTAACTGGCTAGGCTTCAAATGGCCCAAAAAGGGTAGTTAGCCTAGTACTAACCTATCTATCTAAACCTATCTAAAATCTTGTATTTCTTTTCCATAAAATCTTGTCAGTTCTGAGACCATAGTTTTGAGTTATCTCTAATCCTTCCTCCAAATTATCATCATGCCTGAAGGATAGAGCTTTCCTCAGACAACGTCTTGGTACATACACGTTCATAAATGCTTACCTGGCTTCAAAGGTGAAATATTCTCTGCTCCCATATGAGAACACCAAGTCCAACACCTGTCTTTTTCAAAAAAAGTTCTACCACTAGCAATTCCACCATGATATGCTGAAGCCAAGTGGCATGCTAGCATACAGGATGAATTAAACATTTTTACTACACATATACCAAATGTATGGGTCATACTCAGAAAAAAATATATTGTTTTGCAGGGAAGTCCCCCCCCCCCCCCACATCCCCTTGTGGGAGACTTCACTCCCCCATACACCTAATATATATATATATATATATATATATATATATATATATATATATATATATATATATATATATATATACACAAACTCCTTGGATGCATAGCATTTTGGAAAAGAGAAAATATCCAGTAAGTGTGAAAACCAGCCCACACAACTGTGATTTATTTATTTATTTTTATTCACTTATCCTTTGTTGACCAGGTTAGTTCTACTGGGCTAGTAGCCTCTTTTTATGGGAGACTCAAATTGAATTTAAAGTAATGGGAGAAATTTGACTTGCACATCAGGGAACTTCCCCTACTCTTTTTCAAGTACGGGGACACATTTTGCAGTGATGTGTCCTATCTTCCAGTCCAGGTGCATAGGCAGCTTGGAGAAGCAGAAAGTTAGTTGAGCAAGCATGGCGAAGACAAGGCTAATGGTTTTGGTGTTTCTGGTGCTGTTAGTCAGACAGCATATGTGCTAATTTTACTGGTGAAGGAATCAGAGGTTAAGGAGACATTTAGAAGCAGTGATGGTGTGATGAAGATGATAAGAAACGCATTCAAGCCTTTTCAAAGGCAGGTTAAGGTGATGAAAACATCTAATGCAGATTCAGAAGATTTGTTCCTCTGAAACCTCTTTGAGTCAGAGGTTACAACACAAAATTGTGTTATTATAACCCTCCAGTCAGGAGGGTTGCAGAATGATTTATTGTCGGATATATTGAATGGGAGTGAACCAGGAAATGGTAAGAATTTGTTGTGAGGAGAGCTGATGGAAAGGATCCAAAAGGAAGAAGCGCAGAGTGAAGGGATACAGATTGAAAAAAAATTGTATGCAAAAATGGTTAAAGCAGGAATGGATGGTAAGAAAGAAGAAAAATAAGTAAGTTTAAAGAAAAAGACACTTTTTAAAGTACGGATTGAGAAGAAGGAAGATGCAGAGTTGGACAGATATAAGGTATGGGATGAAGTAATTAACACATTGGGAATGAAAACAAATGAGGTGAGAGTATTTATTCAAATTAATAAAGAGACATTAATTTGGTGCTGTGGTAGCATTGTCGCCTCACAGTTAGACGTTGCCCGTTCAATTCTCAGTTAGAGCGTCTTCTGTGTGGCGACATGCGTGAATGGGCATTCCTTCACTGAAGGTTGTGCATTAGGCATGGCAAGCCAGTACGTAAAAATCTACTGCCAATCATTAGTGGACCAGAGTTCCGCTGTGGCGACCCCTAACCGGGAAAATCCAAAAGACACAAACAAATAAAGAGACATTCATTTTGTGACATTACTTTTGAGACTGGTCAGACAATGGAAAATCTCTTAGTGGAATATGAGAAAAAGAAAAACTGTTCACCATGGAACTTGTATATAAACAAGTCCTTTTACAGGGAAATGAAAAAGAAAATTAATATTCAATTTAGGACTGAAGTTGAAAAAGAGACTTTAAAAAATAATTTATTAAAATTATGTAAAGATGCTTTGAATTTATCAAAAGTGTATGATAATAGGGGTTTATGGACTGGGGCTTGGGACTGCAATGTGGTTTTGAAACTTGAAACTGATTGTAAGTATTGTGCATATCGTATTATTAATGTTGAAGGTGACAGAGGCATGGTTAGATATTGGGGACAGCCACAATGTGTTTTTTGTGTGGAAAAGCTGATCATTTAATTAATAATTGTGAGAAAAGAAGATGATCTGCATGTGGGGAAAGAGGACATAATGCAAGGAATTGTGACCCAAAATGTTATAAATGTAAGAAAGTGGGATACTTGGGGGGATGAGAAGAAAAAGAAAATGGGAGATGATAGAGGAAGTAACAAAGCAAGGCAAAATGGTAATGTTATAGAAAAAGAGTTAGAAACTGTATAAATGCAAAAAGAAGATATTAATGTTGTGGACAGAGAACAAATAATACAAAAGGTTCAAACAAATGAAGATTTAAATACAGAAAATGTTGAGGAAGAACAATTAGGGTTAAGTGATAGTGATGATGTTAAATGGAATATGGTTAAACAAAAAAGAAATTCTATTAGCAAAAGAGTAAGGGAGGAAAAGGAAGAATATAGAAGGTTTTTAAAAAAGAAAAAAGAAAGGAAAAGGATGAATATCTATATAGGTTCATAGGTTCATACTAGGCTATCTTCCCGAGGGCATTTATAAGCCTAGCCCATAGTTTTGTGGCTTACGCCACCCCTTTAGTTTGGAGAAACTATGCCCATTATTTTGCTGTGCCTCTGTCGAGCAATGACACTGAGGTAACCCCTGGGGTGTATCAGCGATCTCCCATCCATTGGTCAAGATTCCTCTTGAACAAGGCCAGCGAGGTGCTCTGCCTCACATAAACCGGGATTTTGTTCCACAGCATAGGGAGTCTTTGGGTGATGAATCTATCCCTCCAGCACGTCCTATTAATAACCGTGTCGAGGTTTAAGTCTCCCGCCCTTGTGGCTCTGAGGGATCTAGATTTTTTGAGATGAAGCATGTTCATCAAATATGGGTTTGA
Organism: Protopterus annectens; assembly: GCF_019279795.1. Classification (NCBI taxonomy): domain Eukaryota; kingdom Metazoa; phylum Chordata; order Ceratodontiformes; family Protopteridae; genus Protopterus; species Protopterus annectens. Next base: position 93,565,334 of record NC_056730.1, on the reverse strand, counting down.
CATGGCCTTGTATGTCAGGCATAGGTCACCTCTGAGTAAGCGGTAAGCAACTGAATATAACTGGAGTTCTTTCAGCCGGGCAGCATAAGACAGATTTTTGAGACCCTTTATCCTTTTGGTGAGGAACTTTTGTGGCCTCTCCAGCTGCTGCAAGTGTCGGGTCAGATACATTCCAAATGGGGCATTGTACTCAATCATTGGTCTGATGAGTGATGAGTATAGGGAGACTATGACTTCCCTTGATCTAGATGTGAATCCCTTCATGATAAGGTGGGCAATGTAGAAGGTCTTCCTAACTACTTTAGCAATATGAGTGTCGAATGAAAGGCTACTGTCAACCTGGGTTCCCAGGTCCCTAATAACTTCTTCTGTGTTCAGGGATTGCCACCTATATGGTAGCTAGGGGTAACCTTATTTTTCCCGAAGGGTATGACTATGCATTTCTTGGCATTTAACTTTAGGCCATGGCTCTGGCACCAGTTATCCGTTTCTGTGAGACCCTTCTGAAGGATATCTGTGTTGGATGTGTTTTCAACTACGGTGCCCAGTTTGCAGTCATCTGCAAACTTTGTCAGCCATAACCCTCCTGTGTTTGCTTGTACTTCAGAAAAGTAGATGCCAAACAAGAGTGGGCCCAGGACTGAGCCCTGTGGGACACCACTTGTGACAGGCTTTGAGTCTGACATGGCGCCAGCAACTCTGACCCTGTGGGTTCTGTCACTCAGCCAGTTTGCAACCCATCTTGTAATGTATGGGTTTACATTTAAGTTGATGAGTTTTTCAATGATACCCGAGTGAGGTATTGTATCAAAAGCCTTCGCCAGGTCTAGGTAGGCTGTATGGACTGCCTTTCCTCATCAATGGCCTTGGTGACTGTTTGAAAAAGTCAACCAAGTTTAGAAGGCATGATCTGCCTTTGACAAAGCCAAACTGGGTTGGATCCAAAGTCTGCAAGTTCCCTATGTCTTTATTTATGAGATCCATTATGATCCTCTCCATGGCTTTGTAGATAAGGCTTGTCAAGCTAATGGGACGGTAATTTCCAGGGTCGGTGGAGGCACCGCCTTTGTGGAGTGGGACCACAGTCGCTGTGCGCCACTCCTGGAGTGCGTATCCGGAGGTGAGACTAAGATTAAACAGCTGTCCTAACTGTGGGTTTAATTCCTTGTTGAGTTCATGGAGCACACAGCCGGGGACACCATCAGGTCCCATGGATGCTGTGTTCTTTGCCTTGGAGAGAGCAGTTCTCACCTGGGCGTTAGAGATGTTTGGCGGGCTACAATCATTTGGTATAGATATCTCTCCTTTAGGGGGGGGGAGAAGTTTGCACTGAACCTGTCAGCCAGTATGTTGGCAATGTCTGTAGGATCAGTAATCTTCACATCATTTTGAACTAATTCTGAGCATATCTGGGAGTTTCCTCCTAGGTTTCTGACATAGCTAAATAATGCCTTATGGTTGTCTTTAGAGTCCTTAGCTATTTTTTTCTCAAAATTAGCTTTGGATGATTTTATGAGAGCTCTTAGCTTTTTACTTATAGTGATCAGCGGTGTCTTACCTTTTAAGGATTTTGCTCTATCTTGTAGTAGCTTTCTCCTTTTGTTGTAGAGTTTGTTTATGGCTGGGGTCCACCAGATTGGACGCTTGCCTTTGGTACAAAGAGTCTTTGTTTTGCTTGGGATTGCCTGATCCATGCAGCCCTGCAGGTGCTGGTAGAAGGCATTTGTAAGTGATTCAGCGGTTTGAGTAATGTTAACTGCCGGCTCAGGGGCCTTAAAGGAGACCACACTAGTCTTTAGAAGTGTGAAGTCGGCTTTCGAGAAGTTCCTTACTGTGGTCTTTTTCATTTCGGGTGGGGGCGGGATGAGGACCTCCAGCGAGATTAGTTTGTGATCAGATCTCACCAGTGAGGGGTATACTTCCGGTGTTGAACATTGTGCTCCCATGTTCGTGATGATGAGATCAAGTATGTTTTCTCCTCTTGTGGGGATGGTGACTAGTTGTTCCATGGCATTTGAGTTTATGAATTCCAGGAACTTTTGGGCTAGAGTGTTTGGGCTTGAGTAGTGTTCCCAGTCTATATTAGGGTAGTTGAAGTCACCTAGTATGATGGTGTTCGGAGATACATTTATCCCCTCCAGTGTTTTCAGGAAGGCCATATGAGGTTCCTGAGTTTGCGAGGGTGGCCTGTAACATGCTACAAATTGCAGAGCAGTCTTGCCTATGGTTAATTGCACCTGGATGGTTTCCGATGCATCATGCGATGCCACCAATCTTGAGGTGTGGGTGTCCTTGATGAATATGGATACCCCTCCTCCTTTCTTGGTATTGTCTGGGTTTTGGGGCCAGAACGCATGATATGAGGTAAAACCTGATAGTGCTGGGGTGCTCTCAGGAGCCTTGAACCAGGTTTCTGTCACAGCACAGACATCGATGTTCTCCATACTGAGAAGGGCCTCGAGTGCATGCATCTTGAGGTTGAGACTTCTGGCATTGAGCAGCATTACCCTTAGTTTTGTTCTTTGTTGTGTTCTAGGGTGGTAGGTTTAGAATTTGAGCCTTGCCTAAAAAGGCACTATGGGGTGGCAAGAGCCTTTGCCAAAATCCGAATCCCAGGGGTGACAAGTGCAAGCCGTCCCTTGCGAAGCAGCGTGGCTTGTCCAGCATGTCATCCCAGGCAGACAGACATTGGATCCCCTTTGAATGACACCAGAGTTTAAGCCAATTGTTAAAGCTGATCATCTTATCTCTGTATTGTGGCATCATTCTTGGTGAAGGTAGGATACTGCTCAAGGTCAGGGTCATACCTGCTTGGGCTACATAATCAGAGAGCTCCTCTATGTCTCTTTTCATGTAGTCCAAGGAAGTACGTCTCAGGTCGTTAACACCAGCGTGTAAAGTCTTAGCCCTTAATGTTAATAGATTGAAGAAATTAGAAAGAAGACTAGGAATTTTGGAATGGTGTAAAAAAAAAGAATGTGATATCTTTATCTTACAAGATGTCTGATTTTCATCGCAAACAGAAATATATCAAACAGAAATATGGTGGGGACTTTTTATTTCAGATTTTTATTTTTATTTATTTATTTATTTATTTTGGAATTTTGGGGAGGAGACTTGTTCTGGAATTCTTATTTTATACAGAGACATAATAAAAGTGTTAGATGTTACCTTTCTTATAACAGGTTGAACTACAGTCATTGATGTAAGATGGAGAGATCAGGTAATTAGAATTATAGCTATTTATGCTTATGTAACTAAAAAGGAGAGAGAAAAGATGTTTAGAAATATCATTCAGTATGTAACAATTAATATGGAAATTATCATAGATGGGGATTTTAATTGTAACTTGAGATTACAGAAAAAGAAAGTGCATGATATTAGCCTGTGATATTATAAAATGTGGGCAATTAAGGATTTGGAATCAAGGTACATGGAATTATAAAAGAGGAGAAATGAAAACTGAAATAGACTTTTTTTGATATCACAAAGTTTACCAATTACAGAAGAAGATGTTTTGATGACAGGATTTTCAGACTACAGGGCAATTTGCATTGAGATAAAAGGAAATTTTGAATGCATCAGAAAGAGATTAAAAAATAATAAATGAGGTGAAATGAGATAACATAGGTAAAAAAAAGAAAAGTTGAGATTGTAGCAAGATCATGTGGGGATGAGAGAATTCTATAAGGATTGGTCAGAATGGTGGTCAACTTTTAAAAAGAAGTATAAAAATGTTATATGACATGGGAAAAAGAGGCAATAAATATGGATAAGATAAAATATAACAAGGTAAATAATGGTGCTATTTATTGTTTGGAAAAGAATGATCAAAAGTTTATTATGAAGGAACAAGAACGATATGCATTAAATAAGAAAATAATAGAACATTTATTATATCAGCAAAGATATTTTTGTAAAGAAAAAAGCAGAAATTCCACAATATTTAAGTAAGATAATTCAATGGAATTATAGTGGTATGGGAAAACTGAAGGACTCATTGGGTAAAGTATACAGTACAGAATAGAAAATGCTGGAAATAGTAAAAGAATATATGAAGACATTATTTGAAGAACAAAGGATAAAGATTAATAAAGACTGGGAAGTTTATCCAATTTCTGACAAAGATAAAGATTTAGAAAAAAATAATGATAGAAGAATTAGAGCAGATTTTGAAAGTAGTGAATCTAGATTCATCTTCAGGACTGGATGATACTGAATATAGGGTGTATAAGGATATGACAGCAGTTCAAAAAGAATGGTTTATAAGTATATTAAATTAACAGTTGGATAAAGAATTTATGTATAAAGTTTTGTGTATGGGGTGTAGTTAGATTTATCTGGAATAAAGATGATAAACGAGAATTAAAGTAAAATAACCACCAGAGGTGAAAGGTAAAAAACAAGCTGAATTTACAAAGTGACTTTGGAGTACTGAAGTTTAGTAAACACTTTCATCTACAGACTTCCTCAGAAATAAGTTTAAAAATCAAACAGACCACATTTATACTATTAAAAGCAGTATGACAACCAATAGCACATCAATGTTTCTTGCCATTTGGCTTTTTTGGAACATAGCCATACTAAGTTATTTAGCAATACCATTATTCAAAATAAGGGCGCAATAAGTGTAACGTGTTCTGCATGTAGGTTTATTAATGAGGGCCCTTTTATTATGTTAGGACATCTTAACTTCATCACAGAAGTGCCTGGTTGATTTAATTGTTCTTCTAAAGGTCTGGTTTATATTACTATTTGCACTGATTGCCTGGGCTTCTATGTTGGGATGACCACTAGAAGCCTGGGAAAGAGGATCAAAGAACATATAAGTGATACAAAGAGAAATGATAGCAAGAATGCCCTTTATAGAACTTTTATTAACTGCAATATATTCAAAAAGCTTCTATTTGCTGTTCTGGAATCTAAAATCCACTAGATGAGAGGGGTGGGAATTATAGAAAAGAAGTAGAGAAAAAAGAAGCCAAATTGCAAGTCCATTTAAATGCTGATAAAACACCTGGCCTTAATGAAACAATAAATATAAAATGTTTTCTAAAATATCAAAGGCTTGCCATTGGAGATTAGAGGATTGTCTTATAGTGCAGTTTTTAAAGTACTTTTATGTACATATTTTTCAGCTTAGATAGTCTTAAGTAGAGAGTTTACATCACTTTTCATCATGGACTTTCATACAATTATATATTTTCACTGTGTTTCGTTAAATTTTTATTGTGTTTCTTTAATTGTTTAATTGAAACATTGATGTGCTATTGGTTGTCATACTGCTTTTAGTAGTATAAATGTAATGTCTGTTTGATTTTTATACTTATTTCTAAGGAAGTTTGTAGATGAAAACATTTATTAAACTTCAGTATACTAAAGTCACTTTGTGAATTCAGCTTGTCTTTTACCTTTAGCCTCTGGTGGTTATTTTAGTTTGTTTTTTATTTGCTACCCTGGGATTCATTGTAACCCAGTAGCATTAAATAATACGGATTACAAAATTTTCATGACAATTTTACAAAAAAGAATGGAGAAGAAAGTATGTAAGATTGTAAAGGGGTATGTATATGGTATAAAAGGGAAAAAGGCTCAGAATTTATTATTGATAATCATGGAAATAGTGGATGACATACCGCACAGAAATATGCATGCAAAATTATTGGCAGGAGATTTAAGTAGGGTTTTTGATTCAATTCATCATTTGGTATTATCAAAATATTTGAATTTTATAATATAAGTGAAAAGATAAAAACATCTGTATTACAGTGCATAAGTATAATATAGTCAAAGCATTAGTAAACAGGTGGTTTAGTGAAGATATACAACTTGAGAAAGGGATGAGACAAGGTTGTCCTTTGAGTAGTATATTATTTGTATTAGTAATGAATGTGATCTCTATACAGATAAATATAAGCATGGGATTGATGAGTTATACTTCAAAAGAAGGGATAAAGATACCAATTATGCTATCATACACAGATCATATTGTTATTATTACTAAAGATAAGGTATGTATGAGTGGAGTGATAAAATATTTACAAGAAACTATTAAAGTAATTGGGTTTTCAACAAATAAAGAAAAAGGTCAAGGAATGGTATCTGAAAAGATGATTGGAGGAATTAAATTTAACACAACAAAAATAAGAATTCTTGAAATATGATTTGGAAAGAAGACATTATAAAAATAGTATGGAAAAAAAATTACAGGAAATGAGAACTATGTGTTTATTTTGGAAATCTTTTAGATCGTCTTTTCAAAAAAGTTTATTTAATTAACTCTATTTTGCTAGCTAAAATTGTTTATCTAGCAGGGGATTTCAGTTTGCCTTTGACTTTAGAGGAAGAAGTGTATAATATTATTTTTCCTTCATTTGGGGTTTCCGGTTGAATCCAGTTAAATGGGGCATTTTTTATGTACAAAATGAGAAGGGTGGAATAGGGTTGATAAATCCAATAGTATATAGCACATCTTTGAATTTATATAAAGTAATGAAATGTATAAAAGACAATGTTGATTCAATTCTAACACAGATATTAAGTGTAAAATATAAAATTTAATGGTTTAATTTATTTAACTCAAAAAGAAGGAGGGTTTATTGCAACAAAGAAATATAAAATTATCAAGATAAAATCATGTTATAAAAAAGGAATGCCAAAATGAATGAAAATGGAAGGAAAGTATGGTATAGTAACATTATGGAAATGTATTCCCAGATACATTCATGAAAAGGGTTGCATAAAGAAATAATGAGTGTGATACAAGCAAGAATAATAAGATGCAAAGAAAGATAGACTGCCAAGATTATTATGGAGACTAACAATACAAAAATGACCAGTGAAGGCAAATATGCCATATAAAAAAAGTAAAAAAAGCTAGGATGTATTTGTATTGTAGAGAATTTGAAATTGATGAGTGTGTGTTTTTGGAATGTAAAAAACAGTTAAAAGCTTATTGAAAATGATTTTAGATTGGAACTGTGTGGAGGGATTTAAAGAAGTAAACAGTATAAATATGGATATAATAGAATTTGGGCATTAAAGAATAAAAGTAGAAATGATGTCAAGAAAATTCATAGAAAAAATGTTTTGTATTATATAGATAATTTGGAATCAAAGGATGAAGGAAATTATGTTTAACCAAAAATAGGACTTGGCTATGATGTTAAAGAAAATAAGGTTTTGGTTTTGAAAGTTAGAGTGGGGGTCAGAAATCATAATGGGAATATTGTATCTGTGACAGAAAATTGTGATAGAACAGCATATTGTAGATATTGTGTATAATTTAAATATTGTAAACATGTAAATAAGTATAAAGTAAATGAAGAGAGCAGTACAGATAAATGGTCCAACCAAACAATACAGCAAATTCCAATGTAAAAAGTGAAGGCCCAAACCAAAGCAAAAATAATAATAAAAAACTAATTTAATTGTGAGCGGTTTCCATGCAGCTTCATCAGACAAATTTACCAACACATAGCGCTTCATTTTTAAATACAATTCAACCAATGACAATTCTATCCTAATTAATTATGCAAGAAACTATTCAATTATCAAGAAAAGCAAGAATGACAGACATATACATATATAACAGCTAGGAAGAATGCATGTATAAATAAACCCTGGCTGAGAATATATTCAAAAACATTGTTTAAATAATATATTATTTAAAAACATTTACAAATGTTATCTAGCTAGTTCCCTGGCCTGTAAAATGGGTTTAATGGACATTTTATCATTAAGGCTCCTCCCTGTGGTAGCCCTCATTCTGATAATCCATTTCAGTTCTGAGGTCTCCATTCTATTTTTGATATCCCCCTTCATCCATTTAACGGAACACTTTCAATCACCATAAATTTGAACTTATGTGTTTTGTCAGTCTGCAAAATATGTTTGGCTAACACATTCATCTCTATGCCTCTATTAATATTATATATGTGTTCTCTTATAGGGTCCCTCAACCTACGATTAGTCTTGCTAATGTAAAAGGACAGACATATTTGACAATATGCAAGATAGACTAAGTTGACAGAATTACAATTGGAATATACTTTAAACTCCAGCATTTTGCCTGTATCTGGATGTGTGAACCTACTACTAGTATCAACCAAAGAACAGAAATTGCACTTAGTGCATGGAAAAGTGCCTATATTACCCATAACCGTAAAAATTAAGAGGTTTTGGTTTAGGATAGCATAGCATTCTCTTGAGTTATTTCCTGTTCTTAAAAACATATCTCAGTGTTTGACCAATCACTTGCTTAACTTTTTCATCTGTGCACAGTCTATGCCAATTCCTGTTAAAATATTTTGTATTAATCATATATTGCTCGAATAAGTTAAAGGAACTCTCAAGGTTCCTTTTTTAAAACTGGTCCTGCATTCAGATATTTGTCCATCAGAGAAATATGGTCTCTCCTTATTATTCTTAACATTGGTATAGTTGATAAAATATTGTCTACTTCTCTATCTATATATCCCCTCTCCACAAAATTATTCTTTAGATAATCCAATTCTGTATGGAACCCATATTGATCTGTGTTTAATCTAGATACCCTAAGTCCCTGTCCTTTGATCATATTCTGAAATATGCAACTAGGATGCATTCTCTGTCTCTGTAACTAAGTATCTATATGATAGTTCTTTCTAAAAATATTGGTACTAAACCTTCCTTTAGAGTCTAATAAGATTTTAACATCTAAAAGATCTATTTCACTGAGGGAACTACAAACAGTAAATTTAAGAAAGTTTGTGCTACTGTTCATGGAATTATGTAACATTTTCAATGATGTCTCACTCCCATCCCATATAATAAATAAATTGTCCACAAATCTGTGATAAAAAGACAACTGTCTGTGCCTTTCATGAGTTAGTAGATGTCGTTTCTCCCAACTGGCCATCACGATGTTGGTGTAGTTATTGGCACAAGATATGCCCATTGCTATGCCATCCATCTGTCGACAGAAGTTGTGTTCAAAGAGTAGCACATTATTCTCTAGAATGAGCTCTACTAACAAGAATAACAGATCTATAAATTTCATATCATATTGTCCATCCTCGATCAAATACTCTCTGAGCATGTCTAACCCCCTACAGTATTAGATCACTGTGAAGAGGGATTGTACATTGAAGGTGGCCAGTATATAACTCTTACATTCATTATTCTCCTTAGTGAACTGAAATAAATCATTCAAAAATTGTTTGGTGTCTCTAAGTGTATGTTTATTCCTAGACAGGACAGGTTTCAAATATTTTCCACATATAATGACAGTGGCTCAGTGCACCATCCTCTCCCTGTGACTATAGGTCTCATGGGGGGATGTGTAGGATGTTTATGAATTATAGGGAGTCCTTGAATCGTGGGGATTAGAGGATCATCCACCAGAAAATGTTCAAACAGTTCAATATTGATAAAATGACATATTCTTTCTAGCTGCTTATATATGTATATGTCTGTCATTCTTGTTTTATTGATAATTGAATAGTTTCTAGAATAATTAATTAGGATAGAATTTTCATTGGTTGAATTGTATTTAAAAATGAAGCACTATGTGTTGGTAAAGCTGATGATGAAGCAACATGGTATACTGTGAATGCACTCACAATTAAATTTGTTTTTTATTATAATTTTTGCTGTGGTTTGGTCCTTCACTTTTTTACATTGGAATTTGAATAAGTATGTATAATTTAATAAAGAAACTCTATTTGTTATTGTTGTGAGTGGGACCCATTTTGGAGGAGCACTTCCTATTTCCATTCCAGGTGGAAAGGTGGCCTGGAGATACAGAGAGGCAGATGGGCAGAAAAGGAGATGATGGAGTGGTGAAAGAAATGGAGGAGACTGTAAATATTGAGACTGGAGAATGTGTGCAGGATTCTGAGAAAATGTTTCAGAGAAATCTGTTTGATGGAGATGAGTCGGTAAATGATGGGTGTATAAACACAACCCTCCATTTGGGAGGGTTATGGATGATTTAATTAAAGAAATAATGGTGCAGAGTGTGCCAGAAAATGAAGGAGATGTTTCCGGGTGGGACATTATGCAGAAAATACAGAAGGAGGAGGATGCAGAGATAATCCTACAGAATAGTAGAGAGATGGAAAAGAAAACATATGCCAAGAAAGTAAAAGAAGACAAAAGTGGAGCAGCAAAAAAAGAAGACAGAAGAAAATAAAAAAATGGAACTACGTGGTAAGGATTCAAAGTAAAGAAGACAAAAAATGGACAGGTATGAAGTATAGGGCAATTTAATAGCTTCTTTGAGTATAAAAGCACATGAGGTAGGAGCATGTATTCTTATTAACAAAGAGACATTTTGTGACATTATATTTGAGACTGTGTTTTCAATGAAAATTGTTCTAGTAGAATATGGAAAAAAGAAAGACTTTAACCCATGGAATCTTTATATGATAAAAGCATTTAACAGTGAAACAAAAAGAAAATTAATGGAGAAGTTTGAACAGAGGTAGAAAGAGAGACTTTGAAAGGATATTTGAAAACTTTATGTAAAGAAATACTGGACATTGCAAATGTTTATGACAAAGGGGTTTATGGACTAGTGGCTAGGATTGTAATATTGTGCTAAAAATAGAAAGAGAAACAAATATATACAAATACCAAGCATGATAAATATGGAGGGGTATAGGGGTATTATAAAATACTGAGTACAACACAAAATATGTTTTTTTGTGTGGAAAAGAAGGACATTTCATAAGTAACTATGATAAAAGAAAATGTTATATTTATGGGGAAATGGGACATGGTGCAAAAATGTGAATTGAAATGTTATAAATGTAGCAAAACTGAACATTTATAGGTAGATAAAAATGAAAATAAGAGTAAAGAAAAAGAAAGAGAAGAAAATGAACAATAGAATAAATCTTAGAAGTAGTAGAAAAAGAAAAATTAGATGAGAAAAAATAATAATAATGAGGACATAGAAGAAGGTACTGAAATAAGTGATGAAGACATACATTGGGAGGTAGTAATATATATATATATATATATATATATATATATATATATATATATATATATATATATATATATATATATATATATTAGTAAAAGGGTAAAACACAGAAAAAGAAAATTTAAAGAGTTAAGTACCTACAGGAAAAAAAGAAAGGAAATGGATGAAAAAGAATATACACAGCTAATGACTGGGGGTTGTTGAGTGTTTGACTCACAAACACAAGGCACATTGTTTGATTCTCACCTTTGGGAGGGAAACTGGCTAGGCTTAGAATGCCTGAAAAACAACCAACAATGGGAGAAAGTGCCAATATGCAAAAAAAAAAACTTATTAAGCACTTTCAACATCTTAGGTCTTTTTCAGATATTATTCAAAAAATATTGAAGAAATTATAATAGACAATAAGAAACTTAGTGCAGATTTAGAAATATTCAATATGTTTCAAAAATCATTTCAGCATTTTATAACAACTCTTGGTCTAAATCATAGTAATCAGCTAGTATCTGAACCGGTTAATTTTTCTCACACTAAAACAGAAATATAAAATAATTTTATCTAATCCAATAAAACTTGAAGAAATTTAGCAAATAACACCACAATTAAAGCCAGGAAAATCACCAGGTCATGATAGATGTATGGCTGAATTTTACATAGGTTCATAGGTAGGTACTAGGCTATTGGCCCTAGCACATAATTAAGCCTAGCCAAACTGTTTTGGCTTGTGCCTCCATGTGATTCAGTTACCTGTGCCTCTGTCGAGCAGAGCCACAGAAGTGATTCCTGGGGTGAATTTCCTGCTCCCCATCCACTCATCAAGATTCTTCTTGAAGAGCGCCAATGAGGAGCTCTGCCTCACATATATGGGGACTTTATTCCAGAGCAAGGGGAGTCTCTGGAACATGAATCTGTCCCTCCAACAAGTCCTGTTTATTGTTGAGGTCAGGTTTAGGTCCCTAGAGCATGTAGCTCGGATAGATTGGGTTTTCCTTAGGTGGAGCATTTCCAGCAATTCGGGATTAGACAGAGCTTTGTATGTCAGGCAGAGATCACCTCTGAGTAGCCGGTATGGAACAGAGTACAGCTGCAGTTTTTTTAGCCTAGTGGCATAGGACATATGTTTTAGACCCATTATCCTCTTGGTGAGGTATTTTTGAGGCCTCTCCAGTTGTTGCAGGTGTCTAGTAAGGTACATCCCGAATGGGGCATTGTACTCAATAATGGGTCTAATGAGTGATGAGTAGAGGGGGACAATAACTTTCTTTTTTCTAGATGCAAACCCCTTTGTGATAAGGTGGGCCATGTAGAAGGATTTTCTAACCACTTTAGCGATGTGGTTATCGAAGGAGAGGTTACTATCCACCTAGGTCTCTTATCACACTCTCTGTGTTAAGTGAGCTACCACCTAAGTGGTAATTCATAGGTACTTGGTTTTTCCTGAAGGGGATGACAATGCACTTTTTGGCATTTAGCTTGAGACCATAATTTTGGCACCATGTATCTGCTTCAGTGAGCCCCTTTTGAAGGATATCTACATCAGTAGGAGTCTCAGTTATGGCACCCAGTTTGCAGTCGTCTGCGAACTGTGTTAGCCATAGTCCCTCTGTGTTTGCTTGTACCTCGGAGAAGTAAATACCGAACAGGAGAGGTCCCAAGACTGAGCCCTGGGGTACTCCACTTGTCACAGGTTTGGAGTTGGACATAGCATTTCCTATTTTCACTGTATGGGTTCTGTCTGTGAGCCAGTTAGCAACCCATCTTGTGATGTAGGGGTTTATATTTAGGTTAGTGAGTTTGTCTATAATTCCCAAGTGGAGAATGGTATCAAAGGCTTTTGCAAGGTCAAGGTATGGCGTGTTGTCCACCTTTCCCTCATCGATTGCTGTGGTGACTGTCTCGAAGAAGTCAACCAGGTTTAGGAGACATGACCTGCCTTTTACAAAACCAAACTGGGTAGGGTCTAGGGTTTATAGGAATTATCAATTAAATCTTGTTCAAACCTATACAATTACACTACAAAAATTGTATTACTAACACTTACTTAAATCAGTCCAAAACAATTTTTATTCCCAACCCAAATAAAGACCCTACTGACAATTCAGATCAAGAGCACTCATAAATATGGATATCAAGATTTTCACCACTATCTTTCTAAATAGGCTTAAACGAGTCCTACCATCAATTACATCTAAATATCAAGCTAGATTTATTAAAAAATGCAAATAACTGACCAAACTCTTGCTTACATTACATTACATTTATTTTTACATTTTGCCAACAAGCCAGATATTTTTTTTTCTTTAGATACATCCAAACCATGTCATAGAGTAAGTATTCAGCTCCTTTTTATACTGATTGAGAAAGTAAACATTCCAAGTTCCTTTTTAAATTTTATCAACATCTTATATCAAAGACTAACAACATTCCTATTATTAAATAAACTGAATTCCTCATCAATAAATATTAACAATGGAGTACGACAAGGTTCCCTCATTTGTTAACTTATATATAGAATCCGATTTCTAGCACTGACTCAAATGACTTACTATAATGTACAAGTCTGTTTTGGAGTTAAAATTTTATTCACTGCAATTGCAAATGATGTGAATATTTATTTATCCCAACTAAATGAGGAACTACCTTAGTGCCATTCATGCTTTTTCTAAATACTCCAGCTGTTAGCTAAACTTAGATAATTGTTCACTTCTTCCATTAAGATACCAACCCCTGTAAAATGTAAGAACTTTTTCACAGCCCTTCTCCTTGATTCCTGCTGTGTCTCTGTCTTTTAGCTTCCTTCTTCACAGCTGTTGTCACATTTCACTGCATCATAAATTTTTAGACCTCCAACATCTCCTATCTTCCTGAATGGCAACACCCAAAACAGGCAACCCTGAAAGGTAGTCAGTAACCCTGCGACAAAAAGAAATGCTTTCCCAATCAAAGTAAAGCTCACAGAACATCTTCCTTGCTAGTGTTTACACCACTGTTCCACTAAAAATATTGAACCCATGTGAGCATGCCAGTTTTACTTGAGTACAGGTTTTACTTCAGCAACAATGTGACAGTGTTCTCCTCCAAAACCACACCTGCAAGCCATCCACATTCTACCCATTGTAAAACCTGAGAGAACAGTTCTTATTAGCCCTAAGGCCCCCGGGGCTTCAGGAACATAAATACAATAATAGCTTTTGGGAAGCTAGCAATAAAAGCTACCTGTATCTCGAAAATAAAAAGTTCACTTTCTGTAACTTAAATATTCAGAACAGTAATGCTATGCTTACAAAGCTTCAGTTGTTTATATTTCTTCATCAAGCATACATTCCTCACAAAAAATAGCTCCCCTGCTCACCAAGGAACGGTTAGCTACAAAAGTATGTTTTCTGGGGTCTTCTTATTTACTACTTTTCAGCAGCAGACCCCTTATCACGTCTTGGATGTCAGTATCTGCATGGTAATACTAAGGGCTAGCCTTTCTCAGCCTATGCATTCAACTCCTTCCTGTTATCTGATTTTGTTCAAGAAGAGGGGTCTGCAGGAGTTAATCAATAAAGATGGTCTGTTTGTCCATTTAGAAGGTTAAGATGATCTGTTGAATCAGTAGTAGATTTTGCCTCAAAACAGTGTCAGAATTTCATACAACTAGATAGTCATATTGCCTCCCTTCATTGCTAGGCACACCACATGTGTGTGTTACATAATCCAGATGTAAGAACATCTTTTTGTTATGCAAAATAAAGCTCCAACAGGGAAGACTCTTAGTTATTCCTGACTTTCGATGCTAATATTTTGTACATCCCCTACTAAAACAGTAACCATCTGGCAACCAGGTGAGCAATTAATTACTTAAGCATGCTGCTGACAAAGTTACCGGCCAGGTGAGCTATAAATTAAGTATGCTGCTGGCAATGACTTAAAAGGATAATTGCCAAAATTATTGCAGTCTGGGAAGGGCAACAGGTAGCGATTTGTCAGATTACCTCATGAAGTATAATTGGAATCTTTATGACACATTTCTGTTTGGAAAAGCAGGTTGTATCAGACTTCAGATTTGTTTATATATTCCAAACGACCTCTTCCAAGAATAAATTTGGCTTTTTCTCTTAGCACTGCACAGAACTCAGCCACTGTGTCGGTTTATGAAACTGGTAGGAACATTTACATTACTAAACATTGTAATTACTTTTTTGACAGATTTCTGTGTTTATTTATTTTATTATTATTATTTTTTTTGCTAATACTAATGATCTATGCATCCTCCTTGTGTAATGTTAAAGCTTTTGGGGTTCCTTGTTATGAAAACGGTCTCAGCTCCTCTACAAGTTTTTTTTTTTTTAAATCAGATAAATGGGACCAAAGTAAATTACCTTTTTGTGCATTAGAAAATGGGGTCTATCTGCTGGTACCTGACTTTTCAACAGACTTCCCATGCTAGATAATTATTAGAGAGTAGATGCTCAATAAATAACAAAGGCCAACAAATACTCATCTTTGATAGTCAATACCTCTGTGCCCATTTTCATAGACATCTGTAAACTATATTAAAGAGATGATTGCTCCATTTACACAATAAACAATCCTTCATTTAGTAATCAAGTATAATATTGTCATTAAAATGAACTAAATGATATTTCTCTCTTTCACAGTCTGTCAACATAAATGAACAAATATGACACTTCAGTAATATTCCTTGTTTTTATTGCAGTTTTTTATTTTTTTAACCAGCAGCTGATCCACCCTTTACATTTCCAGTTCATCAAGTAAGTTTCATATCCCTGCCCAGACAGCTAGACAATTTAACCTCAGGGTGTGAAACTGACCTTTGTTCTTTGTTTTCAGAATGTTGGCAAGAGAACATTATGAAAGTGGAATTGTCAGAATTTTTAATGCCTGACTAATATTGCAGGGTAACCTTTTTATAGCCAGAAAGGCAGGTAAACAGACAAAATGAAATAAAGAAAGAAAGTTGGAAGGTTTTGAGAGCTCATAATACATTTTTCATGTAAACAAAGTATACATACACTTTTGAGATGATAATTGTCACCATGTCATCACAGCAAAGCACAGAAATACACACAGATGCATGCATGCATATGCATGCGTGCTTGCTCACACGAGCACGCTGTCATGCGTGTTTACACACACACACACACACACACACACACACACACACACACAAAGGTTTGGGGGTTAGAATCTTCATCGCACAGCTGAAGGATCTGTGTTTCAGTCTTGACTGGACTAGTCCCACTAGGCCAGCAGCCTCTTTGTGGTATCCATACTGACTAAGGAAATTTGACCAAGCCACATGGTAAATTCTTCAACTCTTTCTGTCAAGTGCCATGAATTCTTCATATCTACCTGAGACACCAGCAACTCAGGCAGATGGGATCTCAGCTCAATGTCTCAACCAAAGGATGGAACAGTCAAGAGTGTATTTTTGTGTGTGCTATTGCATTTACCCTTGATCTTGTGGCATGGGTCATGGCTGAAAAGGGGTACAAGGACCAGGTCACCTACCCAGTTAACAAATGAACAAATTAAAAGTTAAAAACTCATCTACTGGGCAGAACTGGGATACAACAGATTTTCCAGGGGCTAAAAGCCCCTCTGCCAGTTGTGTCAAGAATCATTACATTATTTATTTTATTTATGGTTTGCTGACAAGGGTAGTTTAACTAGGCCAAAGCCTGTTTTCAGGGGACACCCAAGGTTTTATTAATACTGACTAGGGTATATGGCTAGAAGACCAGGGAACTTCACAACTTCTTTTGGTATTCGCCATGGGATCTTTTACATCCACTTGAGATACCACAAATTCAGGAGGATGAAACCTCAATTTAATGTAGCCCTCCCCCATTCTGCATCACAGTGTTAAAACTGGAAAATGAATCCAAACACATGGTGTGAGAATAAAAGCTATAATTTTCTGATTTTCCAGCAGCAAAAGTAAGTGTATGATCTGTTGAGCTCTGACACTTTCTGTTACATCACTTGATAATGTCTTATTTTCTAGAAGTGCTACCCAATCCAATCCAATGCCCTGGATCAACTTATCCACACCTCCACAAGGGGCAACAATATCCTAGATCTAGTCATTACCAACATGAGTGACCGGTGTTCCACACCTGAAGTCAACGCCTCATTGGTCCGATCCGACCATAAGCTAATTACCCTAGATATCCACATCCTGCCCCCACCCCCATTAAGGAAACCAAGGTAAATAATTTCTCCAAAGCCAACTTCATGCTTCTTAAGACAGTAGTGGTGAACTTCATGACACCCATGCAGATGGACAATACAGTTACGACTACTGAATCCTACACAATTGCACTTTATAAGCACTTACATGAGTGCATGGATTGTGCTATCCCAAACAGAACCAAGATGCTATCCTCCAAAAAAAGGAAGCCATTCTGATGGTCCCCTGCCATAAACAAACTGTACAACAGAAGGAAGAAACTGTTGCAAAAGAGTAAAATCCCATGAGGGGAGGAGCTACCTGGTCAGCCTCACTAAGAAACTGCGATCCCTGATAAAATCCTCCAAAGCTAGTTACGAAAACAAAATCACCACTGATTCTAAAGACAACCACAAAGCATTCTATAGCTATCAAGAATCTCAATGGCAACACTCAGATCTGCTCTGAGTTACAGCACAATGGCACTAAATATACAGACCCAACTGATATTGCCAACATCCTGGCAGATAGGTTCAGTGCTAACTTTACCCCCCTCTCACCCCCTAAAAAGACCATCTCTATACCAGAAGAATACAAAGTTCCTGTAATCACAGCTACACAGGTAGAAAACACACTCTCCAAAGCCAAGAACACAGCATCCATGGAACCAGACAACATCCCAGGCTGCTTTCTACATGGACTACAGAATGAACTGGCACCCCACCTAAGTACCATGTTCAATCATAGGCTCACCTCAGGCTTTGTGCCTGCTGACTGGCACACAGCGACAGTTATCCCACTCCACAAGGGGGGAGCCACCATGGGCCCCGGGAACTACCACCCCATTAGCCTGATGAGCCTGGTCTGCAAGGCCATGGAACATATCATCGTGGAACTTATAAACAAAGACATTAGTAATCTCCAAACTCTGGACCCTACCCAGTTCAGGTTTGTAAAAGGCAGCTCATGTCTCCTAAACCTGATAGACTTCTTTGAAGCAGTCACCAAAACCGTAGACAAGGGTAAGGTGGTTCACACAGCCTATCGAGATCTTGCCATGGCTTTTGACACCATCCCCCACTCTTGAATTATAGATAAACTCACTAAACTAGGTATGAATCCCTGTGTCACAAGATGGGTTGCCAGCTGGCTCACTGAGAGAACCCACACTGTGAAAGTAGCAGACTCCAAATCCGACTTCAGACCAGTGACAAGTGGAGTACCACAGGGTTCAGTCCTGGGTCCTCTCTTGTTTGGCATCTACTTCTCTGAAGTACAGGCTAACACAGAATGTCTTTGGCTAATGGAGTTCGTAGATGACTGCAAACTAGGAGCCATAATAGAAACTCCTAACGATGTGAACATCCTACAAAAGGGCCTCACTGAGACAGATGCCTGGTGTCAAAGCCATGGCATCAAGCTCAATGCCAAAAAGTGCATTGTCATCCCCTTTGGTAAAAACTCTGTACCCATGAACTACAACATAGGAGTTAGTATACTTAACACCGAAAGTGTGATAAGAGACCTTGGGATACAGGTGGACAGTAGTCTCTCCTTTGATAATCACATCACCACAGTAGTCAGGAAATTCTTCTACGTGGCACACCTCATCACAAAAGGTTTCTCATCCATAAAAAAAGAGGTCATTGTTCCCCTCTACTCATCACTCATTAGACCCATCATAGAGTACAATGCCCCTTTTGGTATGTACCTCACAAGACATCTACAACAACTGGAAAGGCCACAGAAATACCTCACAAAGAGGATTACCGGCCTCAAAACGATGCCCTACGCAGACCGTCTCAAAAAACTCCAGATTTACTCCGTCGCATATCGCCTACTCAGAGGTGATCTCTGCCTAACATACAAAGCTATGTCAAACCCAGAGCTGTTGGACATGCTCCACTTAAAGAAATCCCAATCCCTACAAGCTACATGCTCTAGGGACCTAAACCTTGTCACCACAATAAACAGAACATGCCGGAGGGATAGATTCCTGTCCCAGAGACTTCCCATACTCTAGAATAAACTACTGATCTATATCAAACAAAGCTCCTCACTAGCACCCTTCAAGAAAAATCTTGATGATTGTATGGGAAATAGGAAATTCACCCCGGGGATCACCTCTGTGGCTCTGCTTGACAGTGGCACAGGAAAATAATTTTCTTGGATGGCAAAAGCCAGGGTACCTTTTTGGCTGGTCTTGTATAGGCCCCAGAGCCGATAGCCTAGTACCTACCTATGAACCTATGAACCTGTCTGGCATTAATGACAGCATATTGCAACTGCCTTATTGGTAGTCAGAGAGTAAAAATTAAGGACCACTGAATTCCACTCTAGTTTGTGTGTCTGATGAAAGATCTCAGGAGGCCAGCTGGAAAGGCATTGTTTGTTTGTTTGTTTGTTTGTTTGGAAATGGTAGCATGTACACTGAATTTCAGATACCACTCTACAGCAATAAGGCAGTCTTAGGATGGTGGCAAGCAGCTATTAATTTTGAAAGTGAACTGGTTCCAAATTATGCTTTTAAGCCATGACCCAGGAAAATGCAATATTTAATGCTAAATCCAGTGAATTCCACTTTCATGATATCATGACATAAAACAAATATGGTGAGTTAGAGAGGCTAGCAAGATTCAGGACTAGGTAGACAGTAACTAATAGATGATTATATAAATGGTGAAACTGAACATAACTTGTGTTTGTTAGATATAAACAAAATATATGTGTATATGCATCTGCTTTTTGTCATCACTTGGGTACTAGTCAGCATAATGGATTCTTTTTTGAATTATTAAATCAAACAACCTTTTTTTACCTGCCTATAGAACTAAGTATGTAGTAAAATACGATAAGATAGAAAAGATCAAAGTATAATAAAATTAGACAATACATTAAAAAAGTACAATGATTGCCAGGTTACATTAAAAAAAAATTCCCAGAAGGCTTAATGGAAGTGGTATCCTAAGGTTCTCTTAAAAAGCTATGCTCAGAAATGCACTTGTCTCTTGCATAGTAGAATTTAATTATGATTTGGTACTGAAGTTGGGGATCCTTTTCAGCAACAACCAGAAGTGTCTGGGTTTCTCAGTTCAGGAAGCTAACAAGAAAAGGATCTGATCCACATAGACCTGTGGATCACCAGCAGCCCCAATGCAAACAAACAGAAGATCCGAGAAGGTGTATCCTCTATTAGTTACCAAACATCTTCTTAAAGGAGATGAAAGACTCTGTGTCTTTTACTCAGCTAGGTAGTACATTCTACAAAATGACGCACCCTCTCTCAGAACCAGTGATGTCATTTGATGACATTTTATTTAGAGGTTACCGAACTACAATTGTCACCCATCAAATGTCTGACTAAGTTTTGATCCCTAGATCAGATGACCTTCATGCTGTTTGACTTGTAGATGTGCAGCAGCTCCATTAGGGCTAGATTTGTGAGTACCTTGAAGGTCAGCCACAGCTCACCTCTTAATATTTGGTAGGAGACATTGTAAAGGGACAGGGCTTTTAGTTCATGTTGTGTACACCCTGTATTTTCTTTGTGAGGAACCTCTGAGGTCGCTCCAGCTACCAGAAGTGCCTAGTCAAGTACATACAAATGAGTCATTGGACTCAATTATTGGTCTAATGAGGGCCGAGTACAGCGGAACTATAATTTCTTTGGATCTGGATGTTATACCTTTACTTATAAGTTGTGCCATTTAAAAGGACTTTTTCACCACTGTGAACATATGGCAGTCAAAGTTCAGGCTACCATCTATCTATGTACCTAGATCTCTTACCTATGAGTCTACTCTTAGGGGTGTGTTATTGATGTTGTAATTTTCAGGGGTATTTGACTTCCCAAAGAGTATTAATATACATTTTTTTCACCTTTAGTTTCAGGCCACGGTTCTGGCACAAATCATTTGTCTGATCTAGACCCTCTTGAAGGATACCTATATCATTGGGGGATTCAGTGATTGCCACCAGCTTGCAGTCATCATCAAACATTGTCATCCAGAGGCCTTTCACATTAGTCTTGACTTTAGAGAAGTATTTTCTGAACAGGAGTGGTCCCAGCACTGAGCCCTGTGGCACACCACTATTAAATGGCCTCTTGCTGCATTTGGATTTACCCATTTAAACCACATGTGCCCTGTCCATGAGCCAATTGGCTATCCATCTGGTGACATAGAGATTTATGCCCAGTTTTATGAGTTTATTTATAACACCTGAGTGGGGAATTGTGTCAATTGCCTTGGCCAGGTTGAGGTAGGTGGTATGTACTGTTTTACCCTCATCCATGGCCTTAGTGACTTTCTCATTGAAATTCACCAGATTCAGTAGGCACAACCTGCCCTTGACAAAGATGAACTGGGTCTGGTCCAGTGTTTGGAGGTTTTCTATGTCATTATTTATCAGGTGAATGATTATTCTTTCCATGGCCTTATACATAAGACTAGTCAAAGTTATGGGTCTGTAATTTCCTGAGTCAGTAAATGGTCCCCCTTTATGCAGAGGGATGACTGTTGCTATCCTCCAACTCTATCAGGACAAAGCCAGCCTGGAGGCTGTGGTTAAACAGAGATCATAATGGGCTTGATAAGTCCTGATTTAAGCTTTTTAAGAGGCAACCTGGTATATCATCAGGCCCCATTGAAGCCACATTTTTAGCTTTAGACAGCACAGTGGCAATCTGTTCTTTGGTGATAATTGGCAGTAGAGTGTTGGAGGGTATTTCTTGGGGGAGAACTGGGGGTGATGGGGAAGTGAAATTTGAGCTGAAATTGTCAGCCAGCAGATTTGCTATATCTTCTGGCTGAGTATAGGTAATGACGTCTACAACTAATTCCGCACGTTGTTGTGTGTTGCCCTTAAGACTGCAAGCACAGCTGAAAATGCCTTATGGATAATAGTTATCCTTAGCTTTGAAGGCTTGTTTAGACTAATGAGGGGCTTTTTACTCTGTTGTGCACATCCCCTCTTACTTCTCGACATGATTTTCTTTCTTTTGCTGTATGACATATTAATATCAGGGGGCTACCAGAGTGGCTTGTTTTTGCGGTTTGACCTGGGTTTATTTTGGTCTGGTACTGCCTTTTCTATGCAGTTATTTATATGGCCATACAGGGCTTTTATTTACACCTCTGCATAGTTTTCTGAATTTTCTGGATTTGGGGGTGCTTGGAAACTAACTACACTATCCCTCAATAGGGGGTAATTTACCTTACAGAAGTTCTTATAATTTTTGGAGGTTAGGTGTGGGGGACTAGTTTTATTTTTATTTCAAGTGAGACCATTTGGTGATCTGATCTTACCAGTGAGGACATCACACTAGGGGGGTACAGCACTCTCCTATATTTATGAGTGCCAGATCTATGATATCTGCTCCCCTAGTGGGAGTGCAGACTAGCTGTTCCAGGGCATTTGAAGTTACAAAGTCAAGAAATCTTTCAGCCTGCATGCTAGTGGTCATATATGTTTCCGAATTAATGGAAGAGTATTTAAAATCACCCATGAGTATGTATTAGGCTAGATGGTGGGTGATTCTAGTAACTCCACGTATGATATATGGGTTTCTTGGTTCATGATGGGGAACCTGTAGATGGAAAGGATATGGTAGGATTTTTGACCAGACTTGAGGTGTGCTTATCCTTTATGTAGACAGGTACACCACCTTTTGCTCGTTCATGTTCAGTGAATGGTCTGAATGTATGCACTGTCGAAGTGTTCTGTGGCTTTGAACCATGTTTCAGTAACTGCACAGATGTCAGCATTCTCCAGGGTGAGGACAGCTTCTAGGGAGCGCAGATTTTTGTTGAGGCTCCTGGCATGGAGCAGTAACACCTTTAGCATGTGCTGAGTAACTTTTGTTATGTTGGAAGGTTTGTCTGTTTGGCAATGACTAAAAAAGGCATATGGGATGGCTTATGTTTTGGCCAATATTCGAAAGCCTAAAGGTGACAGGTGAAGACCATCCCTGGCAAAGCACCGTGGCCTGTCAACCATGTCCTCCCAGGCTGACAAGTACTGGACCCCTTGGGAATGACACCAGTAGCTAAGCCAATTGTTAAAGTTAATCATTTTCTGCTGTTATTGTGACATCATCCTTGGATATGGTAGAATGCTTCTCAGTGCTATTCTCATACCTGTCTGTCGCACATACTTTGAGAGCTCAATCGTGTCTCTCTTCATATAGTCCAAGGAGGTACATCTCAGGTCATTCACGCCTACATGCACTATGGACTGAAACTTGGCTGAACTTCACTATCAAGGATAGTACAATATATGTAGAGGGGATGTCATCATTTCATGCTGATAGAATTAAATTGCTGTGTAGCAAATTTCATGGAGGAGGTGTATGTGTGTATATCAGCAATAGCTGGTGTACAAACTGTGAAATAATCACCTCTCACTGCTCAGAGAACATCAAGTTCATGTCAATAAAATGCAGGCCCTTCTATTTACCTAGGGAGTTCAATGAAGTGAGCTTAACAGCTGTGTACATTCCTCCTAGTGCTAATACCAACAAGGCATTAAACATTCTGTATCTGTCCCTAAATGACCTAAAGAGTAAAAGCCCAGAATTTGCTCATATAATTGCAGGTGGTTTCACTCAGGCTGACCTGAAATCTGTATTACCTTAATACTATAAGCATATGAACTTTGCAACAAAAGGGGAGAACAATGTGAATAAAGTGTACACAAACATACAGCTGGCCTGCAAAGCAGTACCTTATCCACACCTGGGCAACTCAGACCATCTGGCCATCATGCTGTTTCCTGCATATAAACCATTGCTAAAAAGGGGCAAACCAACAAGCAAATGATGAGGATATGGTCTGAGGGAGCAGTCTTGGCACTGCAGGACTGCTTTCAATGCACAAACTGGTCGGTGTTTAGACAGGCAGCTGAGAAGAAACAACATATAGACCTGGAGGAGTATACAGAATCAGTGATGGCCTACATTTCAAAATGTGTTGATGATGTAACAGTCATCAAAAGCATCACCATACATACAAACCAGAAACCCTGGCTGTCTGATGACGTATATAAGCTTTTACAGGCACGAAATGCCACATTCAAATCACAGGACAAGGATGCCCTAAGAGAGGCCAGAGCAAATCTAAGTAGAGGTATAAAAGAGGCAAAGAGGACTTATGGATGTAAAATTCAGGGACACTTCACTGGCCAAAGAGACTCTAGATGTCTCTGGCAAGGCATACAAGCAATAACCAACTACAGGCCTGCATCTTCCCCATGTGATGACAACACAGACTTTCCAAATAAACTAAACACCTACTTCAGCAGATTTGGCATGGATAACAACTCTGTGGCAAGTAAGCTCCCTGTCGAACAGGGTGAAGAGGTGTTATGTCTCAGCACATCTGATGTTCTGAAGACCCTGAGGAGAGTAAACCCAAAAAAAGCAGCTGGTCCTAATAATATTATGGGAAAGTTTCCTAGAGAATGTGCTACTCAAACTATCTAATCTACAAACTGATATTTTCAATATATGCCTACATCTAGCCATTGTACCTAAATGCTTCAAAAATACGACAATTATCCCCTTACCCAAGAAATCTCAGCCAAGTCTAAATGATTATGAACCAGTTGCTCTTACATCTGCAGCAATGAAGGGTTTTGAGTGGCTAATCAAGAATCATATTTCTTCAAATCTACCTGCAACACTGGACACATTACAGTTTGCTTACAGATCTAACCGCTGCATAGCTGATGCTATAGCTATAGCACTTCATGAATCCTTGGCCCATTTAGAGAACAAGAATTGCTATGTCAGATTGCTGTTCATAGATTTTAGTTCCACCTTCAGCACTGTCATCCCCCAGAATCTGATAGTGAAGCTGATCCAGTTGGGCATCAACACCCCCCTGTGTAACTGGATACTGGACTTTCTCATAAACAGACCCCAAAAGGTATGTGTGGGAAATAGTTTAAACAGTATAATACTGTGCATGGGTGTCCCACAAGGCTGTCTTGAGTCCCCTACTATTCACCTTGCCGATGCATGACTGCATGGCCAAGCATGAATCCAACAAAATCATCAAGTTCACGGATGATACCACTGTTGTAGGTCTTGCCAAGAATGGACAGGAAACAGCCTATAGGAAAGAAGTGGAGCATCTGACAGACTGGTGCAACAGCAACAATCTGGCCTTAAATGTAAGCAAGACCAGAGAATTAATAGTGGACTTCAGGAGGACACAGGAAGTACTTCAACCTCTAGAGATTAAGGAGGTGGCAGTGGAAAGAGTCAAAAGTATTAAGTTCCTGGGGGTGTATATCTCTAATGACTTATGCTGGATGACTCACATTAACCACACAGTGAAGAAGGCACAACAACATCTGCACTTCCTATGGAAATTGAGGAAGGCAAACCTGGCACAGACCATCCTCAAAGCCTTCTATAGGGAGACCATTGAGAGTATCCTCACTAATAACATCATTGTATGGTATGGAAACTGCAAAGCATCTGACCACAAGGCCCTCCAGAGCATAGTGAAGGCAGTGGAAAAAGATCATTGGTTCCTCAGTCCATCCATGGATGAGCTGCATGAGACTAGGTTTGTAGGAAGAGCTGGAAGATAATAGACGACCCCACCCATCCTGCACATGGCATTTCCTTCCGCCTCTCCTTGGGTAGATGATATCACAGCTTACACTGCAAAACATCTGGACTGAACAGGAGTTTCTTCCCTCTATCCAGAAGGCTGCTGAACTGAAATGTCAAGCATGACAGTAGATAACAAGATCAATATGCCACATGCTGTGGTATGCTGTCTATAGTAACTATTTGGCAATTGCTTAACAACTGAAACAGTTAGACGATCTCTTCTATAACTATTAGTGCAATAGCCAGAGTGAGTCATCTATAGGTCTATGTGTGTGGTCTTTTGTGGGTTCAGTGAGTGATGTGTGTGAGTCACTGACAACCTGTTTGTTGTTTTTTGCATCTGTATGTCAGAGTCTAGTCTCCAGTGTCAATGTGTAACTACATCTCTCACATATTGTATATGTCGTTTGAGAATTAACTAGTTGTCAATGTACAAAAGACAATTGTTACATTGCCTCAGGATGCCTATGTCCACCAAGCTGAATACAGAGATAGAAGGAAAGTGCCCATTCATGGTTGTTGGTCCTAATGTGTACCTGAAAGGATAGGAGTGGAGTGTGTTTGTAACCAGATGAGGGAAGAGTGCTTAACTGGTGTAATCTGTAGCTAACCTAACCAGTGATGCTGTCCAGTGCCAAATCAGATCCTCTCTGAGCAGAAATAGTCCTGGGTGCTATAATAAGGTAACTAGTACAGTAAACTCTCACAGTATACTGAAAATAATCAATGTTTCCAGATGTTTGCATCTGTACATGGCACTTGCATAGCTCACTGCAAACATGTCAAATTTATACCAGCACTGAAAATACAGAAAACTGACTACTGAGCCCTCTGGCCAATAGAATGTCTACACTTAGAGACCTTCTGTGTGCTTCCCAAAGAATACAGACCAGGTAAGCACCTGCTGTCACTAGATGAATAATCCCAGTCCTCCAAATGTAAAAGCATGGTGAAAAAATGTCTGGATTAAAATGCTACCACAAACAAACTTAAAGATACAGATGCAGCAGTGTACTTTAAACAGCTTATAAAGATGTGATTATTCAATAAAAGTACTTTGCTTTGTAGAAATGAGCGAAGAGGCACTCAATTGCATTCAAGTTATAAAGGCACTAAAAACAAGGTAAGCTGATTAATAATCCCTCCAGCCAATAAAACCACTACATGCAGGAATCTCTAATGTGTTTACCCAGTTCCCCAGCTACACAGACCAGCTTACCACCTACTGCCATTAGATGGAACATCCACTGTCCTCTTGATGTAAAAACATAGAAAAGTGCTTGCTAGAGTGTAGAAATAAACTAGTATACCGACAGATAGCTAGATAATGAATTCAGTGCAAGTAAATCAGTAGAACAGACAACAAGAGTCAAAATGCACTTTTTTCAAAATAAGCACAAAGAAAGGCAAGACCACATTATTTATAAATACTGAATGTTCATGCTCACATAAGCTCTTCTTTTACCTGTATACACATATACCGTTGGAGATAGTTTCTTTACTGGATTTTGTGGTCTATTTAGGCTTCCGAATCTGGTGCATCCTGCACCGTTCACCCTCCGGTTCACTCCGGGCTCACTCCACTCCCCTGCCCTACTCCCATTCTCACCCACCCTCCCTTTCATTACTTATATACTCTCCTCTAACCTCTCTCATTCATGACCTCATCAATACACTCCCTCACAAATCATAAGACATTCCCGCATCACTCCACTCCCACTTCATTAATACTACTATCTATTTTGTGATGGCTTCACACACCAGTACACTCCACCACATAACATTCTTTCTTTTCATTCTCACCTACACTAGTTTTCTAGTCCTACTTATCCATGCTACCTCTACACATACCACTTTGAACCCATCACCACAAACATCCAGTACTCAAACCCTTCCATTATCAGATAGTCTAATATCTCACCTACTTTATTCATAACCTGTACCCACAATATAGCCAAAACAAAACTACTCCCTACCATCTCCAAACTTGAACTTTGCCTTTCACACCATCCCAAACCCCACCCAAGGAGCAATCATACCCATACTATTATTCACCTTCTCCTCTCTCTAACTCAGTGCGGGGACATCCATCCCAACCATTGTCCAACTTACCCCCTAAACTCACTTCAAATCCAAAACAATATCAACTACATTTAATAACAATAAATACATGCAGCATTTATAATAAAATTACCAAATATCATGCCTGGTTAGCTACTCACACCCCAAGCATTGTTGCAGTAACTGAAACATGGCTAAAACTGCATATTTCAAAAACTGAAATCTTTCAACCAGACTACAATATCATTTGATCTGATAGACTCAACAAGAAGGGTGGCAGTGTTGCGTTAATCTATCAAAACTCCCTAAACCTCACATCCTGCCTCAAGCCAGTACCTACTTTTGGAAACTTATAATTTGTACTAACATCCCTTTATATTAACATCAACAAAAGTCTAAGTATTATAGGTTCATAGGTAGGTACTAGGCTATCGGCCCTGGGGCCTATACAAGCCCAGCCAAAAAGGTACTCTGGCTTTTGCCACCCAAGAAAATTATTTTCCTCTGCCACTGTCGAGCAGAGCCACAGAGGTGATCCGCAGGGTGAATTTCCTATTTCCCATCCAATCATCAAGATTTTTCTTGAAGAGTGCTAATGAGGAGCTTTGTTTGATATAGATAGGTAGTTTATTCCAGAGTATGGAAAGTCTCTGGGACAGGAATTTATCCCTCCGGCATGTTCTGTTTATTGTGGTGACAAGGTTTAAGTCCCTAGAGCATGTAGCTTGGAGGGATTGGGATTTCTTTAAGTGGAGCATGTCCAACAGCTCTGGGTTTGACATAGCTTTGCATGTTAGGCAAAGATCACCTCTGAGTAGGCGATATGAGATGGAGTAAAGCTGGAGTTTTTTGAGACTGTCTGTGTAGGGCATCTGTTTGAGGCCAGCAATCCTCTTTGTGAGGTATTTCTGCGGCCTTTCCAGTTGTTGTAGATGTCTTGTGAGGTACATACCAAAAGGGGCATTGTACTCTATAATGGGTCTAATGCGTGATGAGTAGAGGGGAAAATTACCTCTTTTTTTCTGGTTGAGAAACCTTTTGTGATGAGGTGTGCCACGTAGAAGGATTTCCTGACTACTGTGGCGATGTGATTATCAAAGGAGAGACTACTGTCCACCTGTGCCCCAAGGTCTCTTATCACACTTTCTGTGTTAAGTATACTACCGCCTATGTTGTAGTTCATGGGTAAAGAGGTTTTACCAAAGGGGATGACAATGCACTTTTTGGCATTGATCTTGAGGCCATGGCTTTGACACCAGGCATCTGTCACAGTGAGGCCCTTTTGTAGGATGTCCACATCATTAGGAGTTTCGATTATGGCTCCTAGTTTGCAGTCATCTGTGAACTTCATTAGCCAAAAACCTTGTGTGTTAGCCTGTACTTCAGAGAAGTAGATACCAAACAGGAGAGGACCCAGGACTGAACCCTGTGGTACTCCACTTGTCACTGGTCTGAAGTTGGATTTGGAGTCTGCTACTTTCACAGTGTGGGTTCTGTCAGTGAGCCAGTTGGCAACCCATCTTGTGACATAGGGATTTATACCTAGTTTAGTCAGTTTATCTATAATTCCAGAGTGGGGGATGGTGTTGAAAGCCTTGGCAAGATCTAGATAGGCTGTGTGAACCACCTTACCTTTGTCTACGGCTTCGGTGATTGCTTCAAAGAAGTCTATCAGGTTTATGAGACATGATCTGCCTTTTACAAACCTGAACTGGGTGGGGTCCAGAATTTGGAGATTACCAATGTCTTTGTTTATAAGTTCCATGATGATACGTTCCATGGCCTTGCAGACCAGGCTCATCAGGCTAATGGGGCAGTAGTACAGTAGTTTATATCCCCCCAGGTCACAATAATCCCATTCTAGAGGAATTCTTATCCTAGATAAACCAGAATGTATCAAATGTAACCATAATCCTAGGAGACACAAATATAAATTGGCAAAATCTAACCTCCAACTCTCCAGCCAATAGTATAAATCTACATAGCTTTACTCAGCTTATTACAATTCCTATCCATGGCCTATCCACAGGATCAGATTCTATCTTAGATTGGATATTAGTAACCCACCCTCACAATTACTCAAACTCTGGCACCCTACCCAACATACTAAGTGACCACCTCCCAGCATACACCCATAGGACTCACCCTCAAACAATCAAAACACACTCCTACAAGACATCCAGGAATCTCACTCACTTTGACCAAAATAAATTCATAAGCATTTTGAAAGCTCATAACTGGCTCCCACTAAAATACTCTCCTTAGATGAGGCTGTTAACTACTTCAACAAGCTTTTTCTGGACACTCTTAACAGCTTAGCCTCCATACGTACTAAGCAAACAAAAGTGAACCATGCCCCTTGGCTAACAAAACCGAAAATACAAAGTCTCCTTCATAGAGATAAAGCATGGAAAACATGGCAAAAATATTGAACAAAACAAAATTAAATTAATTATAAACAACTCCAAAATAAAGCCAAGAAGCTAGTCATGCAAGATAAAAAAAATACTTTTCCTCTCAGCTATCCACCTTAAACAATAATCCAAAAAGTTCTGGAAGTCAGTATCCACTCTACTTAATCTTGGCACTTTATAAAATCCATCCCCTGCACCCAAAAAGACTCCACAGCAAATTTCCCAAGACTTTAACACCGACTTCATTACCACCATTCAAAAGCTAGTCAAAGACTCCTCAACAAGCCTAAACCCAAACTCCCAAAATACAAATGTTTCCTTAAATGATGACAACACACTCCTCACTCCAGACATATTTATTTATTTATTTTACATTTGTTGACCGGGAGTGTCCGTCTGAGCTATTGCCCTTTTTCAGTGGCGGCCCAGGGAGAAAAGTTCCAGAGATATACAATGCAATAAAAATAGCAATACAGATACATTTCAATAAAAATAGCAATAGAGAATTTTGGTAGTTAAAATATGTAAGCTACATACGTGTATATGGTTGACAGATAAAACAGTACTATAAACAAAAAGGAAAATGTTAAAAAAGTAGAATAAGTTGTATGCTTTGGTTTAAAAAGAGAGTTGAGTAAATATAAGGTTTTGCATGCAGAGTAGGAGGAACTTAAAAGGTTACATAAGAATATCAGGGAGCTGAGTATAAAAGAAGCTTTTGAGGATGTGTAGGAAGCATAGGATGAAGTAGTTAATGGTAAGTTTTAGTAAGTTAGTTTGACTGTACTATAAAAGGTAGATAATAATCAGGGAGGGTGAGTACAATGGCAAGGACCAGTGTTTTTTAAAGTGGTCTTTGGTTGCTAGCTTAAATTGTTTGGGGTGAGTCAGGGACCTTATTTCTAGTGGGAGTTTGTTCCATGCAATAGTGGAATGGTAGCTATATAAGCTGCACCCTGTGTTGGATTTGGGTCTATGGATTTTAGTAGGGTTGAGCTTTGGAGAACTCTGGTAGGGGAGAAGTGAGAGATGAGAGAAGATAGACTTAGGCAGAAATCAGGCTGATATAGGATGGAGTGTATGATTTGGAGTTGAGATTGTAGGAACAGCTGCAAATATAGCTATTTTGTGGTAGGATGATTCTAATTCGGTAAGTAGTGAGGAGTTCAGATTTGTGAGTATTTGGGAACAATAGGTTAAGCATGGTAGAAGGTAGGCATGTGTAAGAGAAATCCTATTTCCAGTAGTTAGGAATTTGTTGTTCCTGTACAGTAGTCCTAGCTTTTGGTGTTTTTTTTTTATACAATTGTTAATGTGAAGATCAAATTTTAGTTGGTTGTCAATGGTAATGCCAAGGAGTTTTGTGCTAGTTTCGACTTCTATAGTAGTATTGTTTATGTATCTTATGGAGAAGGAACGTTTAATGTGGTTTGCAGATTTAGGTAGAAAAAGTAGTAATTTTGTTTTCTTAGGGTTGAGGATGAGCTGCTTATTAGTGAGCCATGTCTCTACTAAGTTGAAAGATGTCTGAGTATTTGTTAGGAGTTCTAAGGGGGGATTAGCAATAGTTATGACTATAGAGTCATCTGCATACTGGACAATGTTAGATTGAGGACAAGAGGAGTGGAGTGAGTTGGTGAAGATATTAAAGAGTAGAGGTCCAAGAATGGAACCTTGAGGAACACCAGTTCTTAGTGAGAGAGGGGTAGATAGTGCTGAGTCCCATTGTACTGACTGCAGTCTATTAGAGAGATAGCTAGAGAACCATGAAATTGTATCAGGGGAGAAGTTTAGGTCTACATGTTTACTAAGTAGCAGAATGTGTGAGACAGTGTCAAAAGCCTTAGAAAGGTCAAGGAATAGACAGAATATGAGTTTGTGATCATCTTTAGCTAAGGCTAAGGTGTTGTGAAATGACAGTAGAACTGTGGTTGTACTATGCTTGGCAGGGAAGCCATGCTATGTTGGAGTGAGAAGTTTTTCTTGTAAGAGATAATGCATAACTTGTTTGTGTATACATTTCTCAAGGATTTTGAAGAAAGGAGAGAGGATAGCGATAGGTCTGAAATTAGATATTTCTGTGGAGTTACCTCCTTTATGAATAGGAAGAGTGTAAAACTGTTTCCAGATAGAAGAAACTTTAGACTCAGAGATGGAGTGATTGATTAATATAGATACAAGCATAGAAAGGGAGTGTGCAGCAATCTGGAGAAAGTAAGAAGGAATATTGTCTGCTAATACAGAGCATGGTTTGAGCTTTGAGAGTAGAGTTCTGATATAGTCAGTGCAGACAGGTTTGAGAGAGAAGGAGTTTACTGAAATAGTGGTTGAGGGGTGTATAGGGAGATTTGAAGTGTTGTTGTTTGACAGGTTGGGATTAAATAGTTTGAAAAAGGATTTGATAAAATAGGTGTTGAAGGTACTGGCAGTTTCTTCAGGTGACTTGTCAGGACATGGGTTTGGTGAAGTTGGGTTATCTGGATGTGGTATTTGATTTATACCATTCCAGAATTTTTTTATCAGATTTTAATGTTTTGGGGGGGATTATAATAAAAGTCTTTTTTGTCTTTGTTGATAAGTTTTTTGCCTGATTTCTAAGTCCTTTATACTTTAGGAGGTCAGCTGGAAGTTTGTTTTGCACCCATGTTTTCCATGCCCTCTCTCTGGATTTCATAAGGGTATGGGTGGTTTTAGTTAGCCAGGGTTAAATGTTTGCCTTTAATCAAACTTTTCTCAGTGGGGCTAGAGAATTTAAAATATTTAGGAAAGTTGAGTTGAAGGCATTTACTGTTTCATTGAGTGAGAGCTGAGTAAGGAAATTTCAGTTAATTCTAGAGAAGAGGGTTTTAAAAGTGTCTGGGTTAAAGGTTGAAAGTTTGCTGCAGGTGATAAGCCGGTGTGGTTTGGGGAGGTGGGTGATGTATCGTAGCACTTTTATAGGTGAGTGGTCGCTCATGGCATCAGGTAGAGTTTCAGGGTTATGGTATTTGCTGAGGTTAGAAACAAGTATCCAATCTATCAAGGAGCTTGAAGAATGAGAGTTATTAGTATGGGTAGGTTTGGAGATTAGTTGTGTAAATCCATGGAGGTTTATGTGCTGTGGAGGGTTTGGATTATTAAGGTTATACCAATTAATGTTTACGTCCCCAAGAAGGATAGTTTCATTAGAAATTTAGGGAGAAATATGACAGTATATTTTCCATTAAGGAGATGTCCCCTGGTTGAATGTACATGGCTACTAATGCGATGGTAAAAAAAGTAATTAGGTTTGAGGTTTGCTATTAGTATTTCAGCAGGTGTAAAGGAGGGAATTGGTTCTTTAGGAAGAGAAAGAGTGAGGGAGTTAGAGTAAAATAAAGCAACACCTCCACCTTTTTTCTTTAAGCGATCTTGGCGAAGTGTATTATAACCTGGAAGAAGAATGTCTTTATCTTGGTTTTGAGGTTTAAGCTAAGTTTCTGTGACATAGATAATGTCTGGAGTATGAAGAGATACCCAAGCATGAAACTGACTTAGTTTGTTGAGCATACTTTGAGCACTGATAGAATAGAAGGAGATTATCTTTTTTGGTATGGATGGTTGATTAGAATTGAGGATGATATTTGGTGGGGCGTTAGGAATAGTGGTAGGACCATGGTTTGGGTGTATATCACCTGACAAGAGCAGAGTCCTTGGAAAGTCATAAGCTTTCATTTTTTGTGGATAGTTGTGAAAGTATTTTTTGTTTTATACTTAGATGTGCTATGGTTAAAAGGACAGGTTTTTATTTTAGTGAGTAGTATATTCATTGGAAGGATAGATGCAGAGATGAGTATGGGTTCCTGAGGGTAAGAAAAGCAGCTTTAGTGAGGGTGGGTTGGGGCTTTATGTATAGGGGTTAAGAGTGTGTGAGGTGATGTTATGTTGTGTAGGAGGTGCAGTGCAAGTAGAAGCTAGATTCTAAAGAAAAAAGGGTCTTTTCCTTTCTGTTTTTATTTTTCTTTAAAAACTGGGAGCTGCAGTTCACTGAGAAGTAGAAAAATAATGTAGTTATGCCAGGGGGTTTAGAAAGGGACATGCTGTAAATTAGGAGCCAATAGAGTACTATTTAAAAAGGAATGGAATATGGTATATGCGAGTACACTACTGGGGATTCCTATGAAGCAAGGGCTGAAAAGCTAAGTCGAAAGATGGTGCCTTTCTACATCTCTACATCAGGTTTTTTGATTCCTCTGTAATTAAGCAGGAGTGGGAGGGAGGTGTGCAGGTTTGAGGTGGGGGAGGGAGATAAACACAAAGTGATACAAGGTTGTGAGCCAGAAAAACTAGACTAGGCCAGCTGCTAAGAAAACAATCAGGGAAACCAAGCTCAGTCAATTCCAAGTCAGTGTAGTGCATTATCTTCCTAATAACTACAAATCTTGTGCTACTAATCTAGTACAGTGTGGTGAAAAGGATCACCACGTCTATAGGGAAAAACAATTGAAGTATGGGCTGTAGGTACATAGGTAAACATTTTCCAAGAGAACAAAAGTAGTTTTAAGTAAGTGACCTAGGAGTACAATAGGAAGAGAAAAAATGGGTAGGGGACCAGTAGTGTGCATGCTTATAGTAAAAAGCTATTACAAAAAGTCTTCAGTTTAGAGGACAGATTAAAATGGGGAGGGGACCAGTAGTGTGCACGCTTATAGTAAAAAGCTCTTACAAAAAGTCTTCAATTTAGAGGTCAGATTAAAATGGGGAGGGGACCAGTAATGTGCACGCTTATAGTAAAAAGATCTTACAAAAAGTCTTCAGTTTAGAGGACAGATTAAAATGGGGAGGGGACCAGTAGTGTGCATGCTTATAGTAAAAGGCTCTTACAAAAAGTCTTCAATTTAGAGGCAAGATTAAAATGGGGAGGGGACCAGTAGTGTGCACGCTTATAGTAAAAAGCTATTACAAAAAGTCTTCAGTTTAGAGGTCAGATTAAAATGGGGAGGGGACCAGTAGTGTGCACGCTTATAGTAAAAAGCTATTACAAAATGTCTTCAGTTTAGAGGTCAGATTAAAATGGGGAGGGGACCAGTAGCGTGCACTCTTATAGTGAAAAGCTATTACAAAAAGTCTTCAGTTTAGAGGACAGATTAAAATGGGGAGGGGACCAGTAGTGTGCACGCTTATAGTAAAAAGCTATTACAAAAAGTCTTCAGTTTAGAGGACAGATTAAAATGGGGAGGGGACCAGTAGTGTGCACGCTTATAGTAAAAAGCTCTTACAAAAAGTCTTCAATTTAGAGGACAGATTAAAATGGGGAGGGGACCAGTAGTGTGCATGCTTATAGTAAAAAGCTATTACAAAAAGTCTTCAATTTAGAGGACAGATTAAAATGGGGAGGGGACCAGTAGTGTGCACGCTTATAGTAAAAAGCTATTACAAAAAGTCTTCAGTTTAGAGGACAGATTAAAATGGGGAGGGTACCAGTAGTGTGCACGCTTATAGTAAAAAGCTATTACAAAAAGTCTTCAGTTTAGAGGACAGATTAAAATGGGGAGGGGACAAGTAGTGTGCACACTTATAGTAAAAAGCTATTACAAAAAGTCTTCAGTTTAGGGGACAGATTAAATGCAACTCTAACATACACTAGTGTAGCCGAAAGCATTTTAATGTTCCACTGATGCAGGGTCCCACAGTGCAGGCAATCAGGCAGCCTTTGGTTTATTGGAGGTTAGCCAAGGCACAGAATAAAACTTTTGCTGAGGGGAATGCGAGCCCACTACTGGGGATTCCTATGAAGCAAGGGCAGAAAAGCTAACTAAATCACCCTCAACTCCTTCATTTACTATTCAGCCTCTACCCACCTCTTTTATATTCAAACTCCTAAACAAACTCAAACTCTGCTCTCTTTTTGCTGATAATCTGCCCCTAGAATATCTACAACTAGCAGCAAATGCGATTGTATATCCAGTTAGCATTCTTATAAATCGCTCTCTCTCAGAATGTTACAACTCGCATTTGTAGAAAAAAATCTTATTATAACTCCACTACACAAAGGTGGAAATTCCCATGACCTCTCAAACTATCTACCTATCTCTATAGTTTATCCATTATCCAAAATCCTAGAGAAATGCGTACCAACACAATTACTCATATACCTCATGGATAATGCTCTTCTTGCACCCACCCAACATGAGTTCCATCCAGGGCACAGCACTATTACAACCCTACTCTCATTCACCGATACTGTCAACAAAGCCTTGGATGTTGGTCACCCTACTTCAGTGATCTTACTGGATTTATCTAAGGCTTTTAACACAGTATCACATACTAAACTTCTATACCAACTAACAAAACTAGATTGCTCCCTGAAATCCCTCAACTGATCTACATCTTACCTAAACAACAAGCAACAATCAGTAAGATGGCATAATGTACAATCTGATTATCTGTCAAACAGTGTAGGAGTCCCACAAGGTTCCTTTCTAGGGCCACTACTCTTCAATACCTTCGTCAGTGATCTTCACAAAGCTTCCCAACTAGGTAATCTTATCCAATATGCCGATGATTGTACAATAATATCTACCTCCAACAATTTGTCTGACTTCATCACAGTTACTCAAAATGCATTTACAGCAATAGAATCCTGGCTAAATAATGCACAACTGCTGCTAAACCCCCCCCAAAAAAAACTTCTATTATTCTCTACAAAACCACCAGATATAGATTTCAATTTTTTTCTAAAGACAGAACAGAAATCGAAATAGTGAAAACAGCTAAACTACTGTCACTATTTCGATAAAGTGTGTTTTTATTATTGTGTTGAAAATGTGTGGCTCTTACAGTAGTCATGACAACAGATGACAAACTCACCTTTGAGCCACACATTTTCAAACACACTTTAAGTTAGGCAAACTTTATCTTCACAAACTCTACCTAGACAATCACACCAAAACAAAACTGGCCATTCTAAAAACTTCACGACACCCATGCAAATGGAAAATAGGTGCATGACTGAATCATACACCAATGCACTGTATGAGCACATACACAAGTGCATGGAATGGGCCCTACCAAACAGAACCAAGAAGCTCTCCTCTAGAAAAAGGAAGCCAATCTGGTGGTCCCCCACCATAAACAAACTCTACAACAGAAGGAAAAAACTGTTGCAGAAAAGGGTGAAGTCCCAAGACTGGAAAAACTCCCTTGTCAGCCCCAACAAAAAAACTGAGATCCATCATCAAATCCTCTAAAGCTAGCTATGAAAATAAAATTGCTGCAAATTATAAAGACAACCACAAGGCATTGTATAGCTATGTCAAGAATCTACATGACATAGTATCCCATTGACTGCAACATATTTGATTTATCTGACTGACAAGTATAAATATCTTTATGACTCTATCTTATTGTCATGTGACATATTTTAAAGCATCAGATATATAAACACAATAATGCAAGTATATCTGAGAATAGCTATGCAGTATGATTTATAGGCAATAATAAGTATGAGAAAAAAGCTTTGATGCAAGTAATTTAAAGTTTGGAAGCTGTCAACTGCATTTCTATGACAGAAAATAGGCATCTTAACATATGTAATGCCTGAACCATAATAGCCTAAGTTATTGATTTTAAATGAACATCAGAACTTATTTTTACAAACTTTGAATAAATTAATATGTAGATATGCCCTCTTTTTTTTCTTCTCTCTCTCTCTCTCTCTACTTCTCTCTCTCTCTTCTTGGTTCATAATATCAAGTTTATTTGAATGCTATTTGATTATAAATGTATTATATTAAATAGATGTACATAGCAGTATGAATTGTTTTAAAAGTTTCTGTTTATATGATGCTGATTTATCAACTGTAGCTTTGTCTTACCAGATAATCTAATTGAAAGGTGTTAATTTAAGTTAATAATAACTATTAAATTGATAGTACTGCTATTTAGGGTAGGGGTTAACTTGAGTAGTATGTGCTACTCTAAGTTGAGTTTTTAACTCCAGGCTGTGCAAGGTTTCACTTACATTATATTCTTTTGTTCACTGTTGTGTGTGTATATAGTTTTGACATCCACAATACATTTTGTAAGCTCATTGTCACTACAAACAAAATTGAATTTTATACAAAATCGATTCAATAAATACAGCTATATTTAAAGGTACACCTAAAGGAGGAGGTATAACATTATTTATTTTGTTAATTGTTATTTTGATTATAAGTTTTATGTTTTAAAATGCCAAATGACTTCTCTAAAAGGAATTTCTTTAACATTAATGGACTGAATAACCTAAAAGGGCAAGCTTAATAAGATATATTAATTTACATAAAGCCAATTTAGTATTCCTTCAAGAAACACATCTCCTGAAAAAAGATATTGATAAATTAGCCACAAATAAATATGCAGTATTGGTTAGTTCAGAGCACACACAGAAAAAAGAGGAGTGGCTATTTTATGGAATAAAACCCATTCCTAAAACTATTAAGTCTTATCAAGATGATAAAGGAATGTTTTGTATGATTACAATACAAATTAATGGAAAGACTTATACATTAATCAATGTATATTGGATAGCAGGAATTGTTTAATACAGTGTATTAATACAGTGAAATACCATCTTGATAAGATCATATCATTTCTATAGGAGATATTATTATGGCAGGTGACTTTAATTGTATCCTACATGAAAATGATACTACTACTATAGAAAAGGAAAAATTACATCTAATGCAAAACATTTAAAGGATTTTGTTAATTCTTATCATTTAAATGATATTAATAATCAGATAGACTCAAAATCATTACCATACACCTTTTTTTCTAACAGATATAAAACTTATTCAAAAATAGATAGAGTCTTTATTTCTAACCAGATGGTAACAGAATTAATTAACTCTAAAATCATTTCATGTCCTATATCTGATCATAATTCAATTGTTTTTGAGTTCATGATAAAAAATACTTACAATGTTCAGATCAAAAGGATACCAGCATACTTAACTCAACTAAAAGATTACAAAGAATATATACTTTCAGAAGTACGACATTTTTTAGCCATAAATAATACTCCTGAAGTTTCCATTGTTTATGTTTGGGATGCTTTAAAATCATATCTATATGGACAAAGTATCAGATGGTATAATAATAAAAGGAAATCTTGGGATAAGGAATTGTTAGATATTCAAAGTAAATTAGACTCTTATAAACATAATAATAAAGAAAATGTTATGGACAAGAAAGTCATTGAAGAAATAAACAAACTAAATGAGAAATACAAAGAAATTTTAACCCATAAAGTTAAAATAACTTTAGAGAAATACAAGTTTTTGTCTTACTCAATAAGCCCCAAATACTTACCATAGACTTAAAAATAAAACAAAAAGGTTGAATAAGCAAAATCATATCAAAGAAATTTTCTCTCTAAGGAAAAAGAAGAATGTTTCTAGTCTACCAGAAATATTAGATGAATTTAGAAATCACTTTCACAAAATTAATCATAATAACATTAACATGGAACCTAAAGATAAAATAAAGGAATTTATAACTATGAACATGAATAAAAAACTTAATAAACAACAGACTAAACTATTGGATAAAAGTATTTCATATACAGAGGTTGTTACACAAATAAACAAGCTTAAATCAAACACAGCACCAGGTAATGATGGTATTATACCAGAGATATATAATTTTTTTTCTAAAAGTACATACTCATTAATACATAAGGTTTTTATTTTGGCCCAAAATGAGCTAATAACCCCCCCATCTTGGCAATACACATTTATTTCGCCAGTTTTAAAACCCAATAAAGACCCTACTAGATGTACTTCATATCGACCCATTTCATTACTTAATGTTGATTATAAAATGTTTATGAGTATTTTTGCTGATAGATTGAAGACAATCATTCCAGGCATTATAGATATAGATCAGACAGGCTTCATTGTAAATAGAAACACTTTTGATAATATTAGGAGGACTCTAACATTAATTGATTTTGCAAATAGGAGAAAGAAAGATTTAACACTTATTAGTCTTGATATAAGTTCAGCATTTGATTCAGTAAGTTGGGACTACTTGTTTACCTTACTGAAGTGCACAAACTTCTCAGATGCATTTGTAAATCTAATTGAGCATCTATACAAAGGAGCACTGGCTTACATTAAGATAGGAACATATGTCTCACAAAAATACCCATTTTAAAGGTACAAAACAAGGGTGTCCTCTCTCCATTATTATTCACTTTAATAATGGAGCCTTGGGCTAATCTGATCAGAAATAGTACTGATATAGAGGATTTGAAATAGATGAAAATACAACATCTAAATTCAACTTTTGCAGATGATGTTCTAATTACATCAGCAGGATTTAATTCTTCTATGCAGTCTCTATTTGATAAAATGATGAATTTTAAAAGTATTTCTGGTTTAATATTCAATGAAGAAAAAACTAAAATACTACCTATATATACACGAAAAAATGTTCTCATTAGTGATTTTAGTAAATATGTACCCAATTCAG
The DNA here is from genome assembly GCF_019279795.1 of Protopterus annectens. Classification (NCBI taxonomy): domain Eukaryota; kingdom Metazoa; phylum Chordata; order Ceratodontiformes; family Protopteridae; genus Protopterus; species Protopterus annectens. The sequence continues at coordinate 93,524,607 of NC_056730.1, read as the reverse complement.
GTCAGATAACTTATCTAGGTATAATATTAACTAAAGATATTAAATCTATTATACATAATGATTATAATACCTGTCTTCTTAATATACAAAATCTTTTCAATACCTGGAATAATATCTTTTTTACTATGGAAGAGAGACTTACAATTATTAAAATTATAATATTCCCCAAGATATTATACTTAATACAATCAATAATACTCCCACCTACAAAAATAATTATCAAGAAATTGAATACACTAATGTTAAATTTCCTATGGGCACCTAATAGACCTAGGATTGCATTAAAGAAACATACTAATATATGGTCTCAAGGGGGTATTTCTTTTCCAGACTTTAACTTATATACTATCTCTTCCATTGTAAAAGTTATTACTTTGTTAATAGATCAGTCATATGTTGCAAAATGGAAAGATTACTGGGAACTAATTAGTATTCACTTCATGAAAATCTCCTTAACACATAAAAATATGATTGTAAATAACTCCATGCTATGGTTACTAAAAGAATTTTGTACTTCACCTATTACACCAAAATATATAGTTAGTTATCCATTAAACATTATTATTAGTTATCTTAATTTTATATTCATGCATCCTAAATATAAAGAATGGAATTTTATTATATTCCCTATAATGTATACACGAGGTATGCTTTTGTCATCCACTTCTGAAAGAACTCACTTAGCTACAGATAATGATCTAAAGTACTGGTATCAGTTGTTATCTGATAATAAAGTTAAAAATTTAGACTTCTTAAAACAAGAATTTGATCTGAGAGAAACTTGTTGGTTAGAAGTTCAGACCTTTAGGCAACATCTCATTAATAAAATTGATTTAATGTCTATAACAGTTAAAGAATCTATTCCAACACTGATTGATTACTTGATATTAAATTTACAACATAAAGTTTCTGATAAAGGTAAGCTTTCATACATACATAAAATTATCAGGGAAGAAACTTTTTACAGTGTAGATACCTACTGGAATTATTTCACTTCCATTAATGGTGACCCACCAAATCAACAAGATAAACAATATATATTGGAATCTGCCTATAAAACTACTTCTTCCATTGTCTGGAGACTTTTTACATGGAAATTTTTACATAGATCCTTTTATACACCTTTGAAGATGAATAAAATAAATAATAAAGATAATCTATGTAAAAGATGTAATGTAGAAATTAATGCTAACTGGGCTCATATGTTTTATGACTGTATAAAATTGAAAGAATATCGGAAGTCAATCAATGATTTTTTGCAGGATCTTTTTACATATAATTTCATTATTTCTAAATCTCTTATATTATTCAACACTCCTGTACCTCAAAGTGTTAAAAAGGTTAAGCTTCCCTTGTTATGGTCTATTCTAGCAGTGGCTAGAAAAATAATAACCAGAAACTGGATTTCAGATACACCTCCGTTCAATGAAATTAAAAATGTTATGACTATAGTGTGCCATATGGAAATGATGACAATAAAATCAAGAACTACTAGAAAAACATCTTATTATATTATATGGGATACTTTACAAAACTTGTTAAAAAAATCTTAACTTCAATAGCATGGTATTTTAGTTTAATTAATTGATTTGATTGTAGTGGATGTCTTTGTAAATACTTTGGTTATTTTATTGTTATAATCATATCTATTTTAATTACTTGTATAAAATTGTTATGATATTTCTCTTGTATGTTAAAAACAATAAACTTGTTTTAAAAAAAATAATCTACATGACAATATTCAGATCTGCTCTGAGTTGCAGCACAATGGCAATACATATACAGAAACAACTGATATTGCCAACATATTGGCCAAAAGGTTCAGTGCGAACTTTACCCCCCTTTCACCCCCTAAAGGGCCTATCACAATACCTGAGGAATGCCAAGTCCACATATCATGACTACACAGGTAAGAACCGCACTGTCCAAAGCCAAGAATACAGCTTCCATGGGACTTGATAATATCCCTGGCTGTGTTCTACATGAATTACAACATTAACTGGCACCACACCTGAGTACCCTGTTCAATCACAGCCTCATTTCAGGCGTTGTTCCTACCGAATGATGTACTGCTATGGTTATCCCACTCCACAAAGGGGAGTGACTACAGACCCTGAGAACTACCGCCTCATTAGCCTGACGAGTCTGATATGTAAGGCTATGGAGCACATCATCATCATGGACCTTATAAATAAGGACATAGGGAATCTCCAAACTCTGGACCCCACGCAGTTTTGGTTTGTGAAAGGTAAATCATGCCTGCTCAAACTGATAGACTTCTTCACGTCTGTCACCAGAGCTGTGGATGAGGGCAAGGTAGTTCACACAGCCTACCTAGATCTTGCCAAGGCCTTCGACACCATCCCTCACTCAGGAATCATAGATAGACTCACTAAACTAGGCATAAACCCCTGTGTCATAAGATGGGTTGCCAACTGGCTCACTGATAGAACCCACACTGTGAAAGTAGCGGACTCCAAATCTGACTACCGACCAGTTACAAGTTGTGTCCCACAGGGATCGGTCCTAGGTCCTCTCCTGTTTGGCATCTACTTCTCTGAAGTTCAAGTCAACACAAAGGGACTCTGGCTGACCAAGTTCACAGATGATTGCAAACTGGGAGCCTTTATTGATTCTCCAACTGATGTAGACATTCTACAAAAAGGCCTCACTGACACCAATGACACGTGCCAGAATCATGGCCTTAAGCCCAATGCCAAAAAGTGCATTGTCATTCCCTTTGGGAAAAATTCAGTGCCCATGAACTACCACTTAGGCGGTAGTCCACTAAACACCAAAGGTGTGATAAGAGACCTGGGGAACTGGGTTGACAGCAACCTCTCCTTTGATAACCATGTTGCCACTGTAGTCAGAAAGTCCTTCTATGTGGCACATCTCATTACAAAAGGTTTGTCATCCAGGAAGGAGGAGGTCGTAATCCCTCTCTACTCATCCCTCATTAAATCTATTATAGAATACATCTTATTTGGTATGTAGCTCACTAGACACCTACAACAACTGGAAAGGCCACACAAATACCTCACTAAGAGGATCTTAGGCCTTAGACACATGCCCTATATGGACAGACTCAAAAAACTTCAGCTATACTATGTCTCTTATCGCCTACTTAGAGGTGATCTCTGCTTGACCTACAAAGCCATGTCTGACCCAGAGCTGCTAGATATACTTCACCTAAAGAAATCCCAATCCCTCTGTGCCACATGCTCCAGGGACCTAAACCCCATTAGCACAATAGACAGAACATGCTGGAGGGACAAGTTCCTAACCCAGAGACTTCCCATACTCTGGAACAAACTTCCCATTCACGTCAAGCAGAGCACTTCACTGGCCCTCTTTTAGAGAAATCTTGATGAGTGGATGGGCAATAGGAAGTTCACCCCGGGGATCATTTCAATGGCCTTGCTTGACAGGGGCACTGGGAACTAACTTTGGGCAGCATAATGCCAGGGAATCTTCTTGAGCTAGGCTTATATAGGCTGCAGGCCCGCTAACCTAGTACACACCTATAAACCTATTACCCAACTCATCCCTTCTCTTCTATATGGTACCATCTTTACTAACCGTCACTCATCCCTCAGTAACAAACTTCAATCTTGCTATTATAAAATAGCTAAATTTGCTTCAGGAAAACCTAACCACTCACACCACTGCCAAGCAATTTCAGAAACAAACTGGCTTGAGTTCCCCAACTATCTCTGTTATACCCAATTAACTCTAGCCCATAAATTAATTTTTAAACCTAATACCTGCCCAGCACTCTGCTCAATACTACAAACGTATGCCACTTAGATCCTACAGCAAACTGCTATTAATAGTAACCAAACCCAACAAAAGAGCTGGACAATATTTGTTCTCCCATAACATTGCTAAACAGTGGAATTCCTTACCCTCCTACATAACTCAAATTGATTGTATAAAGACCTTTAAATCAGCATTAAAAACATATTACCTAAATAACCTCTCTTGCCCCTGCAAAATAATCCAGCCTCCATAAGACCACATCTAATTAATTTGCATATCAAAAGACTACTACCATGTTTCAAATATTTCTCTCTCTTTACAATTATGCATTTTTCTCCCAATTTCACACAATATTGGTAAGAGCTTAATTCCACTATTTCTACTGTAATTCCTGCCTTGTATTATGCAATGCCAAGACTTATAATGTACTCATGTACTGTACTGTATTTACATATACCTGATTACAGATGTACTCAATTATCAATCTTGTTAGGTTAATTAATCTTGTAAAGTTTGTACATTAAGTTTATCAGTCTTGTTAAGTTTGTATTTTTCTGTATTAATTGTGGAGCTTTTCTCAGTGGGCCTCCACTGAAAATGGGTTTCTGACCCAGTGGACTTTCCCGGTCAATAAATAAATAAATAAGATATAAAAAGCAGTGTAAAATGAAGGAACTTATAAAGCTCAATTTACAGTAAGGGTAAGCAGCTTAAAAAACAGAAAGTTTAAAAAGCAATTCAAGGCATGGGAGGGTAACCTGCAGGGAGTCGCCAACAGTGCTTGTAGTTTTTGCAGGTCTTGAGTCTTATCAGAAAAGACAAAACCCCATAAATTCTCTGTATTTAAGTATCATTCAAGAAACAAATTAACCAATGGAAAAAAAACATTTGAAGTGTGCAGCTCGGGTAACTTATTGTGTGCCTCTCATCCTCTTAGCATAAAAAATCTGAACAAAGCCTAACATAACAGGGGGTCTAAAGCACAAAAATAGGGACAGTTTTTAAATACTACTCTTAAGTCTTAGAAAATTGCTAGAATAACAGGATTTGTGTTAGCATGCATTTTCTGATCGATATGAGTCTTAGACTCAAACGCATGTCATTATTTAGTGACTTTAATCCTTGGATCATCCCAGTGATTTGCAAAAAAACAAAATTTTTATGAGGAACAGACCAAAAATATGAGGCGAACATCTGTACAGTTGAGAGGTAAGAGTCTGTCTGCCACATGGAAAAAAAACATCAGGCCAAACAGATTTCTTAAAATAGAACACAAAATGGATCAGTTAAAACAAAAAGCAACTCTATCAGGTTAAGCAACTCGCTTAATGCACATACCCCCACAGAAAACAGTGCTTGAAATAGTAGAAACTTATTGTAAGTCAACAGTAGTGGCAAAAAACTTGACCTTGCTTTTAGGAACAGAAACAACTTCGAAATCATCTTCATGTTTTGCGTGCGTTACAGAAGCATGCTTAAGTTATCATAGCTACCTTTGTAGTGTTCGTTGGATTCTTTTGAGTTTGTGCAAGGAAGTCTTCAGACAATGAAAACACAGGTGCAGAGATTTTCTGTTTGGTAAACTTGTTCATTTTTAGCCATTGTTTTAAGCGATGCTGAAAAGAACCATTTCATTGTAATGATCGCAAATTATGAAAGTGGATGATGTTGACAGCTGATTCCCCAGTTGTTTCTAAATCAGAAAGTTGGTAGTACTCAGGTGTTTTGGATTGTGAAGGGGCCATGTTCAGATACAGACAGTTTGTAGTACAACGATCATTGATTTCATTAATGCTGTAACGATGCAGAGTGCTCATTTGGTGGTTTGGTATTGCTTTGTAGTGGGAATAACAATAGTAGACTTGAAATAACAGAAATAGTGGCAGTAAGGTGCAAACGGAAACATGAGCAGCATGTTTTTTTACATTTTATTCATGTCAGTACATGCAAAACAAAATGTAGTGTTACAGGGCACACGTTATATGACATTTCTACAACTGTAATGGCCCTATTTCATGATCGTTAAGCACCTGGAACTGCTGTTAAAAATTTGGTTGTGATAATACGTTAAGTACTATATATATATATATATATATATATATATATATATATATATATATATATATTTACTTTCCTCACCCAGCAGGGAGTCACCAAAAGTGCTTGTGATTTTTGCAGGTCTTGAGTCTTATCAGAAAAAACAAAGACTCAGAAATTCTTTGTGTATTTAAGTATCACTCAAGTAATAAATTAGGCAGTGAAAAAAAAATGTGAAATGTGTAGCCTAGGTTAGCAGGATGATGTTTATCATACTCCTGAAGCTACATGGTCTTATAAATGAGAAGGATGCAGTAGATAGAAGAAACAGGGATAGAATGGTGGTGAAAGCAGGACAAAGAACATCACAGACGGTATAAGAAATGTGAGGAAGACTAAGTCCAAGGTGAATGAGGGTTTGAAATTTGTCAGGGGATTTTAAAACATTATCAATGCAGCTAGTGTGGAAAAAGATTGCTGCATGAATACCTAAAACTATACAGTTCTGAAAGAAGTGTGGGCAAAGCTAGAATTAGTCAGAGGTACCACAGTGCATCATACTGCTTTTCGATTACAAAATATCTCACAAGAACATATACCATGCTTTGTTTTTCAGTCATAGGAGTAAGAAAAGGGGAACAAGGTATGCTTGCTTTACACATTCCCTAGGATTCATAAACACCTAACGCACTGCATAATCCCATTCAGAGCAGGACTGCAGACGGAGTTATGCTTCAAAGACTGCTGTACTACTACAATGTTAAGAAGGCACCAGTCTGTATTACAGATAGCAGTCCTGCTGGCAAAACTGCATGGCAATATGGAAATCGGGAGTGGGGGGGGTCACAATTATTATTTATTTGACGTTTGTTTTCAATGGAGTCCTGGATATTTTCTGGATAGCTCCAGAAAAATACAAATACATAATACAGAAAGCACAAATCTGTGCTATACATTTCAGTTAAACATTACAGTGTTGGTAAAGAACAAATAATAAACATGTCAGTGTAAGTAAGGAACAAATCAAAGAAATGTTGAATTACAAAAATTGCATAGATTAAGTAAGTAGAAAAAGAAAATACGTTTTTTTAATTTTTTTTGTGAATTACATCAGGTACATTTGGTCGTTAGTCATATACATCACTAGTGATGGAGAACTAAAGGAGGCAGTGGTAGGTAAGTGGGTAAGAAAATCTGACAAGAAGGTGTAGTTAGAAGTAGGTAGGATGAGAGCATGAGATAATTAGCTACATGCTGTCCCATGGTGGAGGAATCCAAAGAAGGGATCTATCTACCGTGTTATTTGGTGAGTAATATCCATGGGTGCAGCCAGGCATGTTCATTGTACTCAAGAGACTATATTTTTTCTGAATATCTCTCAGGAAAGAATGTTGGCTTTCTGAGACAAGAATATTTCTACAACTGTCTAAAGTAAGGTTTGCTGCATAGCTCAATATGTGACTTGCATAGAAATAAGAAGGCTCCCCTGGAAACAGCCCTTGTTATAGTTATAAGGGACAACAGCTGACAATTATGGATATATGTACTAAACACATAGGGGCAACATATGGAGAAAAAAAACTGAAATGAAATTAGTCATCTGTGATCAGTGCTCTGCCCTGGTCAACAATTTCAAATAAATAAATATGTGTACATTTTTAAATGCAAAATATGTTGCTGGAGCAGTGATATTGCACACTTACTAAACACACTAATATATCCCTTCACAATTTCTGCTCTAGTCATTCTTTCATTGCTCACCACATACCATACTCAGCTAAATGACAACACCCCATCACCGGGGCAAACAGAAGCAATAGGCAATCCAGTAAAACTAATAAATTCCCCCATATCACCATGTGACCTAATCCCCTCCCATACCATCTCTTTCCTACACAATCAGCATTTAGCTAAACAAAACTCCCATTCTTCTCAAAGACATGCTAAAATAATTTACAAGCTTACTAAACTCTACCTACACCTACTTAAAACACTTTCAAGCAGTGGTGACAGTCACCCTAATCCAGGACCTACTGCAACAACCAACCCAAACTTAGATCAGCTAAATCCTCTATATCATAGACCAACCTCCTCTCTCCTCTTCCTAAACCTAAATGTAAGAAGTATATTAAACAAAATTCATGAACTTCATGCCCTATTAGCCCTATATAAACCAGAGATCATGTTGCTACCTGAAACCTGGCTAAAGCCAGAACACCATAATAATGAGATCACAGCTCCTGCTTACAATATTATACATAGAGATAAGAGTGAGGAAAAGGGGAGGAGGGGTGGCAATATTATTCCAAAACAATATCAACATTGAATTACACAATGGTAATCCCCCTGTAGACAACAATGTAGAACTAATCCTTGCTAGGGTTGGGAGGGTGGCCTAATGGTTAAGGTGTTTGCCTTACAAACACAAGGTGTAGGGTTTGAGTCTCACAAGGGATAATTGGCTAGACTTAAAATGGCTCGCAAGGGCAGTTAGCTTAGTACTAATCTATGAATCTATGAACCTAAATTAAAACTAAATCCCAACAAACATATAAACATTGTAGGTGGTTACATCTCACCAGGCAATAACATTACTATAATGGAAAATCTACTAAACTGGATTTCAAACTCTCTCCCACAAGAAACTATACTATTTGGAGACTTTAATATTGACTGGTTTAGCTGCTCTAGTCACAATCCCAGTAACTATATTAACTTACATGGGTTTACCCAACTAGTCTCATCCCATTAGAATCGACAAATCATCCCACCGCAAGTCCATTCTTAATTGGATTCTTATATCTAACCCCTCTCTCGCATACAAATCTGGTTGTCTACCTGATAGTTTAAGTGACCATCAACCAACCTATCTAATTAGAAATAGATCCCAACACATCAGTCAGACTATCTTCCAAGTAGTAAGAAATAAAAAGACCTTTATGCCTAATACATTCATTACTACACTAAAATCTTGTAATTGGGCTCCCCTAAAGGAACTGTCTCTTGATGAAGCTGTGCAGTACTTTAACTCAACTTCTTACAAATCTTAAATTATCATGCACCCTGCAGAACCATTAGAATAAAAGCAAAATATGCCCAATGGCTAAATAAAGATACCAAAACTACAATGAAAGAAGGAGATAAGGCTTGGATATGCCACAAAAAGAAAGCCATTGCTAAGAGACAAAATTACTTAGAACTCCATAATAAAACTAAAAAGCTAATTAAATGTGACAAAACCAACTACTATAAAAGCATGAAAGAAAAATATACTAACAATCCTCAAAGATTCTGGGCCACAATAAATACTATACTACATCCAGGTAAATCCACAACCCCAACCCCTATGACAGTAAACAACCATGACAATATTCCCACACAATTCAATAAGTACTTTACTGGAGCTGTCCAAATCCTAGCCAATGCCCAAAATAATGCTAGCTGCCTCACAACAACATCATCTAACAAAACCTACCCCAACATACAAGGCAATTCATCCAACTTCTCCCTGCACCCCGTATCAACCAAGGTTATTTCTAAACTCCTTCAGAAACTCAAGCCAACCACATTAGCTGCTGATAACCTACCAGCGGATTTCCTTCAGATAGCAGTTGAAGCCATAGCCTGTCCTGTTGCTATTCTCATCAACAGGTCTCTATCTGAATGCATGGTACCGTCTTTACGGAAAACATCATGTTATACCACTACACAAAGGAGGTAACTCCTTAGAACTCACCAATTACCAACCAATAGCTATTCTGTCACCACTATCCAAAATGCTAGAAAGAGTTGTTCATTACCAACTAATGCAGTACCTCAAAAATAACAACCTGCTATGTAAGGCCCAGCATGGCTTTAGACCCTCCAATAGCACCACCACTGCACTACTGTCTTTCACTAATACAGTGAACCACTACAGAAACAAGGTATTTTCATATCTTCCATATTCTTTGACCTATCAAAAGCTTTTGACATGGTTAACCATGATATGCTTCTTAAAACTCTATCAACACTAAACATCAGCCCCTCCTCTATCTCATGGTTCAGCAGCTACTTATCAGACCGACAACAGGCTGTCCTATGCAAAACCAATTGTCCCCTCTGTTACCAGTATCCTTAGGTGTCCCTCAAGGTTCCATCCTTGGCCCATTGCTTTTCTCTCTTCTTACCAACCAGTTCTCTTCCTCTACACTCTCTACCTCAGTAGTACAATATGCTGATGACACCACCCTTATATGCCGCTCCCACAATAAAAGAACTGCATACCCTAACCCAAAATAATTTTACCTTAGCCGAAACATGGTATACTAACTCCAAATTCATTCTTAATCCCAAAAAAAAAACTTATTCTGTTCAGCCCAGGTAGGTCTCCCCCTCCAGACAACAACTTTTGCATAACTTCCAAAGATAATATCCAGATCAGTCCAACCTCACACACCAAACTGCTAGGTGTAGAAATTGACAACAACCTGAGATTTGACATCCCTACAGCTCAAACCATCAAGGAAGTAAACAAAAAGCTTGGCCTCCTCTACAGAAACAAACATTTTATCACTAGACATACCAAGGCCACAATAGCAAGGACTTGTCTTTTGTCTATCCTCCTCTATGCCTCCCCAGTCCTGACTAACCATACCAAGACCACAATAGCAAGGACTCATCTTTTGTCCATCCTCCTGTATGACTCCCCAGTCCTGACTAACCTATGTCAGGCTGATTTAAACAAAATGGAATCTTGCTACATCAAGATTGTCACATTTGCTACTGAAGCCTCATACAGATCACATCACTGTCTATCTTTAAAGCAGCTTAACTGGCTTGAGCTCCCTCAACTTCTGCTACTCAGTCGATTGTCAGTAGCACACAGGTTATACTATCTTTCTGACAAACCCCCAGCACTCTAGGATCTAATTCAACACTATACTACTGCTAGACCCTTAAGATCTACTAACCAGAACCTCATAAAAGTCAACAAATATAAGAATGATGCTGATACATCTCTCTCTGGTTGCACTATTGCAAAAGCCTGGACTACACTACCTAGCCAGATAACTTCTAATAACTCTACTATACAGTTTAAAAAGCTCCTGAAAACCCACTATTCTAACAACTGGCTATGCTCCTGTTAATCCCCAGGGTAAGACATAAACAATGTATAAAAGGATAAAAATGAGAGTGCTGGTAAGTTATTCCAGCTGTCTGGTAAAACTGCTATTTAGATCATACCTTAAAATATGTCACTATTGTAGTACTGTAGAAGTTTATAGTACAGGCCAAGGACCTATTTAACAGATTGTCAACAAACACTATCTGTGGTCAGTAGCAATTACCAATGCATGTTTTCATCCTAAAATTATAATGTTTGATTTTGGCCTCTACTGCACTGAACTTTTTATTGTTACCTTCATTATTTTTTAAATTGTTTACTTTATTGTGTGTATAATTTTTATTATGTGTTTAATTTTACTTATGTAATATAACTTGTCAAGCTTTTCTCCCCAGGCCTCCGCTGAAAAGAGACCTGTGTCCAGTCGGTCTTTCCCAGTTAACAAATGTAAAATAAAAATAAAATAAAATAAATAAATATCAGACTGTGTGAGAAAAATGAAATTTTCTTGCTACATAACTGGGAATATGGAAAAAGTGCATGCTGACATTTGATGGGCTACATCATTTACTTCCAACAAATAAGAGCTTGCCCGGTGAATGAAAACCAAATAACCAAAAACCAGACAAGGAAGTGCTGTACGCAGAAAATTTATTCACAAAAATTAACGCTAAATATTCTATTCACCAAAATTAATGCTGTATATTCTATTCACAAAAATTAATGCTGAATATTCTATTTACAAAAATTAACGCTGAATATTCTACATCATTTACTTCCTATTGCAGAAGCAAGGCTGTTAGCTCCATAGCAGGTGAGTACTGCAAAGCCATGTCCATCTGTCTGTCTTTATGCATGTATGTATATGTATGTATGAAATGTGTGTGTGTGCATGTGTGCATGCTTGTGTGTGCAAGCATGTTTGTCAATGTATGCATACATGTGTATGTCACTGTGCCTGTGTGTGTATATGCATTTGCATGCATGTGTGTGTGTGTGTCTGTGTGTGTGTGTGTGTGTGTGTCTGTGTCTGTAAGCATGTTTGTCAATATGTGCATATGTGTGTATGTCACAGTGTGTGTATGTAAGTATGTGCATGTGTTTGAAGGTGCCAATTTAACTGTGTTGCATGAGTTGTGTTACAATATAAATGGCTGAATATTCCTTTGGATGAAAAGTTTGTGTGGGTGCAAAAAACAGCTACTGCACAAATGAGTGAATGCCTATTTGTGTGAATTTAATATGGTTGAATTAAAATTTTATATAGTGTAGGTAAATAAAACTGTGCAGGAAAATGAATGTTTGAGTGAAAAGGTAGTGATTATGAAAATGTGCAAGACTGCATTATAGCGGTTAGTGTATGTCCAAGTGTTCAAAGGTTAGGGTTACAGTAAAGGTTATGAAAGGAAATACTTTTAGTGTTATGCTTATTTGGTATTGTGTGTGTTCTATGATCTTTTGTCTTGTGTAGTGTTACTGTTAGGAAATGGGTTTTAGTAATGTAAAGTGCAGAGTTGGGGTTAGGGGCAGCGATAGGGTTAGAGTTAGCAACTGAGTAATATGGTGTAGGGTCCTGACTATGCAGTACGCTGCAGCCAACACTAACGATGTTGTGATCTATTCTTCAGATTGGGATTGTCACCTCTCAAAGGTACCAGCAGAACTAAACTCATTATGGCAAAAAGGGCTCACAGTGAATGTCCCTAAGTATAGGATAGGCATAACTAAAGTATGGCACCTAACTAACCCCCCCTCCCAAAAAAAAAAGAAAAACTGGAGACCATAGAGAAATGGCTGATACTCCAAGTCCAAGCTTTCGCGGACTTACTGGTAACTACAGAAAATTTATTTCGGACTTTGTTATAGTTGCCTACCCCTTAACTAACCTCACTAAGGGTGGATTACCTTATAGAGTTAAGCAGACACCAGAAACAGGTGCATCCTTTAACAGACACATTCTCTGTGATAACCCGATGGTGTGTTCTGATTTTTGCAACCCCTTTACATTATATACTGATGACTCCAAGGTTGGGCTAATGAGAGAGAGAGGACTGAGAACCACATTTCATATAGGAATGTTGAAGAGAAGGAGAGCTTTCTGCTCTTAAGTGTGAAGTATTGGCCCAAGGAGGCCTATCTGGATTTCTGGTTTGCACTGAAGTCATTTTGGTAAAATGCTTTGTTTTGTTTACATTCACTTCAACAGCAAGAGATTTTCCCTTTATTTGTCATCTTTTTCTGGTGTTGCTGCCTTGACATTATTTTAACCTGTTACCTCTGTGCCTAAAAGGTAGTACAGTAAGTGTCATTACCTCGTCCGCGTGTGAGTTTCAACCGGAGGCTAAACTAGACACACCCATAATTATTGCTATTATTTTTATCAAGCTTCCCCTTCATGAATAGTGATATTTGTTGAGAGAAACCTGCTGTTTGTCTTCTTCAGTTTGGTTGCCACATCTCTTGGGGAGAACTCAGAAGTAAATAACCAAACACTTGACTATTTGTAAAACTGTTGTTTTGGCTTTATGCAAGTCCAGCTGCTAATACTATGGCAGCAGAAAGTAAGAGTAAACCACTGCATTACTTGAACCTATTGCTGCAAGGAAAGAAATAGTAAACTACTTTATCTATTCTTAACTGATGCAAAGAAAGAGAGAGGGCAAACTATTTTATTGCTTGTTACTACCACTGCAAAGCAGACTGTTCTTACTGCCACATATGGCAGTGAGACACAAAGAGTGAAAAGACTGCATTGTAATTGTTATTGTTGCCTGTTTACGCTATTACCAAAAGTGATGGGACTGTTGCCAAAAAGGCCAGACAAGAAAAAGTACTGTTGTATAAAATCTCACCATAACAGTAGATGCCCTTGCCTTCACTGCTGCAGTATTCGTAACAGTTGGGATTCCCTGCCGTGGAAGCCTGATGTCCAGTCAGTCTACAAAGACTACTGTTGTTTTAAGGTATGCTGAATGTCATCCAAATGTTCCTTGCATATCGTAGGGCATAAAGGGGATGTTCAGACCTATCATAATAGGGACTGCTTGCCCCAGTAGGAACAGCAGTCCAAGGAACCCAAGAGGTAATCTCTACCTCCAGGAAGGCAAAAAAACTAGGGGGATGGAGGGAGAAAGCGAATACTGCAGCAGTGAAGGCAAGGACATCTACAGTTATGGCAAGATTTCACACAACTATATTATGCCCTTACATTCACTGCTGCGGTATTCTTAACATATAGGTGAGTACCAAAGCTCAACAAGAAACTTGGGAGGGGGAAGGAGCAGAAGAGACCCCTAAAAAGCCATGAAGAATGACACTAGCTGCTTCATGAATAGAATTTGTATTTAAGCCCTTGATAAAAGCACCAGAAGAAGCCACAGCTCTAGTAGAATAAGCCTTAACTGAAGAAGGAAGGTTCTTGCCATAACAAGTGTAACAAAAGGAAATAGCCTTAGAAATCCAAGAAACAGTTTGCTTGGATACAGCAAGTCCCAAAGATCTAGGATGAAAAGAAACAAATAACTGATCACATTTTCTAATAGCCTTAGTCTTATCCAAATAAACCCTGAGTTGCCTATGCACATCCAAAGTATGCAGCACCCTCTCACTGTCAGATTGCGGACAAGGGAAAAGTAGGCAGATTAAGAGACTGATTAACGTATAGCTCATTAGCCACCTTAGGCATAAGAGAAGGGTTAGTACACAAGGACACATTGTCCTCATGAAAGATCAAAAAAGGAGGACAAGCCACAAGGGCCGGCAACCCAGACACCCATCTGGCAGAAGTAAGAGCTAACAAAGAACGGTCTTCCAGGACAAAGTTGCAAAGAAGCCAAAACAGCAGGCTAAAAAGAAGCCTGAATCAACTTTTCCAAAACAAAATTAAGATCTCAAGAAGGAGTAGCAGGCTTCCTGGAAGGTCTAATATTAAGGATGCCTTTAAGAAATAGTTTCACCTCAATCTAGAAGCTAAAGGAGGAAAAAAGGCAGACAAGCATATATAGCTTAAGTGGCTTTACTAGAAAAATAGGCCAAACCTGCATTGAGCACCTCACACAAATGGGAGAGAACCAAAGGAACATCCACAGCAGGTGGGTCCAGGTTACGAGAGAGACACCAAATAGAAAACCTCTTCCATTTGGATAAGTAGGATTTCCTAGTCATAGGTTTCCTGGCCTACTTCTAGACTTGCAGTGCGTCCTCAGAAAAAAGTTGTCTATGAGGAATCAAAATCCTATCACCCACAGTGTCGCTTGAAGTGTGGATGGATGAGAGATCCTTTGGTTTGCATGATTAGATCCACCCTGTGGGGTAACTTGTGATGATTGCCCCTGTCTAGATACAGAGGTAGTGGGAACCAGTGCTGTCATGGCCAAAAGGGAGTCATCAACAAGATTTTGGGAGCATCCTGTTGAATTTTAAACAGGAGTTTTTGAATGAGAGGAAGGGGAGGGAATGCATAAAAAACATCCCCTTCCAAGAAAATGAGAGGGCGTCCACCCTCTGCACCAGAGGCACTGGGACTCTGGCACAAAACAGAGGAAGTTGTCTGTTCAGAGGGGAGGGAAAAAGATCTACTTGAGAAGTACACCACTGTTGGATAATGTCCAGAAACATATCCCTGTGAAGCATCCATTCATGGACTGAGTTAAGGACCTGCTCAGAGTGTCTGCCACAATGTTCTGATTGGAAGGGGTATAAATTGCCTGAAGAGTCAACTGATACTTGACAGCAAGATGATATATCAGAAGTGCCAACCACCAAAGAAGATAAGATCTCGTTCCTCCCTGTTTGTTGATTTACCACATCACTATGGTATTGTCTATGAACACCTTGAGAGGTCCTGGAGAGAAAAGAGGATGAAAGGCCTGAAGAGCCAGCAGAAGATCTCTCATCTCTTTGACACTGATGTGCTCCTTCTGCTGACAAGGCGACCACACCCTCTGTACCTTTAGGGAGGCAAATATCACCCCATCCCATTTTTGAAGCATCTGTGAACAATTCTTGAGAGGGAATAGGGGGAAGAAAGGGGATCCCTATTCAAAGACAACTGCTGAATCCACCAGTGGCATTCCTGTCTGAGACAAGGAAGAAGAGGCACTAAAAAATCTAAATGATGTGCATGTTGAAGCCACACTGGCTTCGGAAACCACTGAAACTTTCTCATGTGAAGTTTTGCCAGAGGGAATGGTAAATGCCATGAAATGTAGAGCTCTCAGAAACTCCCTGGCAGTACTGGAAGCCAAGGAAGATCAGTGTGAAAGAAAGAAATGAGAGTTAAGGCCTTTGGAGGAGGCCGGGATGCAAGCATCGGCAACATCTGAATCCTGCAACCCAGAAAAACATAATCCTGAGAAGGAGTCAAGGAAGACTTTTTGAAATTTAAAGTGAACCCCAGGCTCTGAAGAGGGGAAATAGCAAAATGAAGATTTTGCAAAAGGGTCTCTGGAGAGGACGCATAAATCAGCAGGTCATCTAAGTAAGGAAAAATTTGGATCCTATGAAGCCTGCAAAAAACAGTCACAGGAGCAAGACATTTGGTAAACACCCTTGGGGCAGTAGAAAGGCCAAAAGGCAAAGCAGAGAACTGAAAATGCCAGGAAGCAACAAGAGCAATGCAAAAATGTCCTAAAAAGAGGATGGATCAAAATATGGAGATAATCATCCTTGAGATCCAAAGATACCCTACAGGCATGAAGGCTCAAGAGAGTAAACAGAATCTGAAGTGACAACATCTGAAAGGAAGGCACTTTTAAAAAAGTGTTTAGAACCCTTTCCCCCTTCGGGACACAGGCACCTCTTGAATACCCTGAACAAGAGATTTTGAAGAACCTCTGGGAAAAGGAAAGCTGTTCCTGAGGAGGCAGAGAAATGCCCATAAAAGGAGGATGGGATTTCCACAGCATGAAGTATCCCTGACGAATGATCAACAGAGTCCAATAATGTTGAATGATCTGAAGCCAAACAGGAGGAGAAAGAGAAAGGTGAAGAGAAAGAGGAATGTGGCTGGGAAGAGATGGATAGTCATACAGCACCTGGTTTGTCTGTAAAGGAAGGCTTCAGAGTCCCCAAAAAATT
Organism: Protopterus annectens; assembly: GCF_019279795.1. Lineage (NCBI taxonomy): Eukaryota > Metazoa > Chordata > Ceratodontiformes > Protopteridae > Protopterus > Protopterus annectens. The sequence goes on along the minus strand of NC_056730.1, from coordinate 93,507,623 downwards.
GAGTATCCTTAGCAGGAGTCCATTTGCTAGTCTTTCTGCCTTTAATAGAGGGGAGGGATTGCCTAAAACAAAGTCTGGCTTAGCGGGGCAGTTTCGCTGAAATTTAGGCACAGGAGAAACAAACACATGTTTAAGTTCCTGTAAGGCTTTACCCTTATCCTGAAGGGACTTAAATAAACCAGCAGTTGCTTCCCCAAACAAAAATTTAAAATCCATCAACTTAGCTTTAATATCATCAAGTAGAGGTTGAAGCCTAAGCCAAGAATACCTTCTCATCACTGAACCAAAAACAGCAGCCCTAGAAGAGGCATCTGCCTCATCATAACTATATTTAATAGAATGATGAACAACTTGAGAGTAAGTCCCTAGCAAGGAAAGAACAGAAGTTTTACCCTCAGAGTCTAGAAAATCAGAAATAAGGAGAGCCAACACATACCTAGACATGTGGGTCTGATAATAAATAGCTCCAAAAGCTAGGATAGCAGAAATGTAAACCTTATTACCCAGCCTTTCCATACTCTGCTGTCCTTGTCAGAAGGCAATAACTTGGGCGAAGGAAGCAATTGAGATGGCTTATCAGTGGTTACAGACAATACAGATGGGTCAGGAGCAGGACATTTATACAGAAAATAACAATCTTCAGGCGCCCTATAAAACCTATCAGGCTTCTTGGGAGCAGGGGGCAGAGAATCAGGTGCATGAGAGGGAGTGGAAAACCCATCCAGCAAAGCAGCCAAAACAAGAGGAGTAGAAGCTGGTTTAGGAGATTGCAACTGCAGCAACTCATAGTGCCTCTTATGGATATCAGAGACCTAAGCACAATCTCACTTAAAAAAATCCATCATCCTACAGAATGTGTCCCCAAAAGAAATTATTCAAAAGGAATATCAGAACTAATACATTTCTCCTTCTCTGGCCCATAGTCCAAAGGAGAAGGAATATGAGTGGAATAAGCCAGGGATTCATCATCAGAATCTGACTCTTCCTCAGAAGAATCCAGTTCTCTAGGCCTTTTAAAGGGAGTAGAAGATCAAGGAGGAGCAGGAACCAAAACCCCTTGAATAGGCTTTAAGGACATTAAAGCAGTAAGTAGCCCCTGAGCAAAGACCTGTCAGTCACCTTGTGGATCCCTAAGAAAAGAAGAGACATGTTTCATTTTTTGTTTCTTTTTTAAGGAAATGACCCCTTCAAAACCCTGAGAAGGCTCAGACCCAGGACAGCAGTCAAGAACCGTAGTAGGAACTTCTTCCCCAATTAAAATCTGAAGAATTTCCCTAAGCCCCTTGGAAAAAAATCAACCGTGGTTCCCCCTGAATGTCCAAGATGGACACCTGCAAAGCCTCTTCGGATGTGCTGCCAGCCGGATCCCCGCCAGCCTCCAACAAGGTCACAGCAGAGAAATCCGACAACACAGCTCGCTGAGCCTCTGGGTTTGTAACAACCTTGGGAGAAACACCTGGCAGAGGGTGGACAGTGGAAGATTCTGGTCATACCTTTTTCACCTTCATCATCTTCCCTAATGGCTGACCATCGGGGTGGGAGATTCTTTCCATTGTATCTTTCATGAGAAACTTAAGACACTGGTTCTCAAGATACAAGGAAAGGGTAGAAAGTCTGCTGTGAGGGTATTTGGGGCAAATCCCTTTCAAATTGAACAAGACTTATGGTCATGAAAAGTTCCTAGGCAAAAAAGATGTTTATCATGGCAATCTTTATGGGGAATCTGTCTCTCACACTGGCATTTAACCTTCCTGGATGACATTTTATTTATTCATTATTTTACATTTGTTTACTGGGATGATCCAACTGGGACAGAACCCATTTTCAGCAGAGGCCCGGGGAGAAAAGCTCCAGTCCTTAGCATAAAGTTTTCACAGAAAAATAATAAAATATTTTAACAGAATAATGATAAAAATTGTAACAGAATAATATAAATATAAAACAGTAATCATACAGAACAATGTATGAAACAACATGTAAACTGCATTAAAAAAAGAAGCATTACATAATACAACTTATGTGTTCACAGAAAACATAAGATTAGGTAGGAAGTCAAGTTAGCAGAAAGATTCATCTAAACATGGGGAGCATAGTTAATAATAGTTCAGTGGAGTAAAACGCAGGAAAGAAGGAAATTATTTACAGAGGAGTAGTAGTAGTATTACAAAAAGACAGGTTACTAGAGTTAAATACTGACAGCACAACTATACTAATTGTGGTTTAAGTTAGGGAATTAACCTGGAATATTACATGTGCAAAGCCAGGATTCATATAGGTGTATTTTGAGAGAGTTTTTGAATTGGTTAAGGTTGTTTATGGATCTAATACTATGAGACATAACCTGATTGAGATGATTGAATTGTGAGATCACTGCACAGAAAAAAAGCCAGCAAAGATGACTGAACAATCAGTTGATTGAAAGTGCCAGCTTGTTTTCTGTATGAAATCAAGAACCGTGGGAATCAGGGAGTTTGCCGTTTCTTCACTGAAGAACGAATTAAGAGGTGGTACGATATAACTAACGGGGGGGTGCAGGGGGCATAGCAACATTTTTATTTCTTTGATGAAGTGAAGATGGAAGAGTTTTCCTCAATTTTCTGAAGTCTGCTGTTTTGAGTGTACAATGTAGTGACATGCATATATGTGTGTGTGTGTGTGTGTGTATGTGTATATATATATATATATATATATATATATATATATATATATATATATATGTGTGTGTATGTGTGTGTGTGTACATATATAGATAGATATATAGATATAGATAAAATAGATAGATATATATGTGGTTTGTGTTTTTCATTTACCAACTTTTAGAAATCTGTGTGCTTTACTGTAAAATGTTAACTAGTGTTTAGATTTTTAAGTTAAGTTGTGTTTACTCTCCTGTAATTTTGCTGTGTGAACATGTATGAAAGAGATAGAGTGTGAGGTAGAATGCTACAAAGACAAAGTGATCTCATCCTACATGAAGTTGTTATGGTTGCACTTATTTACTTAATTTACATATAGGAAAATAATTAATTAGTCTTTGTGTAAGATTTCATTAATCTTACGACATGAGGACATCTGTTTCCCCAGTCTGTAATAGCATGGCCTAATTCCATTTCCCACATACACACGTCATGGGAATTACTAATCTCATTCATTATGTTTTTATGTCACTGAGCTGTCCTTAGCCCAGCTTTGTCATATGTCCTGGCAGCAGACTGGAATAAACGTTTATTATCATAGCGATGGAAAAAACAAACATTACCCAACAGTAAGAGAATATAAATACTTTTGCTACAAAATATCCAAAGTATGACAAGACTACAGTGGAACAATATTCTCTTACTGGGCGAACAACAGAATAAAGTCAGTATTGCTATGCATGGACACACTCCATTCCACCTGCTTAGTGCTTTCGCCTTGTAACATATTATATTGCATTTCACACATATGTGCAACTACATGGTATGCTACTTATGACAGACCTTCAATGACATTCCTGCTTACGCCTTAAGCTGCCTAGCTCCCGGAAGCTGATTACCCTGCCCAGTAGGTAGGATCTTAAAATGCCAGTAACCTATGGTGCCCCAACAACACTGTAACACCCATTAAAAAATACTTTATATTACTTGTTTCCCAAAAGTCTTACTTCATTTAATTTCTTATTGACTAACATCAGTAAAGTTGTATTAATGAATAGTACTGAGGCTCCAGGAATTCCTAGAAATACATCCTCATTTCTAACTTTGTTGTTACAAATGTGCTTTCACTGCACTGTACCTCTCTAACCTCCCTACGTTACACATTTCACTGCATGGTTCTTTATATATATATATATATATATATATATATATATATATATGTGTGGGTCCCCTTTACTTTACCGAAACGACACTTCACCGACACGCGGAAGAACGAGACGAAACGACCGACAGGTAAGTTGACCGAAAAGGTGATTTGCCGACACCCGAAAGACCGACAAGGGTAACGTGTGAGCGCGACTCAGTAAGTGTGCGATAGTGATGGAGTTAGGAGCGGTCAGGTAAGTGTGCGATATTGTGGGATTTTGGGTTAGGGTGTGGGAAAGGTGAGTGTGTGGTAGTGTCGGAGTTAGGGTTCGGGTAAGGTAAGTGTGTGATAGTGACGGACTGTAGTTTAGGGACGGGTTAAGTGAGTTAGGTTTAGAGTGCGGGTAGGGTGAGTGTGCGATAGTGACGGGCTTTATGTTTTAGGGTGGGTTAAGTGAGTTAGGGTTAGGGTGCAGGTAGGTTAAGTGTGCGATAGTGACAGTCTTTAGGTGTAGGGGTGGGTTAAGTGAGTTAGGGTTAGGGTGCGGGTAGGGTAACTGTGCGGTAGTGTCGGACCTTAGGGTTAGGGTTTGGGTTAGGGTTAGTGGATATGTCATTGTGTGTGATATGTAGTTTACGTTGTTTGTGTCGGTGTAATTGTGTTCGGTTTTGTGAGTTGTCGGTGTTGTGTGGTTTCGGTTATTTGGGGTCGGTGTTTTGTGTGTCGGTGAAGTGTCATGTCGGTAATGTAAAGTAGACCCATATATATATATATATATATATATATATATATATATATATATATATATATATATGTTTATTTGTGTGTGTGTTCAACAGAAGGAGGGAGTGTCCACCCTCTCATAACCATAACACATGTTTAAGTGCTTTCAGGATAACACATACCACCATCTAGAAGTAAACATTCAGGACACAGTGTTAACATAGGCTCTATGGCCTCTGATACATATTGTTGCTTTAAGCATAGATGTTATTCATGCTAAGCACAAGGCTGCATGTGACCCACAGATTCCTACAACTTTTATATATATTTTTAAAGTATTTGTTTACTAGCAGTTGCTACAATAACAATCTATTCAGAATGCCCACTGAGGATGTACAATTAAGTTTCATCTGACATGCATAAATTTAATACAAAAAGTTAGCCCTTATTCTGAGGGTGTAATATTAGCATTCGCTATTAATATTTATAATACTACAATGCATCACTGCTTTAAAATTAAAGAGGTAAACAGGTGAAGCAAACAGCTCAAACCTGCTTCATTTTAAAGTTGCACGTCTGCATGCTAAAACCTCTGGAACACATCTAAAGGCTAAAGCACTGCATTCTGAACATGGTGTTGCCGTACATTTACTTTGACTGGCTGGATCATTGAAACAGGACTCATATTTTACATTAGTCCCCATTTTGATGATTTCATGGTGCAGGGGTGATTTATGGTGTGACTGGTGAATAACAGAGATAAGGACGTTTCTCCTTTTCTGCATTTTTGTGCAATCTCAGGGGTAGTTAACTTGGGATATCAGGTACAACGAGGGGTTCCACCTGTAAAAGCACTGTTTTTCTTTTTTTAGTTATATTTTTTTTACAGAATGTGATCTCTATGAACAAGTAAGTGTTGAAGAACTATAACAAACTCATAGATAGTATAAAAAACTATCAAATCTAGAAGTCAAGAGGATAACAAGAACTTGGTGCCCTTTTTTGGTTTCCCCACAACAGCTGTAAATAAATAAACTTGAAATGATCCAAAGAAAATAGAATTATTTCAGGCAAGTATCACTTAACTTATAAGGATAAACTTAATTTTGGAATCTATATCATCAAATATAAACACAAAAGGTCTCTCCATATGTCTCAACTGCTATGATTTAGGCATAGCACTATGATTTTGGCACAAAGATTTAGGGTGGCATTCATAGTTGCCTGCTCATATGATATAGGAGTATTCCTATTGCTTACAAATGAGGGTAGCAAAGGTAAATCTCATAGAGACAATTCATGCTATTGTGCAAGGCCTGAAAAATAAAGAGATGCAAATAAATGCTGTAAAGTGTGATATGCTACTGAGGTACTTTTGCAATTCACAGTCCAACATTCCTGTGGTACATACATCCAATGTAAAATGCAGCATTACATTTTGATATTATTGCTTGTCCAAGTATGCACAAGCACTTCTCTGACAGACAAATTAATTACTTCCTCCAACAACCCTTTCATTAGTTTGTATTATGTATGCACAAGAGCTAAAATGACATCATAAATTATTTTGCCCAGCAATCACTTTAGCAGTCTGACCATGTATGCACAAGCACTTCTCTAACACACAAATTAATTATTTCCCCCAGCGACCCCTTCACTAACAGTATGCACAAGCAGAAAAATAAAACATTTCCCCAAGAGATCACTTCAATAACATGCCCCAGTATGCAAAAGCACCGAAAATTAAACATCCACTTAAGTGACCCCTTCAGTGACATGCCCTAGTATGCGCAAGTACCAAAATTAAACATTCACTCAAGCAACCCCTTCAGGAATATGTCCAGGTATGTATATGCACTAAAATTAAACATTTTTCCAAGTGACCCCTTTAGTAAAATATCCAGGTATGCACAAGCATCAAAATGAAACATTCGCCTAAATGACCCCTTCAATAAAATGTCCAGGTATGCACAAGCACCAAAATGAAACATTCGCCTAAATAACACCTTCAATAAAATGTCCAGGTATGCACAAGCAACAAAATGAAACATTTGACTAAATGACCCCTTCAATAAAATGTCCAGGTATGCACAAGCACCAAAATGAAACATTCGCCTAAATAACACCTTCAATAAAATGTCCAGGTATGCACAAGCAACAAAATGAAACATTTGACTAAATGACCCCTGCAATAAAATGTCCAGGTATGCACAAGCATCAAAATGAAACATTTGCCTAAATGACCCCTTCAATAAAATGTCCAGGTATACACAAGCATCAAAATGAAACATTTGCTTAAATGACCCCTTCAATAAAATGTCCAGGTATGCACAAGCACCAAAATGAAACATTCGCCTAAATGACCCCTTCAATAAAATGTCCAGGTATGCACAAGCACCAAAATGAAACATTCGCCTAAATGACCCCTTCAATAAAATGTCCAGGTATGCACAAACACCAAAATGAAACATTCGCCTAAATGACCCCTTCAATAAAATGTCCAGGTATGCACAAGCATCAAAATGAAACATTCACCTAAATGACCCCTTCAATAAAATGTCCAGGTATGCACAAGCACCAAAATGAAACATTCGCCTAAATGACCCCTTCAATAAAATGTCCAGGTATGCACAAGCACCAAAATTAAACATTCGCCTAAATGACCCCTTCAATAAAATGTCCAGGTATGCAAAAGCATCAAAATGAAACATTCGCCTAAATGACACCTTCAATAAAATGTCCAGGTATGCACAAGCACCAAAATGAAACATTCACCTAAATGACCCCTTCAATAAAATGTCCAGGTATGCACAAGCACCAAAATGAAACATTCGCCTAAATGACCCCTTCAATAAAATGTCCAGGTATGCACAAGCACCAAAATGAAACATTCGCCTAAATGACCCCTTCAGTAAAATGTCCAGGTATGCACAAGCACCAAAATGAAACATTCGTCTAAATGACCCCTTCAATAAAATGTCCAGGTATGCACAAGCATCAAAATGAAATATTCGCCTAAATGACCCCTTCAATAAAATGTCCAGGTATGCACAAGCGCCAAAATGAAACATTCGTCTAAATGACCCCTTCAATAAAATGTCCAGGTATGCACAAGCACTGAAATGAAACATTTGCCTTAACAACCCCTTCAATAAAATGTCCAGGTATGCACAAGCATCAAAATGCAACATTCGCCTAAATGACCCCTTCAATAAAAGGTCCAGGTATGCACAAGCACAAAAATGAAACATTCGCCTAAATGACCCCTTCAATAAAATGTCCAGGTATGCACAAGCATCAAAATGAAACATTCACCTAAATGACCCCTTCGATAAAATGTCCAGGTATGCACAAGCACCAAAATTAAACATTCGCCTAAATGACCCCTTCAATAAAATGTCCAGGTATGCACAAGCATCAAAATGAAACATTCGCCTAAATGACCCCTTCAATAAAATGTCCAGGTATGCACAAGCACCAAAATGAAACATTCGCCTAAATGACCCCTTCAATAAAATGTCCAGGTATGCACAAGCACCAAAATGAAACATTCGCCTAAATGACCCCTTCAATAAAATGTCCAGGTATGCACAAGCATCAGAATGAAACATTCGCCTAAATGACCCCTTCAATAAAATGTCCAGGTATGCACAAGCACCAAAATGAAACATTCGGCTAAATGACCCCTTCAATAAAATGTCCAGGTATGCACAAGCACCAAAATGAAACATTCGCCTAAATGACACCTTCAATAAAATGTCCAGGTATGCACAAGCAACAAAATAAAACATTCACCTAAATGACCCCTTCAATAAAATGTCCAGGTATGCACAAGCACCAAAATGAAACATCCGCCTAAATGACACCTTCAATAAAATGTCCAGGTATGCACAAGCACCAAAATGAAACATTCGCCTAAATGACCCCTTCAATAAAAGGTCCAGGTATGCACAAGCACCAAAATGAAACATTCGCCTAAATGACCCCTTCAATAAAATGTCCAGGTATGCACAAGCATCAAAATGAAACATTCGCCTAAATGACCCCTTCAATAAAATGTCCAGGTATGCACAAGCACCAAAATGAAACATTCGCCTAAATGACCCCTTCAATAAAATGTCCAGGTATGCACAAGCATCAAAATGAAATATTCGCCTAAATGACCCCTTCAATAAAATGTCCAGGTATGCACAAGCACCAAAATGAAACATTCGCCTAAATGACCCCTTCAATAAAATGTCCAGGTATGCACAAGCACAAAAATGAAACATTCGCCTAAATGACACCTTCAATAAAATGTCCAGGTATGCAAAAGCACCAAAATGAAACATTCGCCTAAATGACACTTTCAATAAAATGTCCAGGTATGCACAAGCAGCAAAATGAAACATTCACCTAAATGACCCCTTCAATAAAATGTCCAGGTATGCACAAGCATCAAAATGAAACATTTGACTAAATGACCCCTTCAATAAAATGTCCAGGTATGCACAAGCACCAAAATGAAACATCCGCCTAAATGACACCTTCAATAAAATGTCCAGGTATGCACAAGCAACAAAATGAAACATTCGCCTAAATGACCCCTTCAATAAAATGTCCAGGTATGCACAAGCACCAAAATGAAACATTCGCCTAAATGACCCCTTCAATAAAAGGTCCAGGTATGCACAAGCATCAAAATGAAGCATTCGCCTAAATGACCCCTTCAATAATATGTCCAGGTATGCACAAGCACCAAAATGAAACATTCGCCTAAATGACCCCTTCAATAAAAGGTCCAGGTATGCACAAGCATCAAAATGAAGCATTCGCCTAAATGACCCCTTCAATAAAATGTCCAGGTATGCACAAGCACTGAAATGCAACATTCGCCTAAATGACCACTTCAATAAAATGTCCAGGTATGCACAAGCACCAAAATGCAACATTCGCCTAAATGGCCTCTTCAGTAAAATGTCCAGGTATGCACAAACACCAAAATGAAACATTCGCCTAAATGACCCCTTCAATAAAACGTCCAGGTATGCACAAGCACCAAAATGCAACATTCGCCTAAATGACCCCTTCAATAAAATGTCCAGGTATGCACAAGCACCAAAATTAGATTCTTAGGTTCTTAGATTAGTACTAAGCTAACTGCCCTTGCAAGCCATTTTAAGCCTAGCCAATTATCCCTTGTGAAACTCAAACCCTGCACCTTGCATTTGATAGGCAAACACCTTAACCATCAGGCCACCCTCCCACCCTCCAAAATGAAACATTCGCCTAAATGACCCCTTCAATAAAATGTCCAGGTATGCACAAGCATCAAAATGAAACATTCGCCTAAATGACCCCTTCAATAAAATGTCCAGGTATGCATAAGCATCAAAATGCAACATTCGCCTAAATGACCCCTTCAATAAAATGTCCAGGTATGCACAAGCACTGAAATGAAACATTTGCCTTAACAACCCCTTCAATAAAATGTCCAGGTATGCACAAGCATCAAAATGAAACATTCGCCTAAATGACCGCTTCAATAAAATGTCCAGGTATGCACAAGCATCAAAATGAAACATTCGCCTTAATGACCCCTTCAGTGACATGCCCTAGTATGCGCAAGTACCAAAATGAAACATTCACTCAAGCAACCCTTTCAGGAATATGTCCAGGTATGTATATGCACTAAAATTAAACATTTTTCCAAGTGACCCCTTTAGTAAAATATCCAGGTATGCACAAGCATCAAAATGAAACATTTGCCTAAATGACCCCTTCAATAAAATGTCCAGGTATGCACAAGCAGCAAAATTAAACATTCGCCTAAATGACCCCTTCAATAAAATGTCCAGGTATGCAAAAGCATCAAAATGAAACATTCGCCTAAATGACACCTTCAATAAAATGTCCAGGTATGCAAAAGCATCAAAATGAAACATTCGCCTAAATGACACCTTCAATAAAATGTCCAGGTATGCACAAGCAACAAAATGAAACATTTGCCTAAATGACCCCTGCAATAAAATGTCCAGGTATGCACAAGCACCAAAATGAAACATTCGCCTAAATGACCCCTTCAATAAAATGTCCAGGTATGCACAAGCATCAGAATGAAACATTCGCCTAAATGACCCCTTCAATAAAATGTCCAGGTATGCACAAGCACCAAAATGAAACATTCGCCTAAATGACCCCTTCAATAAAATGTCCAGGTATGCACAAGCATCAAAATGAAACATTCGCCTAAATGACCCCTTCAATAAAATGTCCAGGTATGCACAAGCATCAAAATGCAACATTTGCCTAAATGACCCCTTCAATAAAATGTCTAGGTATGCACAAGCACCAAAATGAAACATTCGCCTAAATGACCCCTTCAATAAAATGTCCAGGTATGCACAAGCAACAAAATGAAACATTCGCCTAAATGACCCCTTCAATAAAATGTCCAGGTATGCACAAGCACCAAAATGAAACATTTGCCTAAATGACCCCTTCAGTAAAATGTCCAGGTATGCACAAGCATCAAAATGCAACATTTACCCAAGCGACCAGTGCAGTAAAAATGTCCAGGTATGCAGAAGCACCAACTCATCTTTCATCTCTGTATTCTGACTTGAGACCTGTTGCTGTCTGGCTTAACTTCAGGGCATTTATACACTTTGTATGCAAGTGAGTTCATTACAGATTTAAGTCTATGAATCAGACTCATGTGCATACATGTAAAGCCCCTTAACAGTGTAGTAGTTGTCCCCCTATTGCTTATGAGCTAATCATGTTACTCATTTCTGATAGGGAGGTGTGTTCACAAAAAGTCCTCTGCATTTCAAAGTCAGACTTGATTGTGGGTACATAATTTATTAAGGAAACATACTAAGTCTACACAAAGATTCCCTGTCACTCAGTATTTAAAGGCTAGTATATACAGACTTTGTATTATGAAAATTATTAAAGTGTTCCTCTTTCTTTCCCTCTGCTATGATTTTTAAAGGGCAACACTATGACTTACAATGCTTAGAGGTTTAGAGGTATGGAGCTCTCTGATTTAAATATGCAAAGTCACTCCCCTATTCACTCACCCTTAGGGGATTTGTTTCCCTGGGAATGCTTAAGGTTAAAAAGGGATAATATCACTGAAGTGAGACTTTTTATGTTTGTGTAAAAGAAGTAATGAAAATATTTCCTGGTTCTCAAACAGAGACGTGGCAAACTGGAACAATCTGCCTAATCATGTCAAGTTAAGCAACAGAGTACTAGCTTCAGAACAAGAACTGATAATTTGTGTGGCAACATATGCTTTATGGCATGACAAGCTATTTGGATGCAGTCCCAGTCCTGACATCACTGTACCTTATTCTTCTGTTAATGCATTTTTATAGTTATTTGTGGTGGAACGAAAGGTGCTCTTGCTGATAACTTACATGCTCCTGTACACCTACACAGATAGGACAGTGGTGCCCTGATTAACTTTGCTGTCTCACACTACTTAGTTCTGGTTAAGGTCAAAGCTGAAATGACTTCTGTATAGTCTGCATGTCCTATATCAGGTTAGCTGTGGTCGCTGTTTTCCTCTTTTCCTTTCAGTTCTTATTTGTAATTATTTATTTAGTCCGGTTGTCTTGTTTTATTGGCATGTAATTTTTTTTAAGTATCATTTTTTGGACTTTTAAAAACTTCTAATTTAGGAGCAGAGAGCAATCCTTGATTTTTTTTTTTTGTGTGTGTGAAACCAGAGAACTGTTGTTATATTCTATATTGTGGGAGGAGCTGAAAATAGGATTTATATTAAAGATATGGAAAAGATAATGGGCAGGATTCACGAAGGCTTGCACGGAGTCTAAGAGTAGTGTAAGACTCCATGCAGCCCTCGCGATCCAGGAACAGCCCGAAATTCCGTGTAAGAGACCAGCTAAAACGTCTCTTACACGGAGTGGGCGTGGATATGCTAATCACCTCACTTGCAGCCGAAAGGCATGCAAATGAGGTAGATTAGTGATCCACGAAGCCCAAACCAGCCCGTGTAAGAGCTGTTTTAGCTGCAGAAATGTACTCATTTGACAACCGAGTACGTTTCTGCAGAAAACACAATGGAGCCATGTCAGCTCCAAATAAAGGGTGCATATGTGTCAGGCAGCATGCCAATGGCCAAATATGTGGCCATTGGCAAGGTACCCTGATGCAAATTTGAGAAATAAATATTTTTTTTTAAACGCAGTGCAGCCCCGCGCAAACGGGCTGCGCTATATAAAACATAAAAATGAAGGTTATAAACCCACAAATGTGGGTTTTATGCAATACATGGATTTACAATGCAGGGAGCAGCAGACCAAAAACAACATGGCCACCGTTTAGTGGTTGCTAAGGGGGAAAGCTGAGTCTAAGACATGTAACTAAGCATTAGTAGGCAATCTGATGTAAATGAGTGTTAGGATACTGAATCCCGCTGTCACATAGCAAATGAGCACATTCTGAGTAGTGTAAGAGTTACATAAGGGGGAGGAACAGAGTAGGAGATAGGTGACATCACAGGGGGAATGGCAGAAAGAAATGCAGTTCATTGGAGGTCAGTGTTACATGACAGATGTCAGACACATATCATGGGAAGAGGAGTGCCATAAGATAAGCATGGGAAAGTCAAGAAATGGAAGGTGTACACTGCTGCTTACACCAAAGTTTCTTGCTGGGCATGCATCAAGATGTGTGCGCGCCATGAGGCGTGAGTAGGGCAGTGTGCACGCGTGTAAGGCAGACTGAGCATGTGGGAGCCTGTTGGCAGACTTGTAAGACTGTTTGCGCTGGTGTGCGCGCGTTCTAACCCGAATAAGAAGATTCTAAACCGTGTAAGCATGTGTGCACGCGTGTAAGCCACTGTGAGCGTGTTTCTGCTGGTATGCACATTGCTCCCCCCTGAGGAAACAGAGAGGAAAAAGGAAGCAACAGAATTAGTAGGAAGCTAGCAGGGAATACTGCTGGAGCTAGCAGGTGAAAACAATTAGAAGCAGGCAATTACACAGGCAGAATAGTAGCCCAGCCAAGAACTTAAAACTCTGCAAACAGCAGTGCAGGACGTTTCTCTCAAGAGACACTGCAAGACAGGAGTAAGCTATTAAAACTGAAAACTGAAAAAGCTGAACTCAGAGCAGAAATGCTAAGGGCTGCCATAGCTGTCGTAAGGAGACATACGCAACTTGCTGAGGGTGGTGACAATGCAAATGGTGCCAGACAACCCACAGTGAGGAGACGGAGAAGAGTGTACAGGCCCAGGGTCACCTACCATGGGTTACATGAGCTGGACATAGTGGAGCGCTATAGAGTGGACAGAGACCTGCAGCAAATTGTTGAGGTGTGCAGGCCATGCCTCACACACAGAACCAACAGAGGGGAACCCATCCCAGTGGAAACCAAGGCATGTGTTGGCCTAAGAATACTAGCAACAAGTACCTTCCAGAGATCAACTGGTGATATGATGGGGATATCACAGGCATCAGCTTCCAGGGTACTGCACCAGTTCCTGGATGCCATGTCAGTACATGTCGGTGATCATGTATATTTCCCCAATGCCCGTGAGGTACTGGCCAGCAATATGCGTCTCTTCCAGCAAATAGCGGAATACCCTGAGGTAGTGGTGCAATAGACTGCACGCACATACACATCAAAGCACCAGCCGGTGAGCGGGGTAGGGCCTACATTAACCACAAGGGCTTCCCCTCCATCAACTGCCAGGTCGTGTGTGATGCCCAGGGCATAATAATGAATGCGTGTGCTGGCTGCCCTGGCAGCTACCATGATTCCCATATCTGGCATATGACGCAGCTGTACCAGACATTTGCCAATGGGGACATCCCACATGGACACCTAGTGGGGGATGCAGGTTATGCACTGGAGCCGTGGCTGATGACACCCATCAGAAATGCACACACACCTGAACAGGAACTCCATAATGAGGCACACGCACAAACACATAATGTAATGGAGCATGTGTTTGGGCTGCTCAAGTCACGGCTCTGGTGTCTGGACACATCTGGTGGAGCCTTGCAGTACTCACCAACTACATGTACCCAAATTGTCATGGTATGTGCTATGCTACATAATATGATCTTGCGAAAACAGCTGCAGCAGGACCAGCATAGGGCCGGGCCAAACAGCCCCCCACCATTGCCAAGGCCATCACAGGCAGAGCGTGACTCGGAGGAGGAACAACCTGAGCCTGCCCCAGTAGGCAGAAGGAGGCATGCCCAGTATGCCCTGGCCTTGGCAAAGAGGCAATGCATAGCACATACACTGGCTCAGTAGGAACTCTGGGAATGATACCCCTCTATGACTCACTCATATAATAACAGGGATGCCTAAAATGACATAACCTGCTCTCAAACATGTACAGGGAGTGTAGTATGTGCATCTGACAGAGGCAGCCCTACAGCACCACCTGAGGCATGAATGCCATGTGTTAAGCACTGTAACACCATGCAGTATATGCAAACTTGATGACCCTGACTAACATCCTACCCTCACCAAGCATGATGCCACAATATGACGATGAGATGATAAATTGCAATAATTGGCTGAAGTATTGCTGTTAGTCAAAGGGGATCCAATGTGTGCCAGCCTGGGATGACATGCTGAGCATGACATGATGCTCCACCTGCTAGGGGTGGCGTGCACCTATCAGTCCTGGCCTTATGGATACTGGCAAAGGCTGTTGTTACCCACAGCGTGCCTTGAATAGGTAAGGCTCAAAACACAAACCCACCTCCATAGGTATCACAAGGGATAAGAACCTAGATGTAATGCTACCCAATGCCAGAAGTCTAAACAGCAAGATGCATGCAGTCTAAACTCCCCCAGTATGGAGAATGTTGATATCTGTCCTGTAACAGAAAACTGAGTCAAGGCTCACAACAGCACCCTAACACTACCAGGTTACACCTCATACTGTGCTGTACAGCCTCAAAACATGGAACAAGCTACAAAAGGAGGGTGACTAGCAATAATTGTCAAGGATAACCACACCCCCATGTTGGTACCACAACAAGAAGCAGCATGGACTAGCCATGGTCAAGTAACAGTGGCTAAAACTGCCTCCCAGTTTATAGCCTGCTACAGACTACCATCCTAACACCAGGAACTGCACGTGGCCTATGTTGGAATACATGAATATATCAAGCCCTCCAAACCACATTATATTGGGTGACTGAAAGTACCCAAACATAGACTGGGAGCATTATACTAGCTCCAACACTGTAGGGCAAAAGTTCCGAGAATCCATAAACCAAAATGCCCAGGAACAATGTACCACTCACACAAGAGGGGTAAACATACTGGATGTGATAATCAGCAGCATGAGTACTGGATGGCAAGATGAGAAGTGTATCCCTCACTGGTAAGACCAGACCATAGAGTAATCACACCGGATATACACATCCTGACCACAATCCCTGGCCAGAAAACCACAGTGAAAAACATGTGTAAAGCAAAAGTTGCACTCCTCCAATCTGATGTGGAATCCATTAAAGGCCCTGTGCAGGTGCAAAATATGGGCCACACCTCAGAACCTGTTATACAGGCATTCCATGAACACTGCCAGGAATGCATGGATTATGCAATCCCAAATAAAACCAAGACACAATGCCATACACACAGGCATCTGGCATGGTGGACTCCAGCCATTACCAAACCATGCAAGAGAATGAGGAAGCTACTGCATGATAGAGCAAACATAAAAGGGGAAGTAATCACTGATCAGTAGTATGGCAATTAAATATGTCCACACATACAATCCACTAAGGCAAGCTACAACAAGTTGAATCTGTGAATCTTGAGGCAATGTTACACCTGCCCCATGTACACAGACAACCCTCACCTCCCCCCAAGAAATACAAATATATGTGAGAGATGCAACCATTTATCCAAACCGGAGGCTGAGCTCTCTCAACTCAGTACTGTCAAAACTAGTCAGGTGGAGAAGGTAACCGCACACACCACAAACCCAGTCTCACATAGACCTATCACAACTGCAAACCAAAGACATAAACACAGAAAAACATTCCCGGAGGCCCTAATTACAAACACACCACATCAACAGAGGCCTCCAAAGCAGACACCCAAGCAACCACTACCTCCAAATATAGCACATGCAACACATAGTACACAAAGCTGGTGTGCCAAACAGTCACAGGCCAGAAGGAGAAACAACATGCCTGATACAGTTGTAATAGGTGACTCCATAGTCAGACACACTGCTGTCCCACTCACCAGACTGAACAAGGGAAAGGGTACAGTAAGCTGCCTGTAGGCTGCTACAATACGCCACATAACACAAGTACGCAGGTCACCCCAAAGCAAGTAGAAATATGATGCAGTCATTGTCCATGCTGGCGTGAATGACCTGAGATGTACCTCCCCGGACTACATGAAAAGAGACATAGATGAGCTCTCCGATTATGTAGTCCAGGCCGGTATGACACTGACCGTGTGCAGCATCCTACCCTCACCAAGAATGATGCCACAGTAGTAACACAGAATGATCAGCTTTAACAAGCTGAGGAGACGGAGAAGAGAAGAGTGTACGGGCCCAGGGTCACCTACCATGGGTTACATGAGCTGGACATAGTGGAGCGCTATAGAGTGGAGAGAGTCCTCCTGCAGCAAATTGTTGAGGTGTGCAGGCCACGCCTCACACACAGAACCAAAAGAGGGGAACCCATCCCAGTGGAAACCAAGGCATGTGTTAGCCTAAGAATACTAGCAACAGGTACCTTCCAGAGACCAACTGGTGATATGATGGGGATATCACAGGCATCAGCCTCCAGGGTACTGCGCCAGTTCCTGGATGCCACGTCAGCACATGTCGGTGATCATGTATATTTCCCCATTGCCCGTGAGGTATTGGCCAGCAATATGCATCTCTTCCAGCAAATAGCGGAATACCCTGAGGTAGTGGTGCAATAGACTGCACGCACATACACATCAAAGCACCAGCCGGTGAGCAGGGTAGGGCCTACATTAACCACAAGGGCTTCCCCTCCATCAACTGCCAGGTCGTGTGTGATGCCCAGGGCATAATAATGAATGTGTGTGCTGGCTGCCCTGGGAGCTACCATGATTCCCATATCTGGCATTTGACGCAGCTGTACCAGACATTTGCCAATGGGGACATCCCACATGGACACCTAGTGGGGGATGCAGGTTATGCACTGGAGCCGTGGCTGATGACACCCATCAGAAATGCACACACACCTGAACAGGAACTCCATAATGAGGCACATGCACAAACACGTAATGTAATAGAGCATGTGTTTGGGCTGCTCAAGTCAGGGCTCCAGTGTCTGGACACATCTGGTGGAGCCTTGCAGTACTCACCAACTACATGTACCCAAATTGTCATGGTATGTGCTATGCTACATAATATGATCTTGCAAAAACAGCTGCAGCAGGACCAGCATAGGGCCGGGCCAAACAGCCCCCCACCATTGCCAAGGCCATCACAGGCAGAGCGTGACTCGGAGGAGGAACAACCTGAGCCTGCCCCAGTAGGCAGAAGGAGGCATGCCCAGTATGCCCTGGCCTTGGCAAAGAGGCAACGCATAGCACATACACTGGCTCAGTAGGAACCCTGGGAATGATACCCCTCTATGACTCACTCATATAATAACAGGGATGCCTAAAATGACATAACCTGCTCTCAAACATGTACAGGGAGTGTAGTATGTGCATCTGACAGAGGCAGCCCTGCAGCACCACCTGAGGCATGAATGCCATGTGTTAAGCACTGTAACACCATGCAGTATATGTAAACTTGATGACCCTGACTAACATCCTACCCTCACCAAGCATGATGCCACAATATGACGATGAGATGATAAATTGCAATAATTGGCTGAAGTATTGCTGTTAGTCAAAGGGGATCCAATGTGTGCCAGCCTGGGATGACATGCTGAGCATGACATGATGCTCCACCTGCTAGGGGTGGTGTGCACCTATCAGTCCTGGCCTTATGGATACTGGCAAAGGCTGTTGTTACCCACAGCATGCCTTGAATAGGTAAGGCTCAAAACACAAACCCACCTCCATAGGTATCACAAGGGATAAGAACCTAGATGTAATGCTACCCAATGCCAGAAGTCTAAACAGCAAGATGCATGCAGTCTAAACTCCCCCAGTATGGAGAATGTTGATATCTGTCCTGTAACAGAAAACTGGGTCAAGGCTCACAACAGCACCCTAACACTACCAGGTTACACCTCATACTGTGCTGTACAGCCTCAAAACATGGAACAAGCTACAAAAGGAGGGTGACTAGCAATAATTGTCAAGGATAACCACACTCCCATGTTGGTACCACAACAAGAAGCAGCATGGACTAGCCATGGTCAAGTAACAGTGGCTAAAACTGCCTCCCAGTTTATTGCCTGCTACAGACTACCATCCTAACACCAGGAACTGCACGTGGCCTATGTTGGAATACATGAATATATCAAGCCCACCAAACCACATTATATTGGGTGACTGAAAATACCCAAACATAGACTGGGAGCATTATACTAGCTCCAACACTGTAGGACAAAAGTTCCTAGAATCCATAAACCAAAATGCCCAGGAACAACGTACCACTCCCACAAGAGGGGTAAGCATACTGGATGTGATAATCAGCAACATGAGTACTGGATGGCAAGATGAGAAGTGTATCCCTCACTGGTAAGACCAGACCATAGAGTAATCACACCGGATATACACATCCTGACCACAGTCCCTGGCCAGAAAACCACAGTGAAAAACATGTGTAAAGCAAAAGTTGCACTCCTCCAATCTGATGTGGAATCCATTAAAGGCCCTGTGCAGGTGCAAAATATGGGCCACACCTCAGAACCTGTTATACAGGCATTCCATGAACACTGCCAGGAATGCATGGATTATGCAATCCCAAATAAAACCAAGACACAATGCCATACACGGAGGCATCTGGCATGGTGGACTCCAGCCATTACCAAACCATGCAAGAGAATGAGGAAGCTACTACATGATAGAGCAAACATAAAAAGGGAAGTAATCACTGATCAGTAGTATGGCAATAAAATATGTCCACACATACAATCCACCAAGACCAGCTACAACAAGTTGAATCTGTGAATCTTGAGGCAATGTTACACCTGCCCCATGTACACAGACAACCCTCACCTCCCCCAAGAAATACAAATATATGTGAGAGATGCAACCATTTATCCAAACCGGAGGCTGAGCTCTCTCAACTCAGTACTGTCAAAACTAGTCAGGAGGAGAAGGTAACCACACACACCACAAACCCAGTCTCACATAGACCTATCACAACTGCAAACCAAAGACATAAACACAGAAAAACATTCCCAGAGGCCCTAATTACAAATGCACCACATCAACAGAGGCCTCCAAAGCAGACACCCAAGCAACCACTACCTCCAAATATAGCACATGCAACACATAGTACACAAAGCTGGTGTGCCAAACAGTCACAGGCCAGAAGGAGAAACAACATGCCTGATACAGTTGTAATAGGTGACTCCATAGTCAGACACACTGCTGTCCCACTCACCAGACTGAACAAGGGAAAGGGTACAGTAAGCTGCCTGTAGGCTGCTACAATACGCCACATAACACAAGTACGCAGGTCACCCCAAAGCAAGTAGAAATATGATGCAGTCGTTGTCCATGCTGGCGTGAATGACCTGAGATGTACCTCCCCGGACTACATGAAAAGAGACATAGATGAGCTCTCCGATTATGTAGTCCAGGCTGGTATGACACTGACTGTGTGCAGCATCCTACCCTCACCAAGAATGATGCCACAGTAGTAACACAGAATGATCAGCTTTAACAAGTGGCACAATTACTGGTGTCATTCCAAGGGGATCCAATGTCTGTCTGCTTGGGATGTCATGCTTGACAAGCCATGCTGCTGTTCCAGGGATGGCTTGCACCTGTTACCCCTGGGCGTCTGGATACTGGATAAGGCTCTTGCCACCTCCATAGAACCTTTCATAGGCAAGGCTGAAAAGACTAACCCACCACCCTAGAAAACATAAGTGGAAAGAAACATAAGGGTAATGCTGCCCAATTCCAGACGTGTAAACCTCAATATGCATGCTCCCGAGGACCTCCCCAGTATGGAGAACTTCGATGTCCGTACAGTGACAGAAACCTGCAGCAAGGCTCCTGACAGCACACCAGCACTACCAGGTTATACCTCATATCATGCGTTATGGCCCCAAAACCTGGACCAAAACATAAAAGGAGGGGGAGTATCCATATTCAGCACAGACACCCACACGTCCAGGTAACTGACAATGCACGAAGCATCGGAGACCACCCATGTGCAACTAACCGTAGGCAAAACTGCTGTACAGTCTGTAGCATGCTACAGACCACACTCTCACACACAGGAACCCCACCCAGCCGTCCTGAAGACACTGGACAGTATGAATGTCTCACCAAATACCAAACAAGGTACTCACAAATTACCATATAGGTGGTAATCCATCATGTATGGAAGGAGTAATCAGGGACCTAGGGACACAAGTGGACAGTAACCTATTATGTGACACTCACATTGCCAACATGGCTAGGAAGACTGTCTATATTGGACACTGTATCATGAAACGATTCACATCTACGTCAACAGAGGTCATTGTGCCCCTATACTGTTCTCTTATCAGACCCATAATCTAGTACAATGCCTCATTTGGGATGTACCTTACCCGACACCTGCAGCAGTTAGAAAGACCTCAAAGGTACCTCACCAAGAGGATAAAGGGTCTCAAATATATGTCATATGCTGCCTGGCTGTAGACACCCCAGCTGTATGCAGTCACATACTGCCTACACAGAGGCATTGTATGCCTGTTGTACAAGGCCATGTCCAACACGAGTAATGGACATGCTCCACCCCAGAAAACCCAAATCCATCGGAGCTGTGAGAGTGAGAGATGTCAACCTCAACACATAATGAAATAGGATGTGCTGGAGGGACAGATACATAACCCAGAGGCTCCCTACACCCTGGAACAGAATCCCACTCCATGTTAGCCAGAGCCCCTCACTGACTCTCTTCAACAGGAATCTTGCCAAGTGGATGGATGATCGTAGATGTACACTGGGGGTCTTCATTGTGTCACGTCCAGACAGAGGCACAGTAAAGTAAATCATAAATAGCCATAATATTCACATAGCAAGGGGTGTTGGCGAAAGCCACACACACTCTGGCTAGGCTTATAAATTCCCTAGGGTGGATAGCCTAGTATGAACCTATGAACCTATGAAGATACAAATTGTACAGGACACTAAGGATAATCACAAGGCTTTCTTAACTGATGGTAGGAACCTTGTTGGGAATTCACAGATATGCTCTGAATCACTCAAATATTACAAACAACATACCAAACACACACACATATTGCCAACATCCAACCTGACAGGTGCAGTGCAACCCCCCCCCCACACACACACACACACACAAAATGCAAAATATCAATCCCAGCAGAGTGCTGGCCCCCTGACATTGCAGATGCTGAGGTAACAGCCAGCATCTACAAAGAAAAACACACAGCAGCAATGGTATGAGATGGTGTCCTGGGCTGAGTCCAACATGGACTCCAAGAAGAATGGAATGCCAAATAACACTACTGCTCAATTTCAGCCTTACCACAGGATATCTATCCAAAGAGCAGTGTACAACAACAGTGGTCCTTCCCCACAAAGGTGTTGCCTGAATAGATACTGAAAACTACCACCCCAGAATCCTGACACGCTTGGTCTGCAAAGCTATGGAAGGGATCAGCATGTACCGCAGACATAAAGATATTGGGGACCTACTGACACTGGACCCTACCCAGTGTGGCTTTTGTAAGTGCAGATCCTGCCCCTTAAACATGTTTGACTCATTTGAAACAGTCATTAAGGTCATTGATGAGGGGAATGTGGTCCACACAGCACAGCTGGACCTTGCAAAAGGCTTCCTACAATACCCCACGTGTTCATTATAGATAAGCTCACCAGCTTAAATATAAACCCCTATATCAGTAGAGGTTGCAAACCAGACCAAGGACAGAACTGACATGGTCAGAAATGCTGCAGCCATGTCAGACTACAAACCAGATATAACTGGCATCCCACAAGGCTTGGTCCTGGGACCTTCCTCGTTTGGTATATATGTCTCATAGGTACAGGCCAACATGGAAGGACTGTGTCTGAACAAGTTTGCAGAGGACTACAAACTGGCCACCATATCTGACCCTCCAGCTGACACAAGCATCCCACAAAAGGGCCACATAGAAACAGACAACTGGTGCCATAGCCATGTCAGCAAGCTAATTGCAGAAAAGTGTATTTTCAACCCCTGTGGATATACAGTAAGTGCCCACCAATTACCACATAGGTGTTAACCCATTAAGTACTTAACAAGTAATAAGAGACCTGGGGACACAAGTTGATAGATATCCTGCATTGGACAAGCATGTGGCTGTAGTGGTTACAGAAACATACCATATACCCACCTAATCATGAAGGTTGTCAGATCTAGATCAGGGGAGGTCATTGTGGCTCTGCAGTCATCCTTCATCAGCGTTACAATTGACTACGATGGCCCCTGTGGGATGTACCTCAGCAGACACCGCCATCAACTGAAAAGACCCCACAAGTACCTCACCAGAAGTATCAAAGAGCTTGAACAGATGCCATGTGTTGCCTGATTAAACAAACTGCAGCTCCACACACTGCCATACTGCCCACCCAGAGGCAAGCTGTGCCTGATGTATAAAGCCATGTCCAAGCTGGAATCAATGGACATGCTGCACCTTGTACAATCTGAATGGCAGTGAGCTATGCACATGAGAGACCTGAACCCCAGCACTGACATACATAGGACAAGCTGTACTGAATGATCCATAACACAGAAGCCACCCCCACTCTTGAGTAAACTCCTAGTGCAGGTTAGCCAGAGAGTCACTCATCGACTCTCCTCAAGAGGAATCTTGATTAGTGGATGGGAGATGGTAGGTTTACCCTGGGTATCACTGTTATGTCACGGGTAGACAGAGGCACAGTATACTAACCATGACATATGTTATGGCAAACTTCAGTTACAATGTGTGTCGAAGGAAAAACACACTCTCTGACTAGCATTAGAAATGGCCTAGGGCACATCGCTAGTGTTTGCCAATGTACGCCTATGTTGTGGAATACACTACCAATGTTGGACAAGCCTGGTTTAAGTAGTTCATATCTGAACATAATGCAACACGGTCATATGTGCACAACTGGCCTCTAACCAGTCTGTTGTGCTCACTATGAAAATTTAAAGCAGTGATAGGACTAAAGCCCAGGATACTGTCCACCACAGTGAAAGTACTGAACCAGTACACTATACGGTACTACAGTGTTAGGTCAGTATGAAAGGATGTTGACAACTGTATGCAAAGTATCCCATGCAAACCCTGCAGGCACAGTATAATCCCTGTTGCGTTCAGACACAAAGCAGTTGGACAGTAAGTACACAACATGACACACAACACACAACCATAAACATGAGATATTGTTGAAGTTCACACTCATCCACAAATGTGATGGACTGCAGAGTTCAACATATGGAAAGCTCACACTGGGCATGCTCGCACACTTTGATAAATGAGACATATGTCAGACAACATGCCATGGAAAGCCTGAACTGGGCATGCTCACACACTTAGGCCATATCTCAGTTTAGCAGTTGGCCACACATATCTGGTATTTGTACGTGTTATTCCAGGAACCAACGACATTACAGCAATCTGCCCAGTGCACACAGTTAAATGACTACAGAGACATAAGTGATATAGTGGATCCCTCTCATATTCAAACATCTTCCACAGATACACAAGTTGTTCATAGAAACAGGGAATGCTATGGCAATAAACACCTGCAAACAGTCTATCAGCAACAAATATTGTGCATCTGACAATTAAACATATGGGTGTAGAGGTCAACACTAGGCTGTTTGCCCTAGGGAATGAAAGCTTAGCCAGAGTGTGCTTGGTGTCTGCCTCCCCAGTACAGTAGGCTACTGTGCCACTGTAAAGTAGGTCACATAAGGCACCGTTTGAGACTAGTGTGCTGTGCCTCCGTCAAGCAGGGACACAGTGGAGATCCCAGGGGTTGAATTTGCTAAGCCACATCCATGTTGTTGGTGTGTGCTGGAAGAGGGTTGGTGAGGACCTCTAACTGTAAGTGGGCATCAATAACAGACTGAGGGGAGCCTTATCTGCAGTGTCTGGACAATTTCACTGTCAACACTTTGTCGTGATGATTATGAGGGATTGAAGTGTCGTGCTAGTACTGCTCAGAGATGTCCTCCCTCTGTGGGCTACTGCTCTGCAATGTATTAGCTCACTCTGTCTGTTGGACAGCTCATATATGGCTGGTGTACACCTGACAGGTGTCCTGTTGTGGAGGAGTCATGGGTATATTTGGGATAGCATGATCAAACCTTCCACATGCTGATAGAATGCAATTGTCAAGGATTATGCAGAGTGGCCTGTATACTCCCCCAGCATGGGTCCTTTGAAGTCTTCCACCCCAGTCTTCACAAGTGTAAAGTCTGCTTTTGATAAATACACTTTGTTTGCAGTGACAACCTTGCCTGGGGGTGGGGATGGGATATGGACATCCAGGGAAAGGTGGATATGGCCAGATATCAACAATGGTGGTCTACCTCTGGTGTGGAACAGTGAGCACCCATGTTGCAGATGGTCAGGTGCAATATGTAGTCCCCCTTGTGGCTGTGGTGAGTGGTCCTGCCATAGCACATGGACTCACAAATTGTAGTGGCTGTAGGGTAATGCTGTGGAGGCCTGAGTAGTTCCCACACACAATATACCTGTACCTGACGTTAACAACTGGAATGGTGTATGTGAACACCTTCATATCTTGGCACTGTTCCCAGGGAAGCAAAGTGTGTGTCCTGGATGTGGGAGGGGTGGTCTGAACTGGTTGTGTTGTGTGTTACAGGTCCTGCGGTCACGAAGCATGGTATAGAACATAACCTGCCAGTGCTGATGTGCATATCTGACCCTGAAGTAGGTGGCTGCAAATGCATATATATGCTATCCCACACCTGACAGGTAGTAATATATACATACCTCTGTATAAATAATGATGTCAGCACCCTATAAATACTGCAGGTGCAGAACAGATGCCCAGTAATTTGGATAGTGCGCTCTGCTAATGCGTCTACCTCAAGTGTCATAATATAGTTAGGTAGGGGGTTGAATCCTGCAAATGCTCTGTGTGGGGGTGAGCGGGGTTGGTGTGTGTGTAATTCTGTGTGAGAGAAATGTCCCTTTTGGCAACTAGGAGAACACACTACAGGATGCACATCCCCCTTTCTAAACACTGATGATGTCAGCACCCTATAAGTACAGCAGGAGAAGGGAAACCTCCCAGTAATGCAAATAGAGCGCTCCGCTAATGCGTCCATCTTGAGTGTCATAACATAGTTAGGTAGGGGTTTGAATCCTGCAAATGCTCAGTGTGTGTGTTTGGGTGAGGGGGGTTAGTGTGTGTGCAATTCTGTGTGAGAGAAATGTCCCTTTTGGCAACTAGCAGAACACACTACAGGATGCACATTCCCCTTTCTAAACACTGATGATGTCAGCACCCTATAAGTACAGCAGGAGAAGGGAAACCTCCCAGTAATGTGAATAGCGCGCTCTGCTAATGTGTCAGTCTTGAGTGTCATAACATAGTTAAGTAGGGGTTTGAATCCTGCAAATGTCAAGTGTGTGTGTGGGGTGGAAGTAGGGTGTGTGCAATTACATGTGTGAGAGAACTGACCCTTTTGGCAACCAGTACAACACACCAGCTGGTGCATATTCCAATCTATACACAGAGATGATGTCAGCACCCTACAAGTTTTATTTATTTATTTTTTATTTATTTAACATTTGTTGACTGGGAAAGTCCGACTAGGTTCCACAGAGCCTGTTTTCAGCAGAGGCCCGGGGAGAAATGCTCCAGATGCATGTCTTTGGAACCAGGCAAGTACAGCAGAAGAGGGCAAATCTCCCAGTAATGCAAATAGCATGCTCTGCTACTGCGTCTCTCACTACTATCATAGCACAGTTAGTTATGGCTTTGAATTCCACACATGCCACGTGTGTTTTTGTCACACAGAATGCCCATGTGTGTGGGTTGTTGTTCACAATAATGCAAGACATTGATTAAACCAGTAATGGCAATGGACACAGATTATGTATGCGTGTGCCAAATACACATATGTACCTGTGACCTTCAATAGTTCCCATGGGTCATACCAGCCTGTGCCACATGCTCAGAGAGCCCTTCCATGTTCCCTATCATGTAGTCCAGGGAGGTACATCAGAGGTCAGCCATAGTGGCATAGACAATGACTGAGTCATATGTGTCCATGCCTCTGACTGACCTGTATGCTTGTGTTATGTGGTGGACCATAGTGCCCCACGGGCATATCACTGTGACCTTCACCTTGTCCAGCCTGGTGAGCGTGACCTCACTGTACCAGACAATAAAGGTAACTAACACAACTGTAGCAGGTGTGTTGTCTAGCCGTACAGGCTGTGACTGTTTGGCACACAGGATTTGTGTGCTATGTGTTGCATGTGCTGTGTTCTGGCTTAACGTATGCCTGTGTGCCAGCTGCAGAGGTGTCTGCTGCTCAGGCAGGATGCTATTCTGAGGATCCACGAATGCCCCAGTGTGTTCATGTGTTTGGATTGCTGTCAGTGTAGGTCTACATCAGACTGGTATTATAGTCACTGTAGTATTTCATGCCACCTGACAGGTTATGCCAGTACTGGGTTCAGAGTGCTTAGTCCCCAGTTTGGCTATGTGGTTGCATCTCATACATGTGTTGTACGTCCATGTGTAGGGGAGAGGGTTGACTGTGTACATGTGGCAGCTGTGACATTGCCACATGACTCACATATTCCACAACAGTACCATAGAGGTGACTGACAAGTGACCTTTGCACATGCTACCATAGTATTCTGATTGCCATGGTGATTAACAGCACATAGGGCCAATGGGGAACAAGGTACAGAAGGTGAGTATGTGAGGGTGTAGTGCCTGTGATTAGTTAGCACTGGCATATGTGACTGCTCACGTGGTCAAATGCCAGGTAAGTCATATGCAATGTGTCAGAGGCAACGTACATGCGAACAGGACAAACAGTGATGTTCTGTCAAGTGAGACATGGACATACATATAGTAAGCTATGCAGATGTCACTAGGAGTCCACAGAAGCTCTGTAAATCTGCATTGCAGGTGGGATCAGTGTTCCAGGGTAACTGCAAGCAAACATGCATGCAAACATAGCTACAGTAAGCAGGGTTGCATGTAGTCCATTGTACAACAAACAGGCTGTACCACTTCCAGTAGGTAACAGTGCAAATATGCAGGCACTATACACATGTACATGGAAATACACAGGTAAGATGGCCAGGGTCCAGTCTCAGCACACACAAGTGTACAGACCATGTACCGTCAGGATGTACAATAACCGGATGGAAACCCAGGTGCTCATACCTGCAGTAATACACACGTCAATTAACAGACACTGAGCCTTCACTCAGTGGTTCCATACTTAGTAGGATGTATGCTACCTGTCCTGCCACCACAGTATCCCTGACATTTATGGGGACTCTCCCTCCTGTGAAAGTTAGTTTTGTGTGTTGGGGCTGTCTAGCATGGTATGAGATGTGAGCTTGCAGTGCTAGGGTGCTCCTGTGTGTCCTGTACCAGTCGTGTAGTACTGCACACATATCAACATCCTCAAACATCCACATTGCAGAGTCCAATGTGGGCAACATGCCACTTGCAGTTTACATGTCCATCATTGCGCATCAATACTTTCATTACCTTATCCCCTGTGCTACCTATGTATGTAGCCTTCTGTTGACATCCTTACCACCAGTATGCCAACATGTGCAGATGATACACTATGGTACTTACCATGGGTGTAGAAAATAGTACAAGACAATCATACCCTTACTGCATCAGGCATGCTGGGATATACCCACAATTATATCAGCACACAGTACTGTTAACAACATGATACTATTACTACACGTCTATGTAGTCACACTGTGCATCAGTAACATGTTAACCTGTACCTGCACTGATGTTACAGATTGCAGGAGGTGGCACAGTTTCATCATATGCACAGGGTGTGAACTTGGTATGCCTGAGTCTGCCACTGATACCACCAATTGACATGTATGTGTATGTGTGTTGGTGAGGGACAGCAGTACAAGGTGGGGCAATGTTGATGCAGTGTGTGCGTGTATGCGGTAGCCCTAGGTGTTGTCAATTCGCATGTGTGTATGGATGCACACAGTTCCACCTCATGGCTGCCATATACCGGTGTTTGTGGACAGCCACAGACTGTACCTGCCAGGTCATACAGATCAATGTCTCTGGCCACAGACACGGTATCTGTGCCTTGCAGGGGTGCTACGGACCGTATCTGGTACCAATCCAGACTGGGTACTGTCATCAGAAGCAGGTGTTCATTGACTGGACACAGATCCCTGTTGGGCCTGTCCAGAGCCACGTGCACGTGGTCTCCTGGGGCGGTCTGATGACAGCACAGACCCAGCATTGCTGGGCACCATGGGGGCGGCCGCGGCCCTGTTGTCATCTGCGACGACTGCCAGCTGCTGCTGTTGCTGGCATACGCCCATGTCGACGCCTCAACCGTCCACCATTGCCCTAGCTCTTGGACATGTAGTTGTGGAACTGATCTAATATGTCCCCACAACGTCTGTCTATGACATCAGTGAAATTACGGATGGCAGCCGCAATGTCAAGCATACTGTCAGTCATGGCTGTGTGTCATGCTGTCAGCTCCCTCAGACACTGTCTGGTGTACCGTTCCATACGTGACTGTGCCTGCATGACAGCCCGAAACATAGCTGAGGTTGTAAGACCTCTGTGGGCATGTCTGACAGGGGCAGTACACCCATGGATGCTCCCATGAGAACCCCTGGACATCTGTCTGTGTGGTACCATCTCAGGGCCATGCCCATGGCTGCTGTGTGGGGAAGCATGTGCCACAGATACCACATTACCCTGGTCAATGCCCACTGTATCGTGTCCATCACCTAGGGACATTGGTGACAAAGGGTGTATTGGCAGGATGACTGTGCGCATTGATGGGGTTGACAGCTGTGTACTGTCAATTGGCTGACCAATGACAGACCCTGGCACACCTTCCTGTGCCATTACACAGATGTCATCATTATCAGTACCCGTGGCACCTGATTCAGATTCCCTGCTGCATGACACCAGAGCAGCACCAGAACCTGTGGGAGGGAAACAGGAAACACAGTTTACAATGTCTACACAATGTTACCACAGGTGCACACATGCACACATGAACAGGTACACACATGCACACATGCACAGGTATGCACATGCACACAGTTGCACACTTGCACACAGTTGCACACTTGCACACTACTCAGTATGTGAGATATCAACACACAGACACAGACACACCTGCATGCATACACAGAGCACTACTAAGTGAGCCTAATATTACTATTACTATCAAGACTATTAAAGGTATTGTTAATACACACTCACCAGTATGGATAGGCTGTATTGCTGTTACACCGGAGGGACCTGCAGAAGTGAGGAAATTAATGTCAGTGGGCACAGCTGTGCCATTGTTACTGAGTATGATACAGGTCAGTAGTACAACAGTTGCCTTTCACAGGTCAGCTGCTGATATTGAGAATATCACACTTGCACATTAAATACTATGATGGCAGCTACAAACCAAGGACACACCTCACACATGCATTAACTACCAGTGTACACAACAGTCAACTATACATATGGCATATTACCTGCACGCTCATAGTCTTGGTGCTGTGTGGCTCCAGCCGCCATCATAATGCAGGTCTGCTGCTGTTGTTGTTGTTGGCAGGCTGGAGCCACAACACTTATGAGTAGTCCCTCCAGTCTGGTGAGTGGGGGATGTGTAGCCACTCCACCACCTGTGGCAACCTGTTGCCTGTGGATATCCGATGCACGCTGACGGACATTTCTGATTAAATCACTGCAGTGATGTCGTACCTGCTCATATGTCCTATTATGCGTGCCTATGTCATTTATCCGACGGACCAGGTCTTGCCACAGTGCAGCCCTCTCCTGCTGATTCTGGCTGGTGCGGGAAAAGAGTATTGCATAATCCCGCACCAGGCTCTGGTGTATTTCCTCATCCTCAGCTTCAGAGTATGCTGGATTGTGCTGGTGAGCCATGGTCCTGAAAAAGGAAATAACATGATATCAGCAAAATATGTCAGCAGAATTTGGCACACATACTACACATGCTACTCAACTGTTGTGATACAACATATCTCACATATATGGCATCTGTCTATCTATTGGTGGATACACATGTAAATGGCCAGGTATCAGTGCTCAGCCAACAACTGTGCAACAGTACCTGGCACACTCCATACGACATACTACCAAATCCCAGCAGTCAGAACACTGATTCAGGTCCAAAGCACCTCCTCACTCTGGGGTTTATATCGAGCTACTGTATGGGGTACATCATCAACTACTGTGATCTGACCACAAACTAATTGCCCTGGATATACATATCCCACCTCCACCACCAGCACAAACAACTACAGTGAATAACATTTCAAATGCAAACTTTACACTTTGTAACACTGAGATGGTATCCTTTAAGCCCACTGGGCCAGTGGAAGACACAACCCACAATGCTGACTCCTTCACAAATGATTTCTACAGACATCTCCGAGAATGCATGGATCATGCAATCCCATATAAGACCACAACACTCTCCACAAAGGGAAAGCATCCTGTCTGGTGGACCCCAGCCATAGACAGATTGTATAACAAAAGATGCAAGCTACTGCAAGACAGAGCATAATTCCGTAAAGGGAAGGCATGTCTGATCAGCACTAGTAAAGAGCTATGTTCTCTCATACAAACATCCATGGGTAACTTTGAGAGGGAAATCACCGGGGACACTACAGATAACCATAAGGCCTTCTTCAGTTATGTTAGAAACCTGGTCAGAAATGCTCCAATATGCTCATAGTTAGTACACAACAACAAATAATTCACTGAACCCACAGATATTGGCAACATTGTGGCAGACAGGTTCAGTGCAAGTCTCCCCCCTCCCTCTCCCGCAAACTAAGACATACTTATCCCAGCTGAATGTAACCTCCCTATCATCAGAGATGTCCAGGTGGGAGCCACCCTCAGAAAAGCAGAAAACACAGCATCAATGGGACTTGATGGTATCCCCAGTTGCATGCTACATGAACTCCAAGAGGAGCTAAATACACATATAGAAGTGCTATGTAACACTAGCCTGACTACAGGATATGTACCAGTACACTGGCGTACAGCAGCAGTGGTTCCACTCCACGAAGGAGGCACCTCTACATACCAATACAATACAACACAATACAAAAATACACAATACAATACAATACAATATGCTATTGCCCCTGGGACTACAGCAGCATACTGTTCTGCTACCCTGACCATTGTGACACATGTGATGTGATGGTACCTGCTCCTGTTAAACAGTTACACAGGGTGACTCATATGGCATATTACCTATCTGACTAACATTCAGCAGGGGTATGTGTGACATGTACTCATGGGGAGTCTTGCTTCTTAACGCTGTGTGGTTTATTGCAAGGTATGTCTTATCTGTGGGTAGGAACCTGTACCTCCACCATGTGCTCTCTACTGCGGTGTCAAGGACGACACACAGCAGTCATTTAGGTTGTGGATGGTGTGAGGTGTTACTATGGTTGTTGGACATCTGTCATGGGTGTGACTTAAGTATGTAAATCCAGGAGTGGTAACCTCTATGTGGGTAGTATGTGTGTACTCTGTGGTGTAGTCACTGTGCATTGGTAATGTGTTTGAGTGCATTGTCACAGTGTTGTACATGTCACTGTGTCCTTCTCCATATCTGTAGCTGTCATGTGAGGTACATACCGTGGCAGCCATTGTGTGGTGTGGAGGGGTACACTGACCTACATGTCCATAGCTGACACACCATGTCTGCTGACACATACCGTGTGCAGGTATTCCAGGAATAGTGTGCCACTGTGACTGTCATTGCGGGGACTATTGTACACATTTATGACCCTTTTCACCCCTGACACATGCAGTGGTGGGCAGCCAATCACATATCTGGCGGTTACTGGTGTAGGTGATTTGAAATGTGGTATGGTACTCCAGTTTCGACACTGGTGTTCACTCCATGCCTTTGTCACCAGGCACCTGTTGCAATACATCTGTACACATGTGCCTCACTCAGAATATATATACATCTCTCTCTCTCTCTCTCTCTATATATATATATATATGTGTATATATATATATATATATATATATACATATATATATATATATATATATATATATGTATATATATATATATATATATATATATATATATATATATATATATATATATATATATATGTCTGCATACATGTACACATATATATATATCTCGATGTACATATATTGCTATAGATATGGAGAGAAGGGGGGGAGTGTGACAGAGAGGGGGTGAGAGTGACAGAGGGGGTGGGACAGGGGGAGTGTGAGATCGTCATATACAGTCATATCTGTAGATAGACAGATCTGTCTGTCTATGTATATGTATCTACATATATCTATATCTGTATGTGTGTATTACATATATATGTTTCTACATATTCTATCTACATCTGTCTATGTATTCCTACATCCCTCTCTATGTATGTATACATATATGCATATTATATATATATATATATATATATATATATATATATATATATATATATAAACATACATACATATATTGACATACATACGTATCCATATGATAGGTATATCAACATGTTTGTTTACAAAACTGTATACACACACTAACATACTGCTAAACATACATAACTATGAAACCTACTTTGTACATTGCACTACAACCTACATTCAACCTACATTGATATGTGCACATAGATGCCCTCACATACATATGTATGTACAGCCTTCACTGATAGTTGCTGTATGTCCCCTGCCCTATGCACATCTTCATATACATATGGATACAGACCAATGACACATATGGAGGGTTCACAGTATGTAGACTTTTAAAGTATTACTTTACATTACCTGTGTTTGTCACAGCTGCTTGCATTGCCGTTTGGTTTGGTGTCCTGCTGCTGCTCCAGTTGGCAGATGTCAGCTTTCTAGTCGGTTTTGATGAGTGTTTCTGTTTGTGTATGTTTTCTCTCTCTCTCTCTCTCTCTCTCTCTCTCTCTCTCTCCCTACCTACCTCCAGAGGGTGCAATGAAAGTATTGCATGTGTGGACTGGGAGTACAGCATGCTTTTGTAGGTATCTGCATATGTCCATGTGATGGCCTCTGCACCAATTGTTAGCCAGCATTTGCTAATTGCATGCAGCCAGTTGTGTACTGATTGCAGTTCTCACTGTGATTCCAGGACAGTGCTATAAAAAGGTATGTGAGATAGGCGTAGCCCTTTCAGAGTTTAAGGGCAGGGACCATGCTGGTATGCTGTGGACACTGTTCTGTGAGTGTAAAGGTTAGTATCTCTCTCATATTTCTGGCTGCATTGTAGATTAACATTTCTCCATTCATTTCTCCAGTTTCCTGTACTAACTGTGTATGTACACTGACACCTAAGACTACTACTACTGTTAATGTGGGTGTGTGTGCTTTCCTGTGGGACATGTTGTGTAACTGGTATAGAGCAGTGGCTCTTGCACTTTGTTGCTATGGCTTCAATATTTGCCCTTTACATTCACTACTTGTATGCCTGCTAGGTGTCTTGACTGTAGTGTGTTGCTGTGGCTTTCCTATTTTCCATGTACATTCACACCTTGGAATGCTTGCTATATCTGCTAGGGTGTTACTGCATGCAGTGTGGTCTGGCCATGGTGTGGGCCTTGATATCTATTAGGGTATTTGAGTATGCTGCTGAGCAGGCCCCAGAGACTTTCAGGTGCATCTTTTATCTGCCTCATGGAATGGTACATATCAGTGGGGTGCACCCATTAAATTACCTGGTATTCTGCAGTTGTGACTGTGGGTTAGCATGAGCATATGTATTACTACATTATTTCCGACGTGCAAGTGGTGCATACTTTCAGTACTTCATAGTTACCATTGCATGTGTTGTCACACCTTTCTGCCTACTGTTTGTACATTTTACAGGGAGTCTGTGGGGCATCCCTGTAACTCAGTCACTGTTGCTATGTCTAGGCTCTTAACTATTCAAATATGGCAGTGTCAGACCTCTCAAGTGTACAGATATTTGCAGGATGTCCACATTTTTTGCCTCATATTTTGGTCCATATCTCATAAACAGCTTTTTCTGGCAAATCACTCTGGGCTCAGGTCAGACTATAGTGACAAACATTTCAGTTTCAGACTTCATACCCTTCCAAACATCCAACATAATGCAAAACCTGTTACTCTCTCAACTGTCTAAGTTTGTTGGAGCAATATTTGGAATGTGTCCCTGTTTTTGGGCCTTTGCTCCACATTTTTTATTACTTTGTCCAGATGTGTTGCTGTAAGAGGTTGTGGGGTATGGGCAGTGATTATCCCGCTGTGAGTATGTGTGTGGCTTGCAAGGTGCTACAGTGACATTATTACCTACTAGCTACCAACTAGCATGGCTGTTTCTGTTCACACACTACTATTATAGAAATCCACTACATTTGACAGTAAATATACATGACATGCTTTGTGTACTACACATCCTATATTCCCTTTACATTCATTCCTACTATTACATGATATATTTATTGTAGCACAATGTTCTTATATAACAGTCATGGCTTAGTGGTAAGTCATGCAGACTACTGTTTCCAAGGTCCTGGGTTTGGGACTGACTACAGGCCTTGTCATTCAGAGTGACTAAGGCACTTTTAAGCAGTTGTAACCGGGTTAGCGCTGGTTTGCGTGGAGCTCACTCATGCGCACTGGCATTCAGCTCCGTGCACACCCGCTTACAACTGCTTAAAAGTGCTTACTCTTGCGCACACCCGCGCTAATTTCTTTGAAAGAAATGAAAATGGGGAGACAGGAAAGTGGTGAAAAAGGGGTCACAAAGAGGGTAAGACAGTAGGGAAACAAGCTTGGGTTTTGCAGGAGGGATGTAGGTAAGGCCCATAGCTGCCCATTTCTTCATCAGCAACAGCTGTGCATATGTTTGTAATTTGGTGTGACATTTAAAACCTTCCACCCTTGAGAGAGGTGTAAGGACAACAATAATACTTGTTGTACAGCCAATTGTAATTGGCAGTTTCCATGTCCAGCAGACGTGTGCGAAATGGGCAGCTATGTATGGGGCGTAATTTTTTTGTGGGTACAGAGTGCCCTATTTTTTTTTTTTCAGGTGAGAGTGGTATGTCAGGTGCAGGAAGTCGGTATAGCTGAGGAGGTAGGTTGGGTAGGTTAACAGACAAGACAAACAAGACGCATACAGGGGCAGTGTATGACACATGTGGGGGGGGGGTTACACAATTGACGGGGATGGATGTTTGGATATCTACAGCCCATGAGCCCACAGATGGCAACAGTGGAACTGATATCCCCACCCATGGGCAGTTGCCATTGTGCCTTCACTGCCCAGGATGGGGCTGTGCTGGGGGCTGTGTAGGCTGGGCAGCAGGCACGCCCGTTAGTTGTGCCACCCATGCCTCAAGCTGGCATAGGAGCCCAAAAACAGCTTCCCGGATCTCCCTACGCACCACAGTCTGGACATTACGGAGGGTGAGTGGATGTTCTCCTCCGGCCACACTTGCAGAGGGGGATGAGCCCCATCCCCTGCAGCGCTTCCACCTGCAGGTGGCACAGGGCCACTGAAGGAGGGTCCGGCCTGGGCACTACTGCCAGGTGCACTCGCCAGCTGAGGAGGGAGAGGTGGGTCCGCTGGAACCTGCCTTCCCTGTCGTCCTATGTTTTGCATTATGTCATGACAGTTTGGGTTAATAACGTACAATACCAGTCACAATTAGTTGTAACAGCATGCATTAGTATTCCCATTAACCAAACACCCAGATATTCAAACAATTGAACAGCAAGCATAACACATGCATATTTTGAACAGCAATACACAGTCCAACAACATGCAGGGTTGATTGATGGCAGCAGGCCATCAGGTTTGGATGTAGGAACAGGGCAGATGCATCAATGTACATGCAAATATGTATGAACCAACAGGACAAATGTCCAGGAGTGTGATTGCACATACCAATTTCATGTGGAATGGATTATATGTAGTTATAGGGTAGGGTGAAGAAAATTTAATTAACAACTTCAAATACCAATACATATGCTGTACATTTCTAATAGCTGCAGATATATACACACTACAGTCCTGCCTACAGTTTCCTATGTGATAACTACTTCAAGTTGGTGATAGGAATGTTACTGCTACATCAATATACATTTTCATTTTTATTCATACACATTCATATCTGGCTCTGTTCAGCTACATCATCCTGCTACATTTGCTTTATATAGCTATAGACAACTGTGGATGTTTGGTATTTCAGACAACCATACTATCTGCATATTGCAGACTGAGAGCAACATATCCAGATTTTGGGATACACATTCCAGCTGCGGTACCATTTTCAACACATGTTACTGTTTGGTTCTGCCTGTCACATTCATTTCATTCTGTACTGACTGCAGTATACTTTA
The DNA here is from genome assembly GCF_019279795.1 of Protopterus annectens. Classification (NCBI taxonomy): domain Eukaryota; kingdom Metazoa; phylum Chordata; order Ceratodontiformes; family Protopteridae; genus Protopterus; species Protopterus annectens. Next base: position 93,470,357 of record NC_056730.1, on the reverse strand, counting down.
TTCAGGAGTTATTACTACTTTATTGGTGGATTCATAACTCTTTCTCACACTCTCTCACTTGTTTTATTTTTACAATTCAGGATGGTACTTAATTCCAGGCTTTATTGACATGTTTTACCTGTAGTTATAACAATCCTTTCCAACAGTCTGACTTCTGTCATGTTTCTGTATTTCAACAGGGATAAATTTCACACATGTATTTTACTCAGCTTCTGCAGCTGTACTTTTCAGCCTGCTGCAGGTTATGTACTATTATATTACAGGTGGGACATCTTTATTTCAGACTTGTTTCATTTTTATGTTTGGATTACAGGCTGCATCACACTTTTGTAATCAAGTAATACTTGCAAACCCTCTTACACTGTTACTTGCACATTTTATTAATTAGTGACTACACTGCACTCTTTTGCTAACTGTCATACTTATATATTTATTTACAGTTACAGGGAGAGTATTACTGACCTGCCTGGTGGCGCAACCATGCCAGCCTATCACCATAGGCTCTATGGTTCACAGAACGGACACCTGCAGCTGTAATATAAATAAAGTAATATTGGAATACACATCTCCATAATATCAGCTAGGTTAATTTCTTACATAAATAATTACATGTAACTTACTCAGTAGTGGGGCATTGGGCATTTGCCAGGCCTCCTGGATCCAACGGTTCAGTTGGTCCTGCTTCCATCTCTTCAGGTCCGCATGGTGGCGACGGACCTGCTTACCAGTCCTTGGTATCCCTGTGGCAATGGTGAGATCATGAGCCAACCGGTCCCACGCCTCAGCCTTATATGCTCCCCACAGGACCTGGCCCTGCATGAGTTGGGCCTCATGATTGTGAACAAGGAGGCAAACCATATATTTGGACTCCTCAATGCCCCACCTCTGTGCTCGAAAGCAACTACCCTCACCTACACCTGACATTCTGGCTGCAAGTCAGTTCTACAATCAGTTATGCTGTGTATTCCCACCTATGGGGCTTATATATGCCGTTTTTCCCACACTTATCTGTGATTGGCCATTTTGGAATTGTATCAGATTCACAAAACCTGCTTTGTCATGCTCCTCTTTCTATTCATTCCTATATATATATGCTATTACTGCATTTCTAAGTGCAACTGTCATGACTTAGTGGTTCAGTACCTTGACTATGGTGCATGGTATCCTGGGTTCGAACCTGGCCACTGCTTTTTATATTTTATGACTGTCTACACAGGCTAGGAGATGTGTCTGTGTAAAGGCAGTTTTGTTACAGCTTGCTCAACGTTGCCCATCGGTTAGCTTGTTGGCGCAGCTCCGCGCAAATGGGTTACGCTGGTTTACGCGTCATTTGGCTGTCAGCACGCATATTACGCTCAGCTCAGCTTTGGGCAAACAGTTTCAGCATGTTAAACCACTGCTCACCTACGGGCACTCATTTTACACCTGTTTAACCACTGCTCACCTACGGGCATTCATTTTATACCTGTTAAACCACTGCTCACCTATGGGCAGATGTACTCAACTTGTTAGACTGTAGCTCAGCTATAGGCACATCTGACATTTTTTTTTTATTATCTCACATTTCTTCAAAATATATGGCCCATTTCATTACATTTTACATAAAATATAATTTTATATGTGTACATATATGTCAGGGACTTGTTTCATGCTTATTTCACTAAAAATAAAAATTGATGTTGGGGGGGCTCGACCATGACTGCCTGCTCTTCAGCCGATGTCTCTACCGCTACGCTATTGCTTCTTGGCTTACTTTGCATATTTAGTTCTTATATGCTTTTCCACTGACTGCTAACTGTGGCTAAGCTACGGGCACACCCGTGCAAACGAGCGCACTCACGGGCAAACATCTTTACAATTTAAAAAAAAATTATAAGATGTTCATTTGTACATTTTATGTTCGTAGTCTGTGGGGGCATGTGTTGTGTTGTGTTTATTCACATTTACACAGGCTCTGTCATGGGGGTTTACATTCGGGACTTTTACTCTTCTGGGGGCGTGTCTGTTTGCAGGGCTCGGCCAATGGACACGCCCCTTACTGTCTTCCACGGACCGTGTTAGCCTTAGGTGTGATTCAGCATGCCCTCATGCATATGCATGACATGCTGATGTCACACTGTTTAACTGCAGCCTCCGTGTAAGCCTTGTAACTCTTACACGGAGGCTTTGTGAATCCTGCCCAATGTGGTTTTGTTGTGATATCTGTGAAAGAAGACTGCTCTATGACTATTTTTGATTTTTTAATAGTTTGAGTTGTTTTCTTTATTTTTTGCTCTTGTTTTATTGCAAAGTTACTTTTTTATTGCAATTTTTAAAAGTTCTAGGTTAGTGTCAGAAAGCAAACTGTATATTTCTTTCTCTGAAGCCAGAAAGAGATTAGCTGACATAACAGTATGAGAAACTGAGAAATAGTATTTTTTAAGATAACAAAATCAGGTTAAGACTTGTAATTGCTGCCAGAAAAGAATGCTATGAGATTTTTTTTTCTTTTTTTATAGGTATGTTTTCCACTTGCTCTGTTGTGGCATCATTTTAATCTCTTGAAGTTGTTAAAAGTTCTAGACTGGGTGCAGAACACATTTTTTTTTTTTGTGAAGCTAATTTTACTTAAAGTAAGAAAATCAGGTGAAAGTTTTATTGTGAAAGCTGCCAAAAAAAGATTACTCTGCGAGTATTCCTGATTGGCTTCTAGCTTGTATACTTAGTTAGGGCTCATAAGGAACCTAGCAGCAGGTGTTAAGTGCTGTGGCAAAAAGGGCCTTCAACTTGATCACGAAAAACAATTCAGAGAATTATTAGCCACAATGATGAATGATCTCATTATCAGGTGATATGCATGTCTTTGACTCACTTGGTGATTAACACAAGGGCTAATAAGCGCTTAGCTACAGTAATCACTGCTGGGGGGTTCATGCATCTCATTAGCAAAGTCACTCCCCCATTCACTCACCCACACATTCAAACACACACACACACACACACACACACACACACACACACACACACACACACACACACACACACACACACACACACACACACACTTATCTATTAAATGCCCCTAATGCAACATAACATCAATGCTTCACCTCTTATAGCTGTCCTGTCCCTCATCACAGACCATTATGGTCAGTTAACAATGCCAGACATTAGTGTTTCAAACTAACTGTTGTTCAGCATATGCTTCCTGCTGAAAAATTATACTATATTAACTTTTAACATGACTGTGAGTAATAGTTAATAGTCCATGCTGTCTAGTGTTTCCCCCATTAGTCTAGGGAAGTTCAGAGATGTGGCAACCACATACAAACATTAAGATATTCATGCACACACAGACACATACACATGCACTCCCAGCCAGAGCTACATGCACACAAAAAGACTTACATAGAGCAGACACCCAAACCTGATCACACTTACAGACACATGAACCCATTCCACCACAAACACACACACACATGCGCACACACACACACACACACACACACACACACACACACACACACACACACACACACACACACCTATCTGTTCCCTAACAAATCCCCATACTATGACCATCGAGTCATATACAGACAGACACATACACAGACACGCACACAAGACCACTTATACCAGCTGCAAACACACACAAATGCACACACACAAACACACACACACACACACACACACACACACACACACACACACTACTACATCTCCACTAAACTCCACAACACTTTCCTCTAACACAGTCTCTCCCACTGAAAGTAATGGGTGAACGTTTGGCTATGTTAATTAACAAGTTTGGTGGGGCTGATTTACTCTGCTGAGCTGTTCAGTATATCACACTGCTGCATAAATCAATAACTGCAGGTATCTCTGCAGATAGCATACGACATTATTATATTCCATTTCATGGGAATGCCTCATTAGCACTGCAGTAAGCAGGTGGGGACAGCCAATCCTGGTGATTCTACAGACCAGGTGGAGTCACTGTGGCAGGGCTGCCTATGAAGCAAAAAGGACTATTGCCAGCAGAAAAAAAGCTACCATGTTAGGGTTGACTGCTTGCAGAAGTCCTTTGTGAATTTCAAGGATAGTTTTCTATATTTTTGTTCATTTCTAACACACCTTATTCCACCCAGCAATAACTTCAACACACTCAACAGCAGTAAAGTAGTGTCCAAACAGTTGAAACTAACAATATATGTATATATAACTTATCTTTCTCCTACTGTCATTTATGCTACTGCTGCACAATAATCTTTCAGGTGCAAAATTTCAACATCTCTCAGTATGTAAATATTTCAAAGTAAATATTTTGCCTCTAAACTAATTTTATAGTGCTTCATTTGATTGGCTTTCCTCATAATCAATTTAATGACTGCATTAACAATAGAAATAATGTAGCATAAAACAAGCAGAAGACACTTCGTCAAACTAATGGCTGGAACCATTCATCATCAACATATCTATCTTAGCATGTTATACATTACATAATAATATCCAGTACATTTTAGCAATGAGGCTCAACTTCAGCTTGTATCATTCTGAAATAAATTATGGAAATTAAAACACAAATAGATTTATGCATAACCCATAGTAAGTTCCCCTTAACACCCCAGACAAGGCTCTAATTGATTCATTAAATATTTTGCCAGTCCAGTCTCTCATGTTTGAATCAATTTGTGTACTGGAAAATAAAATGTGGGAGTTTAAATGATTGCAGTGGCAGAGACTGAACTTTGATGCTTATAGGTTCATAGGTAGGTACTAGGCTATCAGCCCAAGGGCCTACGTAACCCTAGCCAACAAGGTTCCCTGGCTTACACCACCCAAAAAAGTTATTTCCTGTGCCACTGTCGAGCAGAGAGAGAGAAGTGATCCCCGGGATGTATTTTCCCATCCACTCATCAAGATTTTTCTTAAAGAGTGCTAATGAAGAACTTTGCTTGACATAGATGGGTAGCCTGTTCCAGAGTATGGGAAGTCTCTGGGACAGGAATTTATCCCTCCAGCATGTCCTGTTTATTATGGTGACAAGGTTTAGGTCCTTAGAGCGTGTAGCTCAGAGGGATTGGGATTTCTTTAGGTGTAGCATGTCCAACAGCTCTGGGTTTGACATAGCTTTATATGTTAGGCAGAGATCACCTCGGTGTAGGCAATATGATACGAAGTAAAGCTGGAGTTTTTTGAGGTGGTTAGTGTAGGGGATTTGTTTGAGGCCAGTAATCCTTTTTGTAAGGTACTTCTGTGGCCTTTCCAGCTGCTGCAGATGTCTTGTGAGGTACATTCCAAAAGGGGCATTGTACTTTATAATGGGTCTAATGAGTGTCGAGTAGAGGGGAACAATGACCTCTTTTTTTCCTGGATGAGAACCCTTTTATGATGATGCCACACAGAGGGACTTCCTGGCTACTGTGGTGATATGACTATCAAAGGAGAGCCTATTGTCCACCTGGGTCCCAAGGTCTCTTATTATGTATTCGGTGTTAAGTAGATTGCTGCCTATGTGGTAGTTCATGGGTACAGAGTTTTTACTATAGGGGATGACACTGCACTTTTTGGCATTGAGCTTGAGGCCATGTCTCTGACACCAGGCACCTGTCTCAGTGAGGCCCTTCTATAGGATGTCCACATCATTTGGGGACTTGACTATGGCTCCTAGTTTGCAGTCATCTGTGAACTTCATTAGCCAGAGGCCTTCTGTGTTAGCCTGTACTTCAGAGAAGTAGATACCAAACAGGAGAGGTCCCAGGCAGAACCCTGTGGTACTCCAGTTGTCATTGCTTTGAGGTCAGATTTGAAGTCTGCAATTTTTACAGTGTGGGTTCTGTCAGTGAGCCAGTTGGCAACCCATCTTGTGAAGTAGGGATTTATGCCTAGTTTAGTGAGTTTAGCTATAATTCCAGAATGGGGGATGGTGTCGAAAGCCTTGGCGAGGTCAAGATAGGCTGTTTGAACCACCTTACCCTCATCTACAGCTTTGGTGACTGCCTCAAAGAAGTCAATCAGGTTCAGGAGGCATGATCTTCCTTTCACAAACCTGAACTGGGTGGGATCCAGAGTGTGGAGGTTACCAATGTCTTTGTTTAGGAGTTCCATGATGATACGTTCCATGGCCTTGTAGACCAGGCTCGTTAGGCTAATAGGTCGATAGTTCCCGGGATCAGTGGTGGCTCCTCCTTTGTGAAGTGGGATAACTGTTGCTGTGCACCATTCAGTGAGCACAAAGCCTGATGCGAGGCTATTATTGAACATGGTGCTTAAGTGGGGAGCCAGTTTGTTCTGAAGTTCATGTAAAATGCAGCCTGGGATGTTGTCCAGTCCCATGGATGCTGTGTTTTTCGCTGTAGAGAGTGCAACTTTTACCTGTGTAGTTGTGATTACAGGAACTCTGCATTCTTCCTGTATAGATATGGGCCCTTTAGGGGGTGAGAAGGGGTAAAGTTAGCACTGAACCTATCTGCCAGGATGTTGGCAATGTCAGTTGGTTCTGTAATTTTCTTGCCTTTGTGCTGTAACTCTGAGCAGATCTGGGAGTTGCCATCGAGATTCTTGACATAGCTATAGAATGCTTTGTGGTTGTCCTTGGAATTAGTGGCGATTTTGTTTTCATAGCTAGCTTTGGAGGATCTTATAAGGGATCTTAGCTTCTTACTGAGGCTGACCAGGGAGCTCCTCCACTCATGGGATTTTACTCTTTTTTGCAACAGTTTCTTCCTTCTGTTGTACAGTTTGTTTATGGCAGGGGACCACAAGATTGGCTTCCTTTTTTTGGAGGATAGTGTCTTGGTTCTGTTTGGGATAGCACGATCCATGCACTCATGTAAGTGCTTATAGAGTTAATCTGTGTAGGATTCAGCAGTTGTAAATGTATTGTCCATCTGCATGGGTGTCATGAAGTTCACCACTTCTGTCTTAAGAAGTATGAAGTTGGCTTTGGAGAAATGTTTTATTGTGGTTTCCTTAATGGAGGGTGGGGGCAGGATGTGGATATCTAGGGTAATTAGCTTATGGTCGGATAGGACCAACGAGGAGTTGACTTCAGGTGTGGAACACCGGTCACTCATGTTGGTAATGACTAGGTCTAGGATATTGTTGCCCCTGGTGGGGGTGTGGATAAGTTGATCCAGGGCATTGGATTATGAATTCCAGAAAGCGTTGAGCTAAGGAGTTGGTACACGAGTAGTTTTCCCAGTTAATGGTGGGGTAGTTGAAATTGCCCATTATTAGGGTGTTTGGTTGAACCCTAATATTTTCCAGTACATCAAGAAAAGAGGAGTGGGAATCCTGGGGCATGGTGGGTGATCTGTAGCAAGCTACAATTTGGATTGCAGTTTTGCCCAGAGTTAGTTGCACTTGGATAACCTCGGATGCATTATGCTGAGCAACTAGCCTGGAGGTGTGGATATCCTTAATGAATATGGACACACCTCTGCCTTTGGTGTTTTGGTCCAGGTTACATGGCCGAAAAGTGTGGTATAAGTTATAGCCTGGTAGTGCAGGGGTGCTCTCTGGAGCCTTGAACCAGGTCTCAGTCACTGCACAGATATCTATGTTCTCCATTTTAAGGAGTGCCTCCAGTGAATGCATTTTGAGATTTAGACTTCTAGCATTGAGTAGCATTACCCTAAGTTTTTGCTTGCCTGTTCCTGTTATGGTGGTGAATTTGTTATTTGAACCTTGCCTAAAAAAAGCACTATAGGGGCAGCAAGAGCCTTAGCCAGTATCTGGAATCCCAGGGGCAACAGGTGCAGGCCATCTGTGGCAAAGCATCGTGATCTGTTGACCATGTCATCCCAAGCAGGCAGATACTGGATCCCCTTACAATGACACCAGAAGCTTAGCCAATGAAAAAACAAGATATTGCACCAAGGGACCTGAGAAAACTCAAAATGCCAACGTATAGCAAGAAGTATCCTGAACATTTGAGGCAATGCCAAGAAATGAATTTAAGGTTAAGTATTGGCTATATGAAATTAATGAACAAGTTTTTTAAGCCATTAGAGGATGAATTGTTAACCTGTATTAATGAACTGTATGATCGTATTACAACATTGTATCTGAGCCCCTGACAACAAATGTGTGCCTTTCATGCTATAATATAATATGCACAGCATCTCATTGTAACCAAAATGAAGAAGTTACAAAGGGATATCCTGGATTTTAAGTATGAAAATGTATTTTAATGGCCAAGAGAAAATCGTGACACATCTAATCCTACTTCCTGAGCTTCAGACCCCTTAAATCATAGGTTCATAGGTAGGTACTAGACTATCTGCCCGAGGGCATTTATAAGCCTAGCCAGAGTGTGTCAGCTTTCGCTGCCCCATTGATTAATTAACTGAGTCTCTGTCAAGAAGAGCCAATGAAGTGATCCCAGGGGTGTATTTTCTGTTACCCATCCACTCGTCAAGGTTTCTCTTGAAGAGTGTTAGTGAGGGGCTCTGCCTAATGTAGTTAGGAATTTTGTTCCAAAGCATGGGACGTCTCTGTGACAGGAATCTATCCCTCCAGCATGTTCTATTTATTGTTGTGGTGAGGTTTAGCTCACTAGAGCGAGTGGCGTGCAGTGACTTGGATTTCTTTAGGTGGGGCATGTCCATCAATTCTAAGTTGGAAATGGCTTTGTAAGTCAGGCAGAGATCACCTCTGAGTAAGCGATATGCCACTGAGTACAGCTGGAGTTTTTCCAGTCGGGCTGCATAGGACATATGTTTGAGGCCAGTAATCCTCTTGGTGAGGTACTTTTGTGGTCTTTCCAGCTGTTGGAAGTGTCTTGTGAGGTACATCCCAAATGGGGCATTGTCGTCTATGATGGGTCTGATGAGTGACAAGCAGAGGAGCACTATAACCTCTTTATTTCTTGATGCAAACCCTTTAGTAATTAGATGGGCTACATAGAAGGATTTCCTAACTACTTTGGCAGTATGATTGTCAAAGGAGAGATTACTATCTACCTTGGTCCCTAGATCTCTTATTACCTCTTCTGTATAAAGGAGGCTGCCACCTCTGTGGTAATTCATGGGTGTTTTGTTTTTCCCAAACAGGATGACTATGCATTTTTTGGCATTTAGCTTGAGACCATGACTTTGACACCAGGTGTCCATCTCAGTAAGGCCCTTTTAGAGAATGTCCATGTCAGCCGGAGAGTCAATTATGGCTCCCAGTTTGCAGTCATCGGTGAACTTGGTTAGCCATAGTCCTCCTGTGTTTGCCTGTACTTCTGAGAAGTATATGCTAAAAAGTAGGGGTCCCAGGACCGAGCCTTGTGGGACACCGCTTGTGACTGGTTTAGAGTCGGACCTGGAGCCTGCTATTCTTACTGTGTGAGTTCTGTCTGTAAGCAATTTGGCAACCCATCTCCTGATGTAGGGGTTTATGTTCAAGCTGGTGAGTTTTTCTATAATTCCCGAGTGGAGAATGGTGTCAAAAGCTTTAGCGAGTTCAAGGTAGGCTGTGTGAACCACCTTCACCTCATCTATGGTCTTGGTGACTGTCTCGAAGAAGTCAACCAGATTTAGTAGGCATGATCTGCACTTAAAGTCGAACTGGGTTGGGTCAAGTGTTTGTAGGTTCCCAATGTCTTTGTTAATGAGTTCCATGATGATGGGCTCCATAGCCTTGCAGACCAGGCTAGTCAGGCTTATGGGGTGATAGTTACCAGGGTCAGTTGTGGCCCCTCCTTTGTGGAGCGGAATAAACGTTGCTGTATGCCATTCTATGGACATGTAGCCTGTGGAGAGGCTGAGGTTGAACAGTGTGTTTAGGTGGGGGGTTAGTTTGGTCTGCAGTTCGTGCAAGACACAGCCTGGGACACCATCTGGCCCCATTGACACCGTGCTTTTGGCTTTTGAAAGGGCTGTTTTCACCTGTGCGTCTGTGATTTCTGGGACACTACACTTTTCCGGTATTGTTTTGGGCCCTTTTTGGGGTGAGGGGGGGGTGAAGTTTGCACTGAATCTATCTGCTAGGATGTTGGCAATATCAGTAGGTTCAGTATATTTTGTGCTATTTTGCACTAGCTCAGAGCATATCTGTGAGTTGCCACTTAGATTCTTGACATAGTTAAAGAAGGCTTTGTGGTTATCTTTCAAATCCTTGGCTATTTTTCTTTCGAAGTTAGCCTTGGATGATTTTATGAGAGACCTTAGATTCTTACTGATACTGATCAGGGATGTCTTTCCTTCTTGGGATTTGCTTTTTTCTGAACTAGTTTCCTCCTTCTATTGTATAGCCTGTTTATGGCAGGGGTCCACCAGACTGGTTTCCTTCTCTTAGGGGAGTGAGTCTTGATTTTGCTAGGGATGGCATGATCCATGCATCCTTGTAGGTACTCATAGAGTGCATTTGTAAAGGTTCCTACATCGTGGACTCTGTTATCCTTTAGTGTGGGAGCTGTGAAACTTACCACCTCTGTCTTAAGTAAGGTGAAGTTTGCTATAGAAAAGTTTTTCACTGTGGTTTCCTTGGTTGGGGGTCGTGGTGTGGTGTGGACAGCCAGAGTGATTAGTATATGGACTGATCTAACCAGTGATGGGTTGACCTCCGGTGCGGATCACCTGTTGGTGATGACCAGGTCCAATATGTTTTCACCTCTGGTAGGGGAGTTTACCAGCTGATCCAGGGCATTTGAGTTGATAAATTTCAGGAAGCGCTGGACCTGGGAGTTTGTACTTGAGTAGTTTTCCCAGTTAATGCTAGGGTAACTGAAATCACCCAATATCAGGGTGTTCAGTAGGACCTTCATGTTTTCCAGTGTCTTCAGAAAGGCGGAGTGGTGGTCCTGGGTCATGGAGGGCGATCTGTAGCAGGTCACAATTTGCATTGCAGATTTGCCCGATGTTAGTTGCACATGAATGATCTCAGAGGTATCATGCTGTGCCACTAACCTAGAGGTGTAGGTATCCTTGATGAATATGGATACACCCCCTCCTTTTGTGTTTCGGTCCATGTTCTGTGGCCGGAATGTGTGGTATGAGTTGTAGACTGGTAGTGCTGGGGTGCTCTGTGGAGCCTTGAACCAGGTTTCAGTTACTGCACAGATGTCGACATTCTCCATACTGAGGAGTGCTTTGAATGTGTGCATTTTGAGATTTAAACTCCTGGAGTTAAGTAGCATAACCCTCATTTTTTTATTTGTGCTGTTTACGAGGGTGGGTTTGACTTTTGAGCCTTGCCTAAAAAAAGGCCCTATGGAGGCAGCAAGAGCCTTGGCCATTATTTGAAAGCCTAGGGGTGACAGGTGCAAGCCATCTCTTGCGAAGCAATGAGGCTTGTCGAGCATGTCATCCCAGGCTGACAGACACTGGATCCCCTTTGAATGACACCAGAAGCTTGGCCAATTGTTGAAATTGATAATTTTTTCTTTATACAGCGGTATCATTCTTGGTGATGGCAGGATACTACTCATGGTCAGGGTCATACCCGCTTGGGCTACATGATCAGAGAGCTCTTCCATGTCTCTTTTCATGTAGTCCAAGGAGGTACGTCTCAGGTCATTCACACCAACATGAACAATGACAGAGTCATATTTGTACTTATTCTGGAGTGACCTGAGTGCTTGTGTTATGTGGCGGAGTCTGGCTCCCGACAGGCAGCTAACAGTAACCTTCTCCTTGTCCAGCCTAGTGAGTGGGACATCAGTGTGCCTGACCATAGAGTTCCCTATTACTAGTGTGTTAGGTATGTTATTTCACCTTAAGGGCTGTGTTTGTGCAGCACACTGATTTTGTGTTTTATGTGTTGTCTGGTTTGTGACGGGAGGTGCAGGTTTTTTGGGTGTCTGCTTTGGAGGTCTCTGATGCTTTTTCAAGTTTTTATTTAGAGCCTCCAAATATGATTTTGTGTATTTATGTGTATTTTTTGCCAGTGCTGGTTTAGTATGTCTATGTGAGGCTGAATGTGTGGTGCACGTGTTAACCTTCTCCTCATGACTGCCTGTTCCAGTCTTTGGTGGAGAGAGCTTAGCCTCCAATTTAGCTATATAATTGCATCTCTCACATATGTTAATGTTTTGTGGTAGGAGAAGAGGGTTGTCTGTGTACATGAGGCAGTTGTAACATTGCCTCAGGATACCCAGGTTCACCAGCTGGACTGGAGAGTATACCTGAAATTGCCCTTTGGTCATGCCTGAATAGTAGGTGAGCTGCTTAGTCACTTGGTTGGTGATGGGTGAATAATGAGCCTTGCCCTGCTGGGCAATCAAGTGTCGGGGTATATTAGTGCTTGCTATCAGATCTGAGCAAGTACTGGACTGTAGGATGCTTTTTAAGTGCTTAGGTTGAGAGTAAGACTACTTTCAAGGGGAAAAACTGAAGAGGAGACTTGGTGGAGCCGGGAATAATTTAGCCCTAGCTAACTGGTGCTGCCTGGACGTGCAAAACCGTACAAACGCGGTTTTTACAGCAGGGAAATGAAAGAGATAGAAATTAGCCCAAAATGGCCTATAAACTAGTCAATAAGAAATCATGTGACATTAAGGTGACTTCTAATGAATGGAAACAGATTATATCAGCTTTGAAAAGCTGTGAGGGATTTATTTGAACACTACAGTACCACGTCATCAGCACAAGGCAAGAATGTGAGGTGAGGAAGATTTAGAAGCAGTTTGCTGATATATATGTTTATATGTGTGTGTGTGTGTGTGTGTGTGTGTGTGTGTGTGTGTGTGTGTGTGTGTGTGTGTGTGTGTGTGTGTGTGTGTGTGTGTGTGTGTGTGTGTGTGTGTGTGTGGCTACAGGTCATATGGTTACAGGTCATTAGAGCGAATGCTCAAATTAGCAAATGCTTTTTAACCTGTAAAAAAATTAATGTTACACAGCTCATGAGGATGGGAAGAGAAAGATAGTACAAGCAGGTAATGGTATATAGTCAGTGGTGCAATGTAGGTTAAAGGAAGGTTGGGCAGTGATGGGTTCAGTATATAGTCTAAACTTTAAGGAATGAGACAAAGTTGTCAGCTTTCTCCAAGCTTGTGTTTGAGGGGATAGAGGTGTTAGCTCAGAGAATTTATAATTATTTGCAGGACTTGGGGAAAGAAGAGCGTAGAAGCAGCTTTATGGTATTTGTTAGTGACTGCATGCTGTTATCAAAGGTGTTGATAAGCTATTTGTGGGATTTTGCAGATCCTTAAGACTAGGCTTAATTTTCATCCCCTGAAATAAGATGCTGCTAATGAGGGATAAGGATGGGTGTGTTTGGGGGCATTTCCAGTACCAGGTACATGGAATAAGTTCTTAGAGATTAAGATCTAGCCCATGGTAAGAAAAATCAAACAAAACAATTGGCAAGAATGGTATCATTAAGTACGGAGCTGGTTTATTGGAGACAGTGTGAGGTCACTGACTGTGAAGACAGAGTTTATAAAGGCTATGGTTTTCCACTTTGTGCTCTATCAGCAAAAGTATGTTTGGGCAGCACCAAGGGATGTGCAGAAGATTTGCAATAGCTGAATATTGAAGTAGAAGGAAGTGGCAAGGTATGAGCATGAACAAAGGTAAGTTAAGAGCTAATAAATAGGAAGGTGGATAGGGGATACTGGATTTAAATTGATATGTAGCATTAGTATGCCTCTCAACTGTCCTTAATTTTGCAGACTGTACCTGGCTTTGTCTCATGTGTTTGTCCTGCCCTTCATAATTTTTTGATTGTCTGGTAAAGCACTGAGAACTACAGTGAGTCCATAATGCCAGACATTCGAGTTTCATATTTCTTATTGTTCAGAAAATACACGGTTATGTAAAACCTGTTATTCTATTACCTTCATAACTGAATTAGAAAATTGTCCTTGATTTTGGGCCTTTGGTCCCCATTATTTTTGGCTTTGTCCAAAATTATTGAGCAAAGAAGTTAAGAGGTATGGGCATCAGTTAACACGAGTCAGTGACTGAGAAGATCAGAGGAAGGAGAGGTGAAAGGGCTGGCGATGGAACAAACTAAGGGAATATCAAGACTATTGACAGTGTATAAAAAACATGGATAAAGAAGTGCATGAAATTAAAATCTGAGCTAGATTTAGGCAGTGGAGCTAAAGGTGTAAATATATTAGAAATGGCATGGCAGAACTAGGATCATGCAATAGGCCTTTGTTGCTGAGGCAGACAGAACATAGGTTACCAGGTGGAGGGACATTTATAAACAGGGTTTGTAGAGGAATCTTTAGGGAGTTTAATGAGGCAGGACAGATCTGTGGGTATGAGAGTTAAGCTTGGATATGATATGAAGAGATATATTGGTTTATAATGCAGAAGAATGGATGAGATAAGAGACAAAGACATCAGGAGGAAAGCGTTTAAAAGAGACATAATGCTAATAAAGAGAAAGCTCAGATACGGAAAGTACACAATAATCTAATGAACAGAAAGTAAGGCAGAAATTAAGAGAATAAGGGATTCTGGGTAGGACAGAATTATATATGGATGGAGGACAGTGTAGATGGAGGCATGGAAGATTAGCTTTACTGAGAAGATTAGAACAACTGGGATATTTGCAAAACAGGGTGCTGAGTTAGTATATAATTTTGGTTCAACTAAAGACTCTAAGCATGCATATATGTGTTGGAGATGTTTGGTGGAGGAAGCAGGCAATGTGCATATGTGATTGTATTGTGGAAAAATTAAGGGAATATGAGCAGAGCCATTAAAGGTGGGGAAAGCTAACAAACTTAAAGGTCCATGGAGATCAGTGCTCTGACATGGAAAACAAATAAAATAAAATAAACACCAGCTTTGGGGAGACATGGTGGTTATGTTTAGGGTATATATATATATATATATATATATATATATATATATATATATATATATACATATATATATATATATATATATATATATATATATATATATATATATATATATATATATATATATATATATATATATATATATATATATATATATATATATATATATATATACAGAGATATGCGAGTGGGCACTGGAGATTAAGTTCAACCTGATGATAGTGGCAGGGTGGGTGAAGCATTAAGTAGCAAGGCAATGGAAGGACATGAGGCCAAAAGTTCAGTGACTGCAGAAGGTCATAGTATTAATGAGAAAAGGAGAAGAGAGGAAGATGAGAAATAAGAAATGAGAATGAAATATTGGGGGACTGACTGCCTAATCAACTTACTGAAGTAAGACAAGAAAGGTGAGGAAAAAAGGACAGCTATGACACAAGACAAAGTTGGTGAAAAGGGAAGAGATATTTTTATTTGACTTCATGGCCTATTGAAAGGCGTAGAAAGAGGATAGGATATCAGGTGTTCTATAACTGGGGTTGATTCTCAGACTACAATGTAGTGACACAGTTCTTAGATGGAGAGTGTTAGAAGTGCTGTATATGAAATCAACATTGGGGTGAGGAGATGGGGCATATAACCTATCTGATGGAGTTTTAAGCTGCAAATTAAGAAGCAACTGTTATTTAACAAGTAAACAAGGAGATTTCTTTATAGAAGGTACTTGTAGCTATATGATATGAAATTCCCAATAAAAATAAAAAGAATTTAGGGGGAAAAACTCTTCAGCTCACTGTTGTCCTACAAGAAATATTACTCTCCTCCGAAGGTGCAGAGAAAATCATCCCTAATGATCAGCACCTCCTGGTCATTTCCCTGTATTCTAACATCAAGTCTTCTCCTTCTGGGCAGCCCAGTCCCTGCACCAGATACTGGATAGCCATGCAGGAAGGAGTAAGTCTGAAACTTGCAACAAATGATAATGAGATTTATTTATCTGCTGTAACCGAACAGAGCCCGTTCACACATGCACCTGTAAATGTCAATGTCATCCTTCCCAAACTCTGTAAATCTAAATAACTGCACTAGTAATTATTCCAGAGAGACATGCAGATGGATTACACTGGACATTTTATTCATGTGTCTGAGGCAGGAGTGACATTGGTCTTGAGTGGTATTTTGTCATCTCCTAGAATGCTCTAGAATGATTCCAGGATTCAAAGACAAGATAATTAGCTTTAATAATTGGCTATGTAGCAAGTGTCATTCTAGGATAATCCTGTAAGTAGTAGTTTAGGATGAGATGGCTTAACAGTCTTACTACTTGGCCTTGGATGATATATACCTTTCCTGCCAAGGCTTTTGCATTTTGACTAAAGCCTTTGATAACCTCCAGAGTGACTTTTTGTAGGAAGAATCCATCTAATGGACATTTCAACCTAGTAAATTTTAATTTAAAATGCACTAATGTGGCTCTATTTAGAGCTAGTTGTCCTAACAAAATATGCCAAAACTTGAGGCTCCAGGACCAGTGGTGCAATGGGTAACACATCTGACTATGGATCAGAAGACTGTAGGTTCAACTCCTGCCTGGCTCAGTTGACACATTTTTTCTCAGGGACATTTACTGCTGATCATAGACTCATTCTGCAAATAACCATCTAACCAAGGTCAATTAGGGAACACGGGCATAACATGACTAGGCTTGTAAAGATCCTAGGCTAGTAACGTCCTATGAACCTATTATGTGTAGATACAAGGACATGGTTTCAGAGCAATGAAAGCATTCTCACTATTTCTCGGTATAGTGCTTATTACATCTTCAGACCTACTGGTAATTATGAGAGAATATCAGTATTTGTCAAGGATATCATCACCTCACGATAGGTTCCTCAAGATACCACGTTTGAACTCCTAGATGCCAAATACATCAGAAAAAAAGACTATTTACCACTTTGTAGCTTGTTATAGAACACCCTCTATGTCCCCTTCCGGGCACAATAGCTATCTTAACAAATAAGCTAAAAGCCCCATTAAATGCAACACCTTTCTACTGGGGACTTCAATTATCCATAAATAAACTGGAAGACCTACCTTGCTACTGGTCAGCATGGCTGACATTTCATTGGCATTATAAATGCTAACTCTCTTTTACAAATAGTTATCCAACCTACTCGGGTGCCCTGGGATCCCTGATCAGGTCCTCTGAAATATGGGCTCTTCTTGCACATTTCATTATGTATCACCCTGTCTTGTTAAATCAGACCATAAATCAGTGACCTTTTCCTTTAAAACTGCTGGTACTTCCCCTGCAAATGCCTCTGTTTTAGGGAATTCTCAAAAGTAAACCTTCACTTCCTTGATGACCTAAATAAATTCTGTTGTAATCCTTCTCCAATGGATCCCATTGTCAAAGCTGCTGCCTATTCCTCTAATATCTACTCCCATTTAAGTAGTTGTACTAATAAGGCAATCACTCTCCTGAGCAAATATAATCAGAATTGTAAAAACAACCCCCTGATATGATATATCCGCATAAATAAATTATACAAGACAAAGAAATTCCTTAATGCTTATAAGAGGTCTCATTCTACCTACCTTTAGAGCACTCTTAAGGAAACTAGTAAAATGCTTAAAGGAACCGTTAGGAAGCTGAAATATGTTCATGAACTTGAAATTGCTGTTAAAACCAGAACTAGTTACAAAGCTTTTTTTACCTGTGTCTTGAAGTTCAGAACTAATACCCAACAATATTCAGAGCTAGTCCACAGTAATACTGCACACTCTGCCCCTAAGGAAATATCTAATATCCTAAATGAAAATTTTAGTGCAAATTTTACTCCACCTGAAGTTATAGCTATTCCACAATCCCAGCTACCCACTTTAATTACTATGGAACAAGTCCTCTCAGCTCTCTCAAAAGCTAACATTTTATCCATGGGTCCTGATAATATACCAGGATGCCTGGCTATCAGTGCCAAATATGGGCTAGCTGAACATCTACTTAACCTCTTTAATCGAAGCCTCTTCACTGGTTACATTCCTGAAGCCTGGAAAACAGCCATTGTAATGCCATTATACAATCATGGGTCAACTACAGATCCCAGTTAAGTACAGATGTATGTCTCACAAGCCTTATATGTAAAGATATGGAGTGTCTTATCTCAGAACTCATTGATCTGGACATTGAAAAACCCTGGACCATCACCAGTTTGGCTTTGTCAAAGAACAGAGAGATTGACCTACTGCCAACTGTGATACTGAGAAAAGATAAGTGTTTATTCTCATTTTTTGTCTGCATTTTGATTTACTACCTCTGTAATCTGTACAACTGTACTTCTTCTTGCTTGTGCCCACCCACCCTCCCTGTTCTTGTTTTGGTGTTAGTGTTGGTGGCTCTGGAATTGCCCGGCCCTCCTGTAAGTCTGTATTTGAACACTCTTCCTGAGTCCATCTCATTTGCTCACTTAACCGAATACAGTGAGATCATATTCTGAGTCTAGTGTTCACTCTACATAATAGAGAGAGAATATTTGAGGCCAACCCACTTAGGTTCTTCCCTCATCTCTCCTTGCACTTTACTAACAAAAAAAAAATTAATCTGCTTTTACTGTATTTGTGTTTCCTCCTACTTTATTTTGCTTTTGCCTCTTCTTAAAAGTACTCAGTTTTATTTATTCTGCTGCACTTATTGCTGCTTGGTAGTAGCCTGATTAAATTGTAACTGTTATTCTAAGTCTTTTGGTTTAAGCATTTGGGCTTCATACCGGTTGTTTTACATTAAGAAGGTTTGTGACCTGCACTGTTGTGGCAGGACAGGTAGCCTATATCCTTCTAAGCCGGGAATTGCTAATTGAAAGCTCAGTGTCTGCTATTCTAAAAGTGTATTAGTTCTGGTTTAAGCACTTGGGCTTCAGGCCAGTTATTCTACATTAAGAAGGTTTGTGGTCTGCACTCTTGTGGGAGGAGAGGCTGGATTCTGCCCTTCTGAGCTGGGAATTTCTGGTCACAGGCTTATTGTGCCTGCTTATTCAAACTGTTTCTTTCTGAAATTGGTGTGCCTTGTTGCTGTAGCATAGGACCAGATTCAGGCCTGCTGAATCTATCTTTGTTTGTATAACTTCAGCACTGATCCAGGCCATCTTTTTTAGAGAAGGTTCCCCTGCACCCTAGTAGCGGCAGTGTGCAGTTAGAACTTGTCTGATTGAAGACTGCTGGAACAGGGCTCAATTTTGAGTTTTTTTCTGGTTAATTGGGTAACTTGTTTAAATCGGACGGTTCATTTTCTATTGTTTTATATATATATATATATATATATATATATATATATATATATATATATATATATATATATATATTTGCACTTTATTCATCTGTTTTTACTGTATTTGTGTGTCTGCCTACTTTATTACTAGGGGCAATGACTACAACTCTGAACTGAGATATATAACAATAAGCATCGTTTTATGTGCATTTAAAGTGTTTTTTGATTGTATCTGCTTTATTTTCTGAAGAAAAAAAATATATATACTTGTTTCTCACCTTTCTAAGCTAGTATAGTCCAGTTTTCAGGTTAGCGCTGAATTCAGGGCTGTGTTACAAATCTCTGTGTTTGCCCATACCTCACTTGGATAGAAGGAAGTTTCTCTGTTCACCTGTGAGAGAGGGGAGCTTTGAGCAGCCTATCTGCACCTGGAAGAGTGGTTTCAGCCCAGAAAGTAGTAGTTTATTGGCCATTTTGGGCTAATTTCTATCTCTTTCATTTCCCTGCTATAAAACCGCATTTTCCCGGTTTTGCGCTTTGCAGCACCGGTTAGCTGGGGTATAACTATTCCCAGCTCCACAAAGTCTCCTCTTCAATTTTTCCCCTGGAACTAGACAAACTTTCAACTTAAGCACTCAAGCCATTCATTTCTCAGCCCGGCACTTGCTCAAAACCCATAGCAAGCACTTATAAACCCTAGTACTACAGAAGGACAAGGCTCTCTATTTGACCTTACCAGCCATTCAGTAAAACAGTTTACTGTACCTATCCAGGCATGTCCAAAGGTCAGTTTCAGGTGTACTCTCCAGTCCAAATGGTGAATCTGGGCATTTTGAGGCAATGTTACAACTGCCTCATGTACACAGACAACCCTCTCCTCCTACCACCAAACACTAATACATGCGAGAGATGCAATTATATAGCCAAACTGGAGGCTAAGCTCTCTCAACCCAAGACTGGGTCAGACAGTCAAGAGGAGAAGGGAAATACTGGCATCACACCACCAGTCTCACACAGACCCATTAAACCAGCACCGGCAAGAAACACACTTAAATACACAAAAATATACTTGGAAGCTCTAAATAAAAATCTGCAAAAGCAACAGAGCCCTCCAAAGCAGACATCCAAGCAACCTCTGCCCCCCCAACACAAACCATGAAACACATACTTCACAAAACCAGTGTGCCACTCAATCACAGCCCTCAAGGCAAAATAACATACCCAACATACTAGTAATAGGTGACTCTATAGTCAGGCACACTGACGTCCCACTCACTAGGCTGAATAAGGAGAAGGTTACTGTTAGCTGCCTGTCAGGTGCCAGGATCCGCCACATAACACAAGCACTCAGGTCACTCTAGAACAAGTACAAATACGACTCTGTCATTGTCCATGTTGGTGAAAATGACCTGAGCCATACCACCCTGGACTACATGAAAAGAGACATGGAAGAGCTCTCTGATCACGTAGCCCAGGCCAGTATGACCCTGACCTTGAGTAGCATCCTACCCTCACCAAGAATGATACCACGGTATAATGAAAAAACTATCAATTTCAACAATTGGCTAAGTTTCTGGTGTCATTCAAAGGGGATCCAGTGTCTGTCAGCCTGGATGACATGCTCGACAAGCCACGCTGCTTCGCTAGAGATGGCTTGCACTTGTCACCCTTAGGCTTTCAAATACTGGCCAAGGCTCTTGTCACCCCCATAGTGCCTTTTTTAGGCAAGGCTCAAAAGACAAACCCACCGCCGTAAATAGCACAAGTAACAAAAATCTGAGGGTAATACTACTCAATGCCAGAAGTCTAAACCTCAAAATGCACGCACTCGAGGCACGCCTCAGTATGGAGAAAATCTGTATATGTGCAGTAACAGAAACCTGGTTTAAGGCTCCAGAGAGCACCCCAGCACTACCAGGCTACAACTCATACCATACATTTCAGCCACAGAACCCGGACCAAAATACAAAAGGTGGGGGAGTATCAATATTATTAAGGATACCAGCACCTCTAGGTTAGTGGCACAGCACGATGCTTCAGAGATTATCCACATGCAACTAACAATGGGCAAAACTGCAATTCAAATTGTAGCTTGCTACAGATCACCCACCATGTCCGGGACCCCCATTCTGCATTTCTGGAAACACTGGGTAACATAAAGGTCCTACCAAACACCCTAATATTGGGTGATTTCAACTACCCAAACATTAACTGGGAGAACTACTCAAGTACTAACTCCCTTGCCCAACATTTCCTAGAATTTATAAACTCAAATGCCCTGGAACAACTGGTCAACACTCCCACCAGAGGTGACAACATATTGGACCTGGTCATCACCAACATGGGTGACCAGTGTTCCACACCGGAGGTCAACCCCTCACTGGTTAGATCTGACCATAAACAAATCACGTTGGATATCCACATTCTGCCCCCACCCCCCAGACAAGGAAACCACAGTGAAAAACTTTTCAAAAGCAAACTTCACGTTACTTAAGACGGAGGTGGAAAGTTTCAAAGCCCCCATGCTGAAGGATAATGCTGTCCAAGCTGCAAAATCCTTTACTAATGCATTCTACAGGCACCTACAAGAATGCATGGATTGTGCTATCACAAGCAAAACCAAGACTCACTCCTCCAAGAAAAGGAAACCAGTCTGGTGGACCCCTGCCATAAACAAGCTATACAATAGAAGGAGGAAACTAGTACAGAAAAGAGTAAAATCCCAAGAAGGGAAGACATCCCTGATCAGTATCAGCAAGAAACTACGATCCCTCATAAAATCGTCCAAGGTGAGCTTTGAAAGAAAACTTGCCAAGGACTCCAAAGATAACCACAAGGCATTCTTTAGCTATGTCAAGAATCTAAGTGGCAATGCTGAAATCTGCTCAGAGTTAGTGCAGAATGGCACAAAATACACTGAACCAGCCGATATTGCCAACATCCTGGCAGACAGGTTCAGTGCAAACTTCACCCCCCTCTCACCCCCAAAAGGGCCCATAACCATACCAGAAGAATGTAGAGCCCCTGAAATCACAGACACTCAGGTTAAAATAGCCCTCTCCAAAGCCAAAAACACAGCATCAATGGGACTGGACAGTGTCCCAGGCTGCATCCTACACGAGCTCAAAGACGAACTAACTCCTCACCTAAACACACTGTTCAAACTCAGCCTCTCCACAGGCTACATATCCATAAAGTGGTGCACAGCAATGGTTATTCCACTCCACAAAGGTGGAGCCACAACAGACCCCGGGAACTATCGCCCTATAAGCCTGACTAGCTATGGAGCACATCATCATGGAACTGATTAACAGAGACATTGGGAACCTCCAAACACTGGATCCTACCCAGTTCGGCTTTGTTAAGGGCAGATCATGCCTCCTAAACCTGGTGGACTTCTTTGAGACAGTTACCTAGGCTATAGATGAGGGAAAGGTGGTACACACAGCCTACCTAGACCTCTCAAAGGCCTTCAATACCATTCCCCATTCTGGTATTATAGACAAGCTCACCAGCCTGAACATAAACCTCTATGTCACAAGATGGATTGCCAATTGGCTCATGGACAGAGCCCACATGGTGAGAGTTGTGGGAGCCATGTCTGACTCTAAACCGGTTACAAGTGGCATTCCCCAGGGCTCAGTCCTAGGACCCCTCCTGTTCGGCATATACTTCTCAGAGGTACAGACAAGCACAGGAGGACTATGGCTGACCAAGTTCACAGACGACTGCAAACTAGGGGCTATAATTGACTCACCAGCTGACACAGACATCCTCCAAAAGGGTCTCACTGAGATGGATACCTGGTGTCAAAATCACGGCCTCAAGCTAAATGCCAAAAAGTGCATAGTGATTACCTTTAGAAATAACAAAGTACCTATAAACTACCACATAGGTGGTAGTCCCCTAAATACAGAAAACGTAATAAGGGATCTTGAAACCCAAGTAAATAGTAATCTCTCCTTTGATAATCACATTGCCAAAGTGGTTAGAAAATCCTTCTATGTGGCCCACCTAATCACAAAAGGTTTTGCATCCAGATCAAAAGAGGTCATTGTGTCCCTCTACAAATCACTCATCAGACCCACCATAGAGTACAACGCCCCATTTGGAATGTACCTTACAAGACACCTGCAACAGCTGGAAAGACCACAGAAGTACCTCACCAAGAGGATCACTGGCCTCAAACAGATTCCCTATGCAGATCCACTGAAGAAACTCCAGCTGTACCCAGTTGCATACCGCCTGCTCAGATGTGATCTCTGCCTGACATATAAAGCCATGTCCAACCCAAAATTGATGGACATGCTCCATGTAAAGAAAACCTTATCCCCTCAAGCAACACGCTCTAGAGATCTAAACCTCACCACAACAATAAATAGGATGTGCTGGAAGGATAGATTCCTGTCCCAGAGACTTCCCATGCTTTGGAACAAGATTCCAATCTACATTAGGCAGAGCTGCTCGCTAGCACTCTTCAAGAGAAACCATGATGATTACCCCGGGGATCACTTCAGTGGCTCTGCTGGACAGAGGCACAGGGTACTAATCTAAGGGGGTGGCGAAAGCCAACGCATTCTGGCTAGGCTTATAAATGCCTTCGGGCAGATTGCCTAGGACCTACCTATGAACCTAAGGTCCTGCCTCTTTAACCTTATTCATTTCTAGGAAAATGTAATCAGAGCAGTGGATAGTAGTTAAGCAGTGCATACAGCACATCTGCACCTAGCCAAGTCCTTTGACACTATTTCCCACCACCATCATCATCATCATCATCAATCCCCTTTTTCCCATTTACTACTTGAGGTTTGGGTGTCACTTGTCAACTGTTGCCATGTCTTTTGATTCAATGCCACTCTCCTAACTTTTTTGGCAGTCATCCCTGACTGTCACAGGTCTTCTCTCTCACACAGTCCATCTAGATCTTTGTTAGATGCCTTCATTTACTCTTGCCTTCTTCCTGTCCTTCCCAAATCTTCTTCACCAGACTGACTTCTGCCTTTTTGCATATTCCCAAACCACCATAATCTGTTCTCTTTGACCTTCTCTGCAATTGGACCTACTTTGGTTTCTGCTCTGATGTCCTCATTTCTTCATGTGTACCATAGTGTGCATCTTACCACCTGTCTCAGATACTTCATCTCCTTCATCTCTAGCTTCTTCAGCTGTTCTGTCCCAACTGCTTAGGTTTCTGTGCCATATTGTGCCCAGGTTTCTGTACCATACAGTAGTACTGGCTGCATCACTATTTCATACAGCTCACTTTCCACTGGCATTCTTCTGTTATACATTATCTTGACACTCTGTTCCAGTTGGCTGCAGCCCCTCTGATTCCAGCTTTGACCTCCTCATTCAGACTTCCCTTCTCCTCAACCCCCCTTCCCCAGATATTTGAAGCTGTTAACCTGTTCTGCTATATCCCATTCTATCTCAATGTTCAACTTCTTCTGCCCTCCACCATTTGCTGTCATTACAACTGCGTTATCTGTACTTGGTTTCATCTTATATGCCTTCAGTTTTCCATTCCATTCCCCTATCCTTTACTGTCATTCTTGCTCGGAGTCTGCCAATAATACCATATTGTTGTATAAAGCAACTTTGTTTACCTGTTCCTTGCAACTTGTTTGTTGATAGTCCATCACCAGTATGAACAATAGAGGGCTCAGAGCTGAATCCTGATGCACACCCACTCCCACTGGGAACCCCTCTGTGAAACAGAACACTGTTTGTACTTAAGACATTGGGTCCTTGTTCAAAGTCTGCACTAATTCTACCAATGTTTCTGGGACTTTGAACCATAGCAGGCTTGCCCAAATCAGCTTTCTTGAAACCGTGTCATATGCTTTCTCCAAATCTAGGACATTATTCCCCATGCAGACATTATTAACAGATTTGTAAAGCTGAATATAAATTGTTATATTATGTGGTGGATAGCTAACTGGTTGCCTGACAAGAAACCATTTGGCAAAAAAGTTACCAGTGGTAACCCACACAGCTCACTGTTGAGTCCTCTCCTATTTGGTATATATTTCTAAGACCTTCAAGCCAACACTCTTAGTTTGTGTTATCTAAGTCTGCAGATGACTGTAAATCGGGTGATGTTATTCGAACTTCCACTGACTCACAATTGCTCCAAAATAGATTAAACTATGTTAACAACTGGCACAAGGACAATAGCTTCAAATTAAATGTGAAAAAATGTATTATATTTATTTTGGTAAACAAAATATTTTCTAATACTATATAGATGACACTGTCATAATGGATCTAGGTGCTCTTCTTGTTAATTCCTTATCATTAGACCATCATGTCTCTACAATAATTTGGAAAGCCTTCAGTGTAGTGCATCTAATTTCCAAAGGCATCTTCACATGATCCAAAGAAATCTTAATTCTCTTTTACTCATATCATCTCTCCCATTCTTGAATAAAATGCACCTTTTGGCATTTATTTCTCTAAACACATCACTCAACTTGAGAGATCTTGGAGACTCATAACTAAAAAGATTGGTGACAACAAAATTCTTAGTTATCAGGACTGACTTGCTGCCCTCTCCCTTTATTAAGTCTCTTAATAGAATCCTCTGTGGAGATCTGTGTCTAGCCTTTCAAGCCATGAAAGAGTCAACCCTCTTTGACCTATTCCTTCACAGAACAAATGGTACCTCAAATACTCAGTTAAAGGAATTAAACCTTCAACCAATTAATCTCACATTAGAGAGATGGATTCATATCCCAACATATCCCTCACCTCTGGAACAAACTTCCATTACATGTCAAACAGAGTATCACTCTTACCACCTTCAAGGTAACCCTAGATAATTGGATGGATAGCCTTAGGTTCTTCCCTGGTCTATTTTGCTATTTCATCTTGCTCTTCTTGAGGCTATTTTTATTTTACTTTATTTTATTTTATTTATTTGGTTTGACTTGTAATGGCCTGCAGACTGATTGCCTAGTACTTTTGAACTTATGAACCTATGATTTACCTCTTCACCTACTCATTTTCTTTGTTTTTTTGGGGGGTGGGGTTTGGTTGATTGTGTGGTTTTCATCTAATTGGATTTGCTTAGATTTAGGATTAACTGGTAACTATAAAAGTATTATATGATACTATTTATTATGATATGTTACTGACCGCACACTATGTTTTATATCAATGCTTGCAGTTTGATCTCTGTAATTTTACCTTGTACCCCAGCCTTATGTGTAAAATGATATCACTAAGTTTAGACCACCATCCTATTTAGCTAATGAAAAATAAATAATAATCCTAACTGACAAAGGTAAGCTAGCCTTCAGATTGGCTGAACCCTTTATACCTCTGACTGAGCTACATTAAACAGTACCTGATATGAAGCTTGGGTGTGTTTTGCACATTCTTCTCACTCTGAACTGGGTTTTACCTCTTTCAGTGCCAGGTGCAGAATCATGTATCTGGTCTGGGTAAGTGCCTTCTCAGCATCTATACAAAAACACTGGTCCCTCATCAATCCATTTTCAAAACCACTTATTCTGCTAAGGGTTGCAGTGATAGAAAACTGAGTGGAGTGCCCAGACTTACTTATCTTTAACAACAGTCTCTAGTTCATTATGTGGGATCTCCAGGTACTGCCACTGATGCTGAAAAATGTAATACCTCCATAATGTCCTGGGTGTATCCCAGAGATTCCTCCTACTGGGCCATGCTTAGTACATATGTGAGAATCCCAGGGAGGGATCCTGACTAGGTGCCCAAATCACCTCAACTGGCTTCTCTCAACACAGATGAACAGTGGCTGTACTCCAAGGTACTCCCAGAAAGACAATCTCCCTCACAGAAAGTCAGCCCATCAGAACTCTTCTTTTTTTTGTATCCGTGATCTTACCCTTTCAATCAACATTTAAAGCTCATACTCATATATCAGGAAGGGGATACAAATGGACCAGTAAAATGAGACCTTTATTTTGTGAATTAGTTTTCACTTCACTGCATTCTGATATGATTCCTTCAGTATCTTCTGCCACCCCTACACCCTACCAGTGATCATTCTCCTGATTCACTCTACTTCACTCAAGAAGAAAAATTCCCAAGACACTTAAACTCTTCCACTTAAAATAGCAGCATTCCATGTCATGCAGCAAGAAGTTTACTCTTTTCAGGGAAACAGCCATGCCTTCTGGCCTGGATGTGCTGACTTTCATCTCAGTTGTTTCACATTCAGGAGTGAGCTACCCCAGTGCATGCTGAATATCACAGACACTTGAAGCCAAGATGACAGCATCATCAGCAAACATGCACCCCTCTAATCTCTGAACAATATGCCTTCCAAATTTCAACTACACCTTAACATTGTGACTATGAAAGTCAAGAACAAACAGGGAGAAAAGACACACCCTTGGCAAACTCCCATGCCCATTCTGAATGCATTCAGTTTAATATCAAGAACACAGACACAGTTCTTTGTCCTCAAATACAGTATCCAAATGGCTCACAGTAGTGGCCCTGGGACACTGCACTGTCATAGCACCTCCTAAATCATATTTTGGGATATGCTTTGATATGCCTAGTCAAGGTCCTCAAAACACACGTTGACAGTATTAGTAAACTCTCATGGCCCTGCAACATCTGTGCATATCCAAACAGTTGAGCCACTGTTGCACAGTCAACATAGAAACTGCATTTCTGCTCCTTAATTAGAGGCTTGAGTAACTGATAATTTTACCTGCCCAGCACCCTGCTAGTGGTTTTCCCAGAGAGGAAGAGGAGCATGATCACCTCTACAACTAGAACATGCCCTCTGCTTTGTTTTCCTGAAAATGGGGACCACCAGCCCAGTTTGTAAGCCCACAGGTGGTATATCACTCCCTTCCACATAATACAGAGACCTGTTAACCATAGCACACCAACAATGTCCATCACCTCCCACATTTCTAGCCAGATATCATCCACATCCACAGCTTTACAAAAACAGGAGTGCTTATTCACTGAAATTATCACATCGATACAAATGGATCTAGTCCCCACCAGTTGCTTCTGATATTACCTCCACAGAAGAGGGCATGTCTACTGGATTCAGGAATTAAATATGTGTTCTGCCTCCTTCAGTCAATGACCCCAGTTTAGGTCAGTGTTTCTCTTACTACTGCTGAGAACATTCTGGGCAATATCCTGGATCTCTCTCCCTCTCTCTGGAGTTAGTGGATGGGTTGTCAGAATTTTTTTTTTCCCTCAAAAATCTAAATCCGTTATTGGAGCATTGACTGTCACATGAAATTAAAACCATAATCAGAGAGAGCGAGAAAGAGAAACAAAGGTATGATCAATGTAGAAACTACAGGGGAATATTTTCCCACATACCAATGTTATTGTAAATTAAAAAGGAGTAATCTGGTTAACAATAAATTAGTTGCTGTGTTTAATGCATAAACAAGGGAAATACTATTACTGTAATCCTAAAAGCAAGCTTTCCAAGAATATTCATTCAACCACTAGACGTATGATAACCAAAGGAAGTCATGCTGTCATATGTGGCCAGTGGTTTAACTAGAACTTTCTTGGCTCCTTAGTAACATTTTCAACAGGTATGCCCCAAAGGTTATACAGGAGATATGCAGGATTGTTGAAAAGGAATTCTGGCAACAAAGTGATTTTAAGTCAAAGTTCCATTACTCTAATGAAGTACGATGGCTACCAGACCCATAAATGTTCTGGAAGCCTAGATGATCTGTGGTGCATTTTTTTGGCTTGTTAAGAACAGTTAAACTAGGTCAACATGTCCAAGCCACCTACAAAGAAACTATATTGGGTTCCAAGGCAAAGACAGAAAGATAAAGAAGACAGTCAGACACCCTTCATAAGGGACGCCAGCAACAACCTACTTACCAGTCGACAGGACATCAAAGCATCAAAGGCAGATGAAAGGAGTACTTCCAGCAGCTTTTCAATGAAGAAAACTGCACAGAACCTGTACTGCCCCAGACACAACTTATGATGAGAGAAGAGGAGGAGCCCACCATAGAAGAAGTAACAGTAACACAAAGGAAAACAAAGTCAGGTAAAGCAGCAGGCTCACATGAGCTCATAGCAGATATGATAAAGAGGCTGGGTGAGATAAGGGGACAAATGGCTCCTGAGGGTACTCATAGCAGTGTGGAAAGTAAGGTGTATAACAGATGACTAAAGAATAAGTATACTAGTGCCAGTGTTCAGGAACAAAGGGAGCATCCACAACTGTGGGGAGTGCAGAGGTATCAAACTCCTGTCACAGTGCATGAAAGTTCTGAAGGGGGTGGCTGATAAATGAATACACACTATGGTAGAAAGTAAGATGGGAGATGTATTCAGATCAGGATGCAGCACAACTGACCTGATGTTTGCAGTGAGACTGATAGCTGAGCAGAAGCTAGAAATGAGGAAAGAGTTCAACTGGACATTCCTAGACTTGGAGAAAGAATATGACAAGGTCCGAAGAACCTGATTTAAGCAGCCCTGTGGTGGTTTGAAGTCCCAGAAACATTGGTAGAATTAGTGCAAGCTATGAAAAAGACCCAATGACTCAAGTATCGACAGTTTTCAGCCTCACATGGGGGTTCCCAGTGGGGAGTGGGTGTGCATCAGAGTTCAGCTCTGAACCAACTGCTGTTCATACTGGTGATGGACTACATTAGCAAACAGGTTGGAGGGGACAGATCAACAAAGTTGCTGTATGCAGATGATGTGGCATTACAGGCAGACTGAGCAAACTCTTCCACAAAGGGTAGGGGACTGGAATGTAAAACTGTAAGCACATGGGATGAATCTGAGTGCAGATAAGACATTAGTAATGACAGCAAATGGGGGAATTCAGAAGGAGCTGAGAAGTGAGACAGAAGGGAAGATAGTGGAAAAGGTTAACAGCCTCAAGTATCTTGGGAGGGGTAGTTGAGTAGAAGGGAAGTCTGAATGAGGAGGTCAAAGCTAAAATCAGAGTGGCTGCAACCAACTGGCATAGAGTGCCTGGTGTAGGATATAACAGACGAATGCCAAAGAAGCTGAAAAGTAAGGTATACAAAACAGTGGTGACCAGTACTACTGTATGGTACAGAAACCTGGGCAGTAAAGGAAGAGCAGATGAGGAAGGTAGAGGTGATGGAGATGAAGTGCCCTGTGCGACAGACAAAGAAATGAAGACATAAGAGCAGAAGCCAAAGCAACACCAATTGAAGAAAATGTGAAAGAGAACAGATTATGGTGGTTCAGGCACATGTGCAGGAAAGCAGAACACAATCTGGAGAACAAGATTTGGGAAAGGCAGGAAGAAGATGAGAATTAACAAGGGTGTCCAGCAAAGAGGTGCATGCATTGTATGAGAGAAGACCTGCGACAGTCAGGCATGACTGTCAAAAAAGGCAGGATAGTGGCATTGGATAGTCTACCCAATCAGTCCAAATTTAGATAAAAAAATACTAGCAAAGACAGCAGATTTACATCTGGATACCAGAAATGGCAGCAGTTGACACAATATCCAACCCCATGTAGAAAATGGGAAAAAAGGGGGTAATGATAATAAATAAAAGTTAAACTAAGTGTTATTTTAGAGATTTTTAGCATGCAGGAAATGGCATATAACCTTGTAATTGTCCTCAGGTAATCCCAAACATCTTTAAATGAATCGATTGTTTTATAATGAACTATCCCTTTAGGCAATTTATTTCATAACAATAATATTATGTTGTTAAAGGAATGCTTCCAGCAATAATATTTCCAAAATAATCTAATTTATTAATAACAGAGTTCCATTCATGACTAACCAAGATTTAAAAATAAAACATAAATTATTTTGCCCAATCAGTCTAATGAAAACATGCACTCACAAGTGTGTGGGTGCACACACACACACACACACACACACACACACACACACACACACACACACACACACACACACACACACACACACACACACACTTTCATTTAAATACATAGTATACAAGGTATAAAATAATTTTAAGAAATGCTAGCACCATAGTGTGGTAGTTCCTTTTTGCTAATGACTATTACTATCAGACAGTTTAGTGCACATAATTAAGGCTATGAGCTGTTAGGAAACTTCATCCTCTAGTCCTGGGTATGATTTTTTTTAGTCTCCATTGATCTACTCTGTTAGTGATCCTGGGTAACCCTGAAAAGAAACACTTGTACCTAGTGAGTTTATTTAGTTAACAAACAGAATAAACTGCAGTGATACAGACTGTGATTTATTTATTTACTGTCGGGTCCCTTAACTTCCAGCAAGTGACAGTTCCATGAAGGCTCAAGCAGACAAAATAACTCAGTTTAAACTTCATCCCAAAAAGCTGTGAAAAAGGGTGCTTTTGAAAAGGCAAGCTCATGCACCCCATATTTGTGGGTGTTTACCCCATGCCCCCTTGCTTTATTTATAAACTTCATGGTTATACAACCACAGACTAAAGAAAAAAAATCAAATAGAAAAGAAATTACTGCCAGAGTGCAAATAGAAACTACACCTGCAGTCAATTTCTATGGAGAACAGTGATCGGGGAGTTCAACATCTGGGAGATGAACTTGACAACTTAATGCTCAAAGAAGAGTAGGGCACCATCTGGAGAAAAGGGATGGATTATTATGGACAAGCAAAGCAGATGTTGAGAAATGTAATACATTTCAGTAAATATAAATCAACAATTGTTACTATTGCAGAGGGAATAAAAAAGGAAGTGGGCAAAGTAATAATAAATAACATAATGCAGCTTTGACAACACGGCCACGTGCTGATCCTTTGTGGGAAATTGTGGCAGAACAAATTAATTTGCAAACTCCAGGAATAAAAGAGCTCCTTACTGCTTCCTTTCCTGAACGACTCTATCGGTCAATAATCATTTAAATCACCCTATTTGTATTTAGGAAATACTGCTTCCTATTAAATCAAGCACATCATTTTACATTTACTTCATTTACTCATTCATTTTTCATACCTAGTTTATGATACTTATGGTTGTTGGGAAGCCACAGACTGTCTTGAAAAACAGTGAGCACAACATAAACAATCAATCCTGGAGGGCGTAACAGTCCTTCACAGGACACGCACACACACACACACACACACACACACACACACACACACACACACACACACGCACACAGACACACACACACACACACACACACAGACACACACACACACACACACACACACACACACACACACACACACACACACACACACACACACACACACACACACACACACATATACACACACAGACACACACACACACACACACACACACACACACACACACACACACACACACAAACAC
Organism: Protopterus annectens; assembly: GCF_019279795.1. Lineage (NCBI taxonomy): Eukaryota > Metazoa > Chordata > Ceratodontiformes > Protopteridae > Protopterus > Protopterus annectens. Next base: position 93,438,064 of record NC_056730.1, on the reverse strand, counting down.
ATATGCGCATGGAGACACACACACACACACACAGACACATACACGCAAAGAGGCACACACATGCACAAGCACCCACACACACACCTACACACATACACAGACACATACATGCAAAGAGACACACACACGCATGCACACACACCCACACACATACGCGCACGGAGAGATACACAGACACATACACGCACAGACACACACACACAAACAAGCACAGACACACACACACACACACATACATACACGCACAGAGACACATGCACAGACAGACACATATACGCACACAGATACACACACACAGCAACACAGAGACACACACGCACAGACACATACACGCACACAGACACACACACAAGTACCTACAAGCAGTTTGGATGCCAGTTCTCAACTAACTGTATATCTTTGGGATGTGGGTGAGAAACAGAGCATCCACTCAAAATGTATGTGGACAGAGTAAACATATACGGATTCTGCACAGAGGACATCCTGTCCAGAACCAAGGACTGTGAGACAGCAATGCTAACACACACTTTTAATTCCATAGAACAACGTTCTGTCTAACATAAATAGAAGTCAAACAGTCATTGCCACACCTCTCACTTACAGATTTTACAAATGGTATTTTACAGAGAGGAATATCTATGTTTTAGGAATACTTAATTTAAAAACTGATACATAAAGAAACCAATTATGTATTTAAATGGGTACATTCTCTGTGTTGATGGTTTACAGTAATTAGACTGCTTATCTTTACCTATAACTTGGACTCCAGAAGATGAATTTGTAAAACTCTTGTTAATTACTGTTATTTTAGGTCCCCTTTTCTGCTACAATGTTACACACACAAATGACATCACTGGTACATAAAGCAATCAAATAGCCCCACACAAATTATTCATGCCCTATTTACCTTCATTTTTCCCAACAGCCAATAATCACTCATAGTTAGTTTTAGCAAAGAAAAGGGTATTTGAATTCCAAACATTCACATTTTTAGATAGAGGCTACAGCACTTTGCCTTGAATTGAGTTGCTTTACACCTTAAAATGCTATTCTAGCAGCCTCCATAGTCAAAATAAAGCTAACACTAAATCTTCTGAACATTGGAGAAGCCCAAAGCAAAACTTTTGTAGTATTCCTCATTCTCACAACATGAATAGAATTAAGCCATTATTTCATTGTTGCTAATCTGCTAAACCATTCCTTGTAGCACTTATTTAAAATTCAAAGGACAGGAGGGGTGTTTTGTTTCTTCCAAAATGCTAGACATCATACCTCTCAGCCTCTTAGCACAAGAAATCTGGCAAAGCCTAAAATAATGGTGGAGGCAAAGGCCCAAAAGAGTTTAAAATATTGTTCTTATAAACTTGGTAAAATGACAGAGTTTGCATTAGTATGCATTTCTGAAGGCTACAAAGTCTGAAACTCAAGTGTATGTCATTATTTAGTGACTTCTCACAAACTGAAAAGTAGGCGAGGATGAACGCAATGAGAGCCAGCAAACTGACAATAAAAAAAAAGAAACTTGCATTTATTAGTAAGCGCTTTCAGTGTGGATCATTGCCTCACCTTCATCAGACTGAAACAAAGTGGAAATCAATTAACATTCTTTATATAGAAAAAATCTAACAATCAATGAATTAAAACCTAAATTAGTGAACCCAGTTAATTCTTAAAAGGAAAAGCCTCCGTGCACATTCTTCAAGTTAAAAACAGTGTATCTTACCAGTATATTACTTGAAGTCATGTGCAAACATGAACACATTTCCTTTATCTTGTTGAATTAGTTAAAAATAAAAAGCAGCAATACATATTAATTCAAAAAATCCATAATAGTAACTTGATGCATGCTTTATTACCATAGACATCAAAGACCTCTACACAGTTATCCCCCAGGAAACTGGACTAAAATGGATCAGGGACTTTTTGGTCCTAAAAAAAGTAGAGGAGAACACCATATATGTAATCGAAACCTTATTGGAAATAGTTTTGACAAAAAATTTCATGGTTTTTGAGGGAAAACTGTATTTGCAGAAGTCGCCTACTTTTCAATTATTTAGTGACTTCAATCCACAGTGATTTGACACAAAACTATAAATTTTATGAGGAACATACCAAAAATATGAGGCAAAAATCTGGACATTTGAGAGGTATGAATATTGATCAGAAGTGTAAAAACTAAAATAATTTCAGTTTGCATGAGTAATTTAAGTTTTTTAGGAAAAATGCATAGTTTCGAGTTTCATAATACTTTTAATAAGTACAACAGATAAGTAAATTCAAAGTGAAGCTTCCACATCAGGAGTTTCTGACTTTGTTAAGGTTATGTTTCACAAAATGCCTGTGAAGAGCATCGAGTGAATAAATGAAATGTGATTCTTTTCCCGTTTTGCTTTTGTTTTAGTTACAATGACACCACTGACAACAAGGCAAGTTGCTGAAGGAACTGGTGTTTGCAAGCTTTACAAACTGTAGACTCAGTAGCCACTCTTTGTAAATTATCTTCAAATCCCAGCATGCAGGCAGCCTTTCAAGCTATCATTCTGCATTAGTTAGCGCTACACAATCAGCAGAACCTAAGCAACGCTCCTGTCAGTAACAGCACCTCTTTCACAGCTTCGCTCTTAAGAAATTATGTTTGTAACTTCAGCTGCATCTTATTATGTATCAAATGACTCAATAATACAGCTCATAAACCATGCATAAAATTACAGAAAACAATTTTCAAAAGCATATTCATACCTTAACCGAGAATTTTATCTTAAGATAATCTTTATATAAAATAATGACTGATTCTGTAGCTTATGATTAAAGTAAGTATAGTACCTATCTTTAAACTGATTGGATCTGAACCAAATGAATCAAAAGAAAACACAGATGCTACATAATATCCTGTACAGATATAGCACTACTGACGTTTCATGCTAAACATGTATACGTGGCTGGATAATAAAATATGTGCTACTATATGCAGAACGTTTTCATCATAGATACACCTGCATCTCAGTGCTATATTCTGTGTCATTATCCTCACATCTGAAAAAAGACAAATAACTTTGTTCCACTGAATCCTAAGGGCTGTAAATTGCCACTGTATATAGAATCAAAGCACCGTTGCAGGAGAATATGGCAAACAGGAAGAAGAGCTGTACTCACTGCAGAAGTGTCTGTTATAGCATAATAGCAATCATGCCAGTGATTTGGCAAAAAAATGAAGTGCCAGCGTCGTTGGACCCCCTACTATGCCTACAGCTCCACCCCTTGGCTCTCAGGTTTTGCATCATTATGTAGGCTGCCTCTGCTCTTTCTGGGAGAAAAAAAAAGAAATAAAACAAAGGCTGGGATTCATAGAAAAGCAGTGCAAGCCTGTGTATTACTAAATGGCATTGTTTATGTAGCGTGACAGGGCCAAAAAGCTAATCAGAAATATATCAGGGCCAGCACAGTCCTGGCATATTGAAAAATGGACTGCACAGACAAACACAGCTGCTGCACTATAGATGATGTGAAAGGGCAGCTGAAGGCCAGTACAGTGGACAAGCAGTGCTACAGACAGGTTTGTAACCAATGCAACAGGTATCACCACCAAACCAGTTTAGAGTGCAGAGGCACTCTCTTACAAGCAATGGCACACCGCATAGCTTCCACTGCAGACAGCCTACCCAGGGTCAGCACAGCAGAGTGGTAACAGATCATATTTAAGATAGGAAGCAAAGAGGGAGATAGGAAAAGTGAGAACAGCAAGCAAAAAATACTCACAAGGGTAACTATAAGGTATAAAAAGGGAGGGGAGGCAATATCTTTGGTGGATCAGAGAGATCCACATTTAATATATAAAGAAAAAAGGTTTGATGGGATTGGTAGAGCAGAATGGTTAGTGAAGAGATAGAAGGAGAAGGGAAGATATCAAGGGTAGACAAACAAACATAAAATGCAGACACATATACAGGGGCAGTATGCATATAAAATAACTGGATAACATTGGACTGACACAGACTGACATAGTGGGGATAGATGACAGCGGGGACAACTGGATGGTGACAAAAAGGCACGGAGAATGACAAAATAGAGATGGGGAACATCTTTGCAGGATGGGGGTAGGGTAGGGACCATGGATGATATTGCTGCTGAGGACCATAAGACGTCCAGCCATATACACCTTTAAGTAGACATATTTAAAAGTTCATGCCATCCTTTTCAAATAGTTAATAGTAATCACTTCTCAAATCAGACACTCCCTAAAATTAAAGAAGAGGAGCACATCCAAGAAGAAGTAAGAACAGCACCAAGGAAAATGAAGTCAGAGAAAATAGCAGGCTCAGATGAGGTCAGATTAGATATGGGTGAGTTAGGGGAGAAATGCTTAGACAGACTACTCATTGCAGTACGGAGAGAAAAGTGTATCCCAGATGACTGGAGAATAAGCATACTGGTGCCAGTGCACAAGAATAAAGGGACATTTACAACCATGGGCAATATAGATATCAAACTCCAATCATACCACATAAAAGTTCCAGAGAGGGTGACTGATAAACAAATACACAAAGTTGTAGAAAGTAAGATGGGAGATGAGCAGTTTGGACTCAGATCAGGATGCCGCACAACTGACCAGATGTTTTCAGTAAGACAGATAGTTGATAAAGAGCTAGAGATGAGGAAAGAGTGCAACTGTGCATTCTTAGACTTTGAGAAAGCATACAAAAAGGTCCCAAGAAAGCTAATTTGGGCAGTCCTACAGTGGTTCAAAGTCCCAGAAACATTGGTAGAATTAGTGCAGGATGTGTGCAAGTATCAAATGATATAAGTATGAACAGTGCTTAGACTCGCAGAGGGCTTCCCAGTGGGAGTGGCTGTACATCAGCGGTCAACTCTGAAACCACAACTGCTCATACTAGTGATGGACTACATTAGCAAGCAGGTTGGTGGGGACTGATCAAGAAAGTTGCTCTATGCAGATGATGTGGCATTACAGGCAGACTCTGAGCAGCTCAGCAAAGGATAGGGGAATAGAATGCAAAACTGAATGCACATGGGATGAAACTGAGTATAGGTAAAACTGTTGTAATGGCAGCAAACTGAAGAAATCTGGTGAAGATGATAACTGAGATAGAAAGGAAAATAGTGAAGCAAGTTTACAGTTTCAAGTACCTGGGAGGGGTGTTTGAGGAGAAGGGAAGTCTGAATGAGAAAGTCAAAGCTGAATCAGAGGTGCTACAACCAACTGGCACAGTGTGTCAGGGTAGTGTATGACAGACGAATGCCAGAGAAGCTGAAAAGTAAGATGTACAAAGCAGTGGTGCATCCAGTACTTCTGTATAGTACAGAAACATGGGCAGTGAAGGCAGAGCAGTTAAGAAAGCTAGCAGTGATGGAGATGATGTGCCAGAGATGGGTGGTAGGATGAACATTGCTGGACAGATAAGGAAATGATGATATCAGAGCAGGATCATAAGAAGCTTCAATTTCAGACAAAGTCAAGGAGAAAAGATGATTGTGGGTACATGTTCATGAAAGCAGAAGATAATGTGGTGAAGAAGATTTGGGACAGACATAGGTGACTCTATAGGCAGGCACACTGATGTCCCACTCACCAGGCTAAACAAAGAGAAAGTTATTGTCAGCTGCCTGTCAGGTGTCAGGATCCACCACATAACCCACGCACTCAGGTCACTCCACAACAAGTACAAATATGACTCTGTCATTGTCCATGTTGGTGTGAATGACCTGAGATGTACCTCCCTGGACTACATAGGTTCATAGGTAGGTACTAGGCTATCGGCCCAAGGGCCTACGTAAGCCTAGCCAACGAGGTTCCCTGGCTTATGCCACCCGAGAAAGTTATTTTCCTGTGCCACTATTGAGCAGAGACATAGAAGTGATCCCCTGGATGTATTTCCTATTTCCCATCCACTCATCAAGATTTTTCTTGAAGAGTGCTAATCAATAACTTTGCTTGACATAGATGGGTAGCCTGTTCCAGAGTATGGGAAGTCTCTGGGACAGGAATCTATCCCTCCAGCATGTCCTGTTTATTGTGGTGACAAGGTTTAGGTCCCTAGACCATGTAGCTCAGAGGGACTGGGATTTCTTTAGGTGTAGCATGTCCAACAGCTCTGGGTTTGACATAGCTTTATATGTTAGGCAGAGATCACCTTGGAGTAGTGATATGCTACGGAGTAAAGCTGGAGTTTTTTGAGACGGTCAGTGTAGGGCATCTGTTTGAGGCCAGTAATCCTCTTTGTGAGGTACTTCTGTGGCCTTTCCACTTGCTGCAGATGTCTTGTGATATACATTCCAAAAGGGGCATTGTACTCTATAATGGGTCCAATGAGTGTCAAGTAGAGGGGAACAATGACCTCTTTATTCCTGGATGAGAACCCCTTTATGATGAGGTGTGCCATGTAAAAGGCCTTCCTGATTACTGTGGCAATGTGACTATCAAAGAACAGACTACTGTCCATCTGGGTCCCAAGGTCTCTTATCATGCATTTGGTGTTAACTAGACTGCTGTCTATGTAGTAGTTCATGGGTACAGAGTTTTTACCAAAAGGGATGACAATGCACTTTTTGGCATTGAGCTTGAGGCCATGGCTCTGACACCAGGCATTTGTCTCAGCGAGGCCTTTCTGTAGGATTTCCACATTATTTGGGGACTCAACTATTGTTCCTAGTTTGCAGTCATCTACAAACTTCGTTAGCCAATGACCTTCTGTGTTAGCCTGTACCTCAGAGAAGTAGATACCAAACAGGAGAGGTCCCAGGACTGAACCCTGTGGTACTTCACTTGTCACTGGTTTGAGGTCAGATTCGGAGTGTGCAACTTTTACAGTGTGGGTTCTGTCAGTGAGCCAGTTGGCAACCCATCTTGTGATGTAGGGATTTATACCTAGTTTAGTGAGTTTAGCTATAATTCCAGAATGGGGGATGGTGTTGAAAGCCTTGGCAAGGTCAGATAGGCTGTGGGAACCACTTACCCTCATCTACGGCTTTGGTGACTGCCTCAAAGAAGTCGATCGGGTTCAGAAGGCATGATCTGCCCTTCACAAACCCGAACTGGGTGGGATCCAGAGTTTGGAGGTTACCAATGCCTTTGTTTATGAGTTTCATGATGATACATTCCATGGCTTTGCAGACCAGGCTCGCCAGGCTAATAGGGCGATAGTTCCCAGGATCAGTGGTGCCTCCCCTTTGTGGAGTGGGATAACTGTTGCTGTAAGCCATTCAGTGGGCACAAAGCCTGATGTGAGGCTATGATTGAACATGGTGCTTAGGTGGGGAGCCAGTTCATTCTATAGTTCATGTACCCACAAAGCATTCTATAGCTATGTCAAGAATCTCAATGGCAACACCCAGATCTGCTCTGAGTTATAGCACAATGGCACGAAAATTGCAGAACCAACTGATATTGCCAACATCCTGGCAGATAAGTTCAGTGCTAACTTTACCCCCCTCTCACCCCCTAAAGGGCCCATATCTGTACAGAAAGAATGTAGAGTCCCTGTAATCACAACTGCGCAGGTAAAAGGTGCACTCTCTAAAGCCAAAAACACAGCATCCCTGGGACCAGACAACATCCCAGGCTGCGTTCTACACGAACTTCAGAAAGAACTGGCTCCCCACCTAAGCACCATGTTCAATCATAGCCTCATGTCAGACTTTGTGCCTACTGAATGGTGTACAGCAACAGTTATAACACTCCACAAAGCGGGAGCCACCACTGATCCCAGGAACTATCGCCCTATTAGCCTGATGAGCCTGGTCTGTAAGGCTATGGAACGTATGATCATAGGACTCATAAACAAAGACATTGGTAACCTCCAAACTCTGGACCCCACCCAGTTCGGGTTTGTGAAAGGTAGATCATGCCTCCTGAACCTGATCGATTTCTTTGAGGCAATCACCAAAGCTGTAGACAAGGATAAGGTGGTTCACACAGCCTATCTTGACCTCACCAAGGCTTTCGACACCATCCACCATTCTGGAATTATAGCTAAACTCACTAAACTAGGTATAAATCACTACATCACAAGATGGGTTGCCAACTGGCTCACAGACAGAACCCACACTGTAAAAGGTGCAGACTCCAAATATGACTTTATACCAGTGACAAGTGGAGTACCACAGGGTTCAGTCCTGGGACCTCTCCTGTTTGGTATCTACTTCTCTGAAGTACAGGCTAACACAGAAGGCTTTTGGCTAGCAAAGTTCACAGACGACTGCAAACTAGGAGCCATAGTGGAGTCCCCAAATGATGTGGACATCCTACAGAAGAGCCTCACTGAGACAGATGCCTGGTATCAGAGCCATGGCCTCAAGCTCAATGCCAAAAAGTGCACTGTCATCCCATTTGGTAAAAACTCTGTACCCATGAACTACCACATAGGCGGCAGTCTACTTAATGCCAAATGTGTGATAAGAGACCTTGGGATCCAGGTGGATAGTAGTCTCTCCTTTGATAATCACATCGCTACAGTAGTCAGGAAATCCTTTTATGTGGCACACCTCATCACAAAAGGATTCTCATCCAGGAAAAAAGAGGTCACTGTTCCCCTCTACTCGACACTCATTAGACCCATTATAGAGTACAACGCCCATTTTGGAATGCACCTCACAAGACATCTGCAGCAGCTGGAAAGGCCACAGAAGTACCTCACAAAGAGGATTACTGGCCTCAAACAGATGCCCTACACTGACTGTCTCAAAAAAACTCCAGCTTTACTCCATCGCATATCACCTACTCCGAGGAGATCTCTGCCTAACATATAAAGCTATGTTAAACCCAGAGTTGTTGGATATGCTACACCTTAAGAAATCCCAATCTCTCTGAGTTACATGCTCTAGGGACCTAAACCTTGTCACCACAATAAACAGGACATGCTGGAGGGATCGATTCCTGTCCTAGAGACTTCCCATATTCTGGAACAAGCTACCCATCTATGTCAAGCAAAGTTCCTCATTAGAACGCTTCAAGAAAAATCTTGATGAGTGGATGGGAAATAGGAAATACACCCCTGGGATCACTTCTGTGGCTCTGCTCGACAGTGGGCACAGGAAAATAACTTTCTTGGGTGGCGTAAGCCAGGGAACCTTGTTGGCTACGCTTACTTAGGACCTTGGGCCATTAGCTTAGAACCTACCTATGAACCTATGAACCTGTGAACAAGAAGAAGCAACAGGAAACAAGGGTGTCTGGCCAAGTAATGGATTGATTGTGTGAGAGAAGACCTGCAACACCCAGGCGTGACTGTTGATGAATGTAGGAGAGTTAGCACGGCACTCTGACTCCATTTAGAAAATGGGAAAAAGTAAGTTGATGGTGATGATGATGATGATGATGATGAATGAAAGAACAACTAAAGAATTAATCCATAAAACAGATATAGTCAGGAAATCTTGGCTTTAACAGAAAACACAACAGATCTACCAAACATTCAGGCAACTCATTAACCTCACTAAAGTCACCACAGAGAGAAAAAAAAACTACTAGTTTATAACCAAAAATCTAACCAAAACAGTAGAATAGTATTTTGTGCACATTGTCATTTCCACAGAATCAGTTACAGTCCTCACCAATATGAATCTGTTGTCTGTAATACACCAAGAAGCATACTCTGCTGACTGTAGGTGATCTTAACCTGGACTAGTCAGGATCCCAGCAAATACAGTTAAATAAATTAGCTGCATCCTGCAATCTTCATAAGCTAATCACTGAATGCACCACACTCAGTACCTCTAACTCAGCCAGCACATTCCTTACCATTGTGAAACATACCAGAAAAGCAACAACATCTACAAGTCCTACAGTCCTCAGTCCCATCAGTAATCAATAATAATCAGTAACTAATAATAATAACTAATAATCAGTAATCACATTGAGTCCCACAGAAATCACTGTCCCATCAATATGAACTAATTCCTTAAAAAGAAGGAAAATCTCAGAGATCATTCAGATAAGAACTATCCCAGCCAACTCTGCCAACAACCTTCTACAGAACTTGGCAATTGATTGGTCCCCTCTCTGAAAATGTACTGACCCAGATTCTCTGCAATCATTACCCCATATTACTGTTGTCTCTATATTCTAAAACATTCTTAGCCTCATACTAGACTATACCCATTAAGATAGCTAGAAAACATAGCATGCCAATTCTTTGTATAACAGACAAAATTAAGCATGGTATGAAACTTGGGGATAAATCATAGTCCTGCTGAAAATCTGACCCCTCTAACTTTTACAACTTTAACAGGTATTATACCCTAAGGGAAAAAAAAACAGGCTGGCAACTAACCAATCTAAAGTAGAGTATTACAAAGTACTACAATTTACTACTCTTGGATACCCTAAGAAATTCTGGAAGACCCTAAAAACTTACTTCTCCCAGTATTTTTCCCAAAACCAGTTCTAAGCTTGACTTGCCACTTTATCTTATATCAGAATAAAGAAACTCCTTTAACAATCCTCTTCCATAACTAATCCCATATTTCCCAGCCTCCATTTTACCCTCCCCTTCCTTACACAAGTTAATCAATTATTCCTTATTTACAATACCATGTCCAATCTAGAAAAACATCTTGAAAACATTAATTGCAGCAAGAAGTTCCCTGATTTGATTCACAGCTGGGGTATCTTCTGTGTGGAGTCTGGATGTCCTCCCTGTGTTCACTTGGGTTTCCTCCAGGTGCTCCAGTTTCCTCCCACATTCCAAAGACATGCAGTAGGTGGACAGGACACTTTAAATTGGTCATAGATGTGTGTGAGTGTGGTATAAAAGTACTACTGTGTCAGGGCTAGTCACCAAGCAGTGTAAACTTTGGCTTTGTTGAAGTGACACCACCAACCCATAACATTCATCCCAATGATTTTAGACCAAGAGGTGATCTACTCAGTAATCGTCATTTATTTATGTTCAGTCTTTGCCTCACTAAAGGCACTCTACCCAGTAGTTTTAAACATGCCTTAGTACTACAACTTGCTAAAGTGGCCACCCCTTCCTTTTCGAATGATTACCTTCCTATCTCCTGAGTGTGTTATCCCTCAGCTGAGATGTTAAACTGAGGTCTCATCTATCTGAGTTTGTGGTAGCTCAGGTGGATGTAAAAGGTCCCATGGCATTTTTTGAAATGAGTAGGGGAAAGTTCCCTCAGGCCCTAGCCACAGCAGATCTCCCATGAAAAGAAGCTACAAGCCTAGTAGGACTAACCTGGTTACCAAAGAATAAGTAAGTAAAATAAATTTCTAATTTACTCGACAATGAAGCCAGATAATCCACAGCCATAAATTTAATTCCAGATTGCAATGTGGCCTATGCATCACTGCCTTCTGCCACATACATAATTCCAATTTGCAGAAACTCATATACTTTGTTTTATTGACCATTCAAGCAAAAATGAAATAACTGCTTTACAATAAACAAAGGGAAATGTTTATGAGTCACTGCTAGATCTACTCGTCTTTTTAATATTTTTATCTTCACAATACTATAAATACTATATACAATATACTGCCCTCTCCCCTTAATAAATGTTTAATTAAACCCCATTTATATTTCCTACGAAATTCAGAATCCCTACAACTACAATGCCACCCAATACTCTCTCTACATGTGGGAGATCCTTCTCAAAAATTAGTCCAGCAAGATGGAACTAATTGCCTGAAGACATTAGGCAAATGAACACTAAAACACTTAAAATTCCCTTCTGTCTTGTTAATGAAAATAAATGTAATTGCTTCAGAGATACAAATTAACTCCCTCCTTTTACATCTGTCTTCATTAGTTGCTACTAAATGTAAGCATTTTAACTTATTTGTTAAAGTATCCCAACGACACTTTTTCTTTTCTTTTTTGACTTTCACAATCTGTCATATACCATTGCAAAACTTCACATCCACTCAAATTGTTTGAAAGATTTTTTTTTATCATTTGGCTTGTCTGTTCTTCATCTCACTGCATTAGAACTACATGAATCATTTGAGTATATATTTTTACACTGCATCTTTGCATGTAGGGTTGCCTCCTTTTCAAATGGACAAAGTGGGACAGTTGTGGTACAGACATCAGTTTTGCTGGCCAAAACATACCCACGGCCAGTACAAAGAATTGAACTTAATTTTTTTGCCTAAATAAAAGCTTATTCTTGTAGCATTTTAGCTGATTATTCAATTTCTTATAACATTTAGGTGTTTCAGATACAGAATAACTGTTTTATGCAACTATTACATAAAATATAGAAAATAATTTTGCCCTAAAAATCTCAGGACATTTGCCATTTTTACAATTTTTTTGCAGGACACAACTGCCCAAAGAGGGACTGTCCCTCGCAAAGTGGGACAGGTGGTAACACTATTTGCATGGGATTTGGGGAATGGCATTACAGTTAAGGCTTTTACCTCACAGACATGTTACAGAGTTTGATTCTCACCTTTAAGGGAAATTGGTGGTTAGGCTTAAAATAGCCCACAAGGATGGCGAGCCTAGCACATTCTTATGAGCATATGTGTGTTTGAATTGTTTACAACACTGCAATATGTTGTATTTACTGTGTTTTTGAAATATATGTCTTTGTTTGTACTTTGTATTTGCCCACTAGGCCCTTGTCATGGCTGGAAAGGATCCTTGGACTAGCCCACCTACCCTGTAAATAAACATAAAATAAATGAATAAATAACATAAATGCATCTAACCAACAGAATAGCAGTATAGCAATACTGATTGTTCTGTTCTTGATTATTTTATACTCTTGGTTCATCAAAATAGGCTGACTTTTGTAGCACCTCACATTTTTGATAAGTCATTTACTGTAACATATGAGCAAAAACTGAATTTTGTATTCTTTCAATTTTTTGACTCAACCAGGTGGTCAAATTTGCAGCATATGTTACTGTCATACACTTATACTCACTGTAATCTAAATAATAGTTTCTTTGATTGCTAATTAAGTGTTATATATATGCAGATCATCTGAACAGGCAAAGTGATGTAGCTGCTAAGACATGTTGAAACTATGTTTTGTTGTACTGCTTCCTTTATAGTTGTACCTATTGCCTGGTGCAATCTTCAGCTGTGTTTGTATTTACATACTTGTATAAAAAACACAACAGTGATGTGAGGGGATAGCTGTCCTCAGCGAAAAGGTACAGGACTGGCTTCATTTCCTTGCTATTTGTGACAAATTAAAAATAAAAACACTTAAACATTACAGTATTAAGCAACGGTAATAAACAGTCCAAAACATCAGATGTTAATTCCTCTTCTGTGAAGGTACTGAAGAAACAAACTGAAACAGGTTTAGTCACCGGAATAATTCATCTTTAATTCATGATAAGCACTTTCATCCACCAAATGGACCTCATCAGATCAATTTTTTAATAACATTTACATAACTTGTCAGATAAGATAATCAGTACACACACACACACACACACACACACACACACACACACACACACACACACACATACTCACATGCACAGACATAGTGAGACGTGCGCGCAAACACACACACACACACACACACACACACACACACACACATGACATAGTGGAGAACGCGCGAAACACACACACACACACACACACACACACACACACACATATACTCACATGCACAGACATAGTGAGACGCGCGCTTGCACACACACACACACACACACACACACACATATACACACACACACACACACACACACACACACACACACACACACACACACACACACATATACACACACTCACATGCTCAAACCTTCATTCATCTGCTATATCTCATTCAACTCATTAACAAGACTTGCTGTAAATCTTTTTTTTTCTTTTCTATTTTTTCTGACCTCAAAGTCAAGGATGGTCACAGTTCAGAAGAAAATTTAAACTTGTTATTAGTATTGGCCTCAGAAATGCAATAAACATCTGAGAAATTAACTTTTCTAAAAAGTCAGAGAACACAAATTAAAACCTGAACATCTGCTCTACTCAAAAACCTATGCTACTTAAAATATTAAATACCTGCCATTAGTATTAGGTAACACCTATGTTTACAGTCCCAGTTTTGATTTATTTATTTATTTATTTTTATTGGGCAGCTCAGTGGTGTAGCGGTTAGCACTGTCACCTCCAAATGACAGGTTCTTTGGTTTGATTCTCAGCTGGGGTGCCTTTTCTGCAGAGTCTGCAAGTCCTCCCTGTGTTCACATGGGTTTCCTCCAACATTCCAAAGACATGCGTCTGGAGCATTTTTCCCCAGGCCTCTGCTGAAAATGGGCTCTGTCGCAGCTGGACTTTCCTGGTAAATAAACAATAAATATTTATTTATGCATACACACTTGCTTGTTTGCTTTGTTGACTGGGTGAGTCCTTTTAGGATGGCAGCCTTGTTTTTTTTTTTTTTTTTTTTTTTTTTATGTTCTCCCAGTTTTGGCCAGATGTCTATACACTACTGGTTTCATGCAGAATTTGTACTACTATGAAACACATAAAACCGACTTGAAATCATGTTTTGCTAAACAAAAGCAAGAGCCATTTTTCAACTACTATTTTTCCTTCATTAGCCTGACCATCAACCATCTAGACCTCCGCAAAAAGAAAAATCTCTGCTGTTCTTTGTTGTAGTGAAGTGCCAAGGAAGTATTTTTTTTTCAGATTTGTCTGCATGAACTGTTATCATCCTGTTAATTAGCACTATTGTAAAAGTGTACTGATGCCTTTGTGGATTAAAAGTCATGGCAACAAGGGCATACGCATGTTTATCCCCTTCATTAAGCAGCCACAAGCAGAGATCTGTGAATTTATTTGCATTTTGCTCTTATCTGGAATTTCCTGCAGTTGAAAATGTTGCTTTATTTCTTTCAGTTATAAAATACTATTGTCTCAAAAAATAATAATAATCTTCAGGCACTCAAGAAACCATATACTCAGTATTGGCATTATTATTGCATTGTGGTCTTGAAATACTTGGTGAATGAGAGTATCAGCTGCCAAAGCACTGAACATTACAGCGATAAAACATAAACATCCATCCCTAAGCTTTAGGTTAGGTTTTGTGTACATGTGCTTATCAGGTTTCCTATAAAAGAAAATAAAGAGAGATGAACATGGAAGCAGAGAATAAATCAAGTGTGTCAAATGGGAGCTAATGAGCATATAATAATGATGCGTACGATTCAGAAAGCAACGTGATCAACAACAAAATCCCTGTGTGATGGAGCAGTATACGCAGAACACCAAGTTCTTCTCACTTGTAGAATGCTGAACAGCACAAAAGTAAAATGTTTTCATTGTTCCTTACTGCATCGAATTTACAGACTAGAAAGGTGATTAGCTCTCTGTAGTGCAGTGCAAAAACTACTGCAGCAGCTGTGGTTCGTGCCAAAGGTGTCATTCTAGACCTTGAGTGCAAACAAAATAATGGATCAGTGTAGGACTGACACAACTCCCTGTCCTTCATCTTAGAGAGAGTGTCAGGGAGGATATATGTCAATGTGGCGCTTTTGGGTGGTCCAGACTTCTGAGTCCATGGTGTAAACAGCCCTCTTGTATATCAGTCTAAAGGACATACTACAGATCCACAGATAACTGACAAGTCCCTGAAAAGGACAAAATATGTAATGTCTATAGATATTGGGGTTTGGCTTTATTGGCATGAATGCCTCAATAAGGACCTGTAAAAAGCTATAAAAAAGTCAGTGGACATTTAGAATCTATGTCGCTGAAGCAATTCTACGTCCTTAAGTAGTAAGCTGCATATTTTCCATGGGCCTACTTCAAAGGAGGTTTAAGAGTACACAGTGAAGCTTCTGGATGTAGGATCTTTTTTTATGTTTTTGCTTATAAGGTTAGCATCCAGGATTCTGCATAGATTCCTAGAGAGCATGCAGCACTGTATCAAAGGACACATTGTATTCCTATAAATAACTCTGGAAAATCAAAATATTTTACATGAGTTACATTCCACAGCAGGCTATTTCACCAGAATTAAGAAGCATAGACTACACCCACACAGTCATCAAAGCAGCAAATGCTGCAGATGGAATGGTGTATGTCAGCCTCAAGGGGTACCATTTCATCAGCTATCACAGTACCCACAATACAGATGGCTTGATCACCACTGTGCATGTCTGTCATGCTGAAGTGCATACAGTGCATACATATATAGCAGCTGGGTTATTTGTTAGTCATACGTCCAGGGCAAGATGACACACTGACACCTCAAGAATAAGAACTGTAATTGTGCATATGAGAAAGATGTGCAAGTCACAGTAGGTGCAGCAGATAGCTAGATATGGCTGTGACAGAAACTGCCCACTCATTGTTTCCCTTTTCCAGATAAGTGACACCAGCTATTCCCTGCAACTTTGACTGATGAGTGCAATTCCTTGTTTGATGAGTCCAGTAAATGCCTCACATATACTAACTAAGGAGAGTATAATAGATCATAAATGTGATCTTTAATAGCAGATGTCTCTGGACACAAGAAAATATGCTTCCAGTACCTGGTTACCACTGAGGATTTCTCTTGTATTACTCCAGCAGAGTGAGTAAAATCACTCTTGTGTGGAGTGTAGCATGATGTATAACATGGTGGTCTACCACAGACTGCAACACAGTGTAACACCTCAAAACCAGCAGAGACCAACAATGCGATAAAGTGCAACTAGTGATGTAAAAGAGGTAACTGAGAAGTACATGTCCCCCAGACCAAAGACTGGCAGCACAGAGACATGACATTAATGAGTGTCTGCACGCTGCATGCAGATGCCCAAATGTGAATGAAGATGCTGCTCTACTAGAAGTCTGACAATGAGGATTCATCTGTAGCAGAATCACATGCAATGTCTATGGACAGGTATATCATACCACCTACCTGGACCTGGCTAAGGCATTCGATACAATACCCTACTCAGGTATAGTTGATGAACTCAGTGAACTGGGAATAAACCATACATAACTCACTGGATTGCCAGTTGCATCACAGACAGGATCCAGGAAGTCAGGATTGGTGAGTCCACCTCCACTAAGAGACCAGTCCCCAGCAGGGCACCTCAGAGCTCCATGCTGGGACCATTCCTGTTTGGTATATACTTCTTGGAGGTAAAGGTTAATGTCAAGGGCCTTTGACTGACCAAGTTTGCAGATGACTGCAAATTGGGAGCTATCACAGATTCTCCTCATGACACATTCATCTTACAAGAGGGTTTTACACAGACAAATGACTGGTGTGAAAGTCACAGATTAAAACTCAATTCCAAGAAATGTATTATAGTTCCTTTTGGGAAAACAGCCACCCAGGCTATTAAAACAGCCATCCAGTCTACTTACTCCATTGATAAAAGATCCCAAAGAGTTGACCTGGTAGTCAGGGATACGGGAAAATATGTAGACAGTAATCTAGCCTTTGACCAACATGTCACCAAAATAATGAGAAAATCATTTTGTGTCACTCAACTTATATGTTAGGGCATGGCATCCAGGTCCAAGGAAGTCATAGTGCCACTTTATTTGGCCCTTATCAGTCCCATTATCGAGTATAACACCCCCTTCGCCATGCACCTGATCAGACATATGCAACAGTTGGAATGCCTACAAAGGCTCCTTATGAGGAAAATCCAGGGTATAAACACATTGTACTATACAAATTGCCTTAAGGCCCTATCTCTATACTCAATCTCCTACAGGTTACTGAGAGGTGATCTATGTCTGGTATTAAAGACATCCACGGATCTAGCTCTGATGGGCCCTTTGCAAATATGCAAAATGAACAAGATCAGAACCACTAAATCCAAGGATTTAAATTTTGCTTGAGACATAGGATATGTTGGAAAGACAGATGCCCACAGATATGTGTCTCAGAGGATTCCCATGATCTGGAACAGGCTTCCCATCCAACTGAAGCAGAGTCCTTTACCCACCCTATTTAAGTGTAACCTTGACCAATGGATGAGAAATTAGAAATTCAACCCAGGTCTTGTCCCTATGTCTCTGATAAACAGATGTAGAAAGTAACTATGCCCAAACTTACACCCCCCCACACACACAATTTTTAAAATCTTCCTAAGATACCCCCTACTAATAAATGTCCACAATACCTAGGGACACAATTTGGTTGGGTTGCAAGGCTAGGCTTATAAAGCTCCTGGTGATCATTAGTTTGGTATAGCTATTAACAGTGCAAGTGTGAGTTACTAATATTGCATGCCTGCATCAGATAGCATAGTGATGAAACATATGGGTTACAAGTCTAACTTTCTTACTATGTGACCCTGAACAATTCACTTAGCTCCCACGTGCTTCTGGGAAGAGGTGTCTGGTCTAAATAAGTCTATCTGTTTAATAATTAAAAAAAAAAGTAAATTTCATTTCAGCATTTTACTTTGAATATTAATTCCCAAAAGATTTTTGTTTTGTACAGGTGAAGATCAGCTATGTAGGAAAAAGAACACAGATAGGTCAGATGTTTTTTTTTTTTTTTTGACAGTTTAATACATAAATGCAGTAGTTTGCCTTAATATGAGAAAAGTGAGATTTGGAATATTCACAGTTTGAAGCAAGAGTAATCTTTCATTTATTTTAAATTCGGACTTGTCTTGTGAAAGTAGTCTGTGTTTTGAGGTTGTGTTTAATTTTATGAGACATTAGAAAGTACCTTTTTTTATAAATTGCAGAAGTACTGAACATTAATCATGCGTATGTAGTGTGATCATTATTAGCACACCTGGAGCTAAGCAAGGAAAGCACAGGAGGTACTGAAGCAGGGAATGGAAAATCCCTGAGCCTCATTCAGGTGACAAGTCAACATAAAAATAGTTTCAGTATCCGTGTCCTAGATTTTTCACCTGCAGTCCCTTTGGCTGAGAATAGATTTTCAACATTATATGGGCTGATATATTCTAAGAAGTTATTTCATATTTTTTTTTAGAAAAAATACAGGTTTGTAGAGTAAGATTAAATACTTGTGAGAGGTAGCCATCTCTTGGCTTGTATCAAGCTCTTAATGTAATACTGCATCTGATACAGATTAGAATGTAAAAAATATGCAACTATTTACTGCTGCAGAAAAAACAATACAAAAAAACAGAAAGATGCAAAAGCAAGCATAACATCTGTGAACTCAGTTATTTCATCTGTCATACTTTCATTTATGATTTTTTATAAACAGCTAATGGATTCATACAGAGTTACACTGAAGTGCAACAGCCTTACATTACTGAAGTGCAATGGATTAGAAATGGACATGATCTAAAACAATAAGTATATGACTGTAACAGTTAATGTGCAATTTTAAGTGAATAATCAACCTATAATGTCTGGCCATTAAGTTGGAAAAACAGGGTAGGGAGGAGTGGTATGGCTGATAACTGGAAGGGAAGCACTTTAAGAAGGAATTCAGAAAACATTATTTCACAGAGAATTGTATATGAACCATAAAATGTACTAGTAATTCAGTGTTATGAGTCAAAGATGCCTACGTCTAAAGGAAAATAGGAATTAGTCAGGGGAAGAGGGCAGGCAGTGGCATAGGTATGTGAGTGAATCAGCTTTCAGAAATCATTCTCTGCAAAAGGGTAACAGTCTGTCATATCTGTCTTTTATAGACTACTGAAGAGCAATGGTCAGCATTTCTACAACTGGACATTCAGTCCATACCTGAGTTGAGTTATATGAGGCCTGCTTCTTAACTATATCCACTTCTAGTCCAAATACTAGATTGTGTGCATTTCATAGTGTCTGCAAGTGACATGGAAATATCCACTCAAACAGTTACACCTGTTCAACAGATAAAGACTAGACACATCCTGCCAAGCTTCTACTTAGAGGAAGGCAACCAATAATACATGTCCCATCCCATGAACAGCCATCTTCTGATGGTTTACTGTCCTTCTAAAGTGACTTGTGTTTGACACAGTTCAGTTCTTGGTCTCAGACTACTAGTATGGTATGACATAAAGTGTCTGGAGTGCCATTTGTTTATGCTATTAATTAAATGTATCAGTAATTATGGAATGACTGCAGTCTAAAAGTTTTTCGGCTTTTCCCGGTTAGGGGTCACCACAGCGGAACTCCAGTCCGCTAATGATTGGCAGTAGATTTTTACGTGCTGGCTTGCCGGGCCTAACGCACAACCTTCAACGAAGGAACGTCCATTCACACATGTCACCACACAGAAGACGCTCTAACTGAGAATCGAACGGGCAACGTCTAACTGTAAGGCGACAATGCTACCGCAGCACCCCCACTGCAGGAAATTATGGAATGACTGCAGTAATCCTATGAAAACTGTATTAGATCACTTAACCTTTGGGGATGTTGTGAATCCTGAAATAAATGCATATTAGACTAGTCAGACTAATGGATCTGTAGTCCCTGCACAGTTCCTGAGGCTGAATTAGAAGCCTCTTTAACTTATAGCGTAAGTTCTGCTGTTTGTT
The DNA here is from genome assembly GCF_019279795.1 of Protopterus annectens. Classification (NCBI taxonomy): domain Eukaryota; kingdom Metazoa; phylum Chordata; order Ceratodontiformes; family Protopteridae; genus Protopterus; species Protopterus annectens. The sequence goes on along the minus strand of NC_056730.1, from coordinate 93,417,651 downwards.
AAGCTCTTAAAGCTATACTGGTGTAATGCCTCTAATGTATACTGGAAAAATATTCACAATCTGGCAAAAAGAGTGGAGATATGAAAATGAAAATGAAACTTCTCCAATTTAGTCAGAGCCTAATCATGAGCCTAAGTAATGCTAGGCCTTAGAACAATTAACTGAAGAAAAAAAGCACAACAGTTTCTCAGGCAATATGTTCGCGACTGAGTTTAAAATGCTATCTTAAATTTTAAAAATGGGCATTTTAAATAAATAATGTGATTTATTCAGACTGAATTCAGTATTATGAGGATTGAAACCTGTGACATCAAGAACTCTGTCCATACAGCAGGCCTCACTTCTTTAAAATACTTCCTCTAAAAACTGGTTCAAGAGCTTCTAAAGCACATTTCGGCCGACAAGATTGTAGAGCTTAAAAACTCCTATGAAGTCAGAAGAAGAAATGTTAAACTATGGATGACTGTATGGTTCATAGAACATCCTGAGGAATAATGAAACATTTTCTGTTTTCAAATATAAAATGTGTATTGGATGCTATCCCATATGGACCCAAACAACTAACACAGCTCTCCTATAAATTATGGAGTTGGAATCAGACCACCTTGCTTCAAGAGATGTTATGGTTGAAGTGGAAGGAAAAGGCTTTGTTAGCAGCAGGAAAGTGAGTGCTTTTTTTCCAGAGATCACTTATGGTGAGTCACAATAAATTACTGCTAGGGGGCGGGCAGAAGCATAGCCAGGATTTTTGAAATTGCACATCAGGTTCTAGAATATAGTTCCATTCCCTCAGAAGTGTGCTCCCAGTAAAATGCCCATGAAGTGTCAGGATTAAGAAAAAAATATTTATCTCTTACTCTTTGTCTTTGTGTGTGTGTGTGAGTGTGTGTGTGTGTGTGTGTGTGTGTGTGTGTGTGTGTGTGTGTGTGTGTGTGTGTGTGTGTGTATACACACACACACACACACACACACATATATATATATATATATATATATATAGAGAGAGAGAGAGAGATCTATATCTATCTACCTACCTGTCTATATATATATATATATATATATATATATATATATATATATAAATATATATAGTTACATCTTTTTATATACCTATATATAGCCAACCAGGCATTTAAAATTATATAATCATAAGCAATGATAAAGGGGCCAGAAAATAAATATACTTTGCACATTTCTTTGCACAAAATATATAAATTAATTATTTTCTAAAAGTGCATATCATGGCATACATTGTGGGCATAACACAGAATAACTGTATTTATTTGCTGGGCGCTATTATAAATTATAGAACTAATAATGAACATCGGACAAGAATCTCTTGAAAGACGCCTACTAACCTGACGCTGTCAAAGTAAGTTAATAAAAAGTTTCACTAGTTATAAGTTACTTCAAAAATATTTCTAGGAATTGTTCAACAGACCAGATTTACTCAGTTCTTTTAGCATATGAATCCAGCCATGCAAATTTTTGTTTAAGCAGTTAGATGGAAGTGTAATATGTACTAGCAAATGTTTCTAGGAAAATATCAAACAGTAGCTCAAGGCAAAAAAAAAAAAAAAAACAAAACAACATTCTCAGTCAATTGCTGCATGCAGCTAAAATATGCTACCACAAACTCCAAAAACAAGTCTAGAAGTACTAATCTATTTTATTTATTGCTTTTGTTGACCAATGTAGTCTGACTGGGTTGTGACTGCCCCTTTTCAGCAGAGGCCTATGGAAAACAGCTCCAGTTGCAAAATAGACAATTTTATGCAACAGAGAAAAATGTAAAGCTTAATGTTACAACATGGACATACAATATCTGAAAGGCAGCTATAATGAGTAAATAAAAGAGCTGTTACATATCAAGCCAAGACAAACTGGCATAAGCAGTGAGGTTTAAAATGTCAGATTACAATTTTACATTTATGGGTAGGAGAAATAAGAGACAGAAGTTGTGGAAGATGTGATTAGAAGGTAGAGAGCAGGTGAGGAAAGGTGAGTAGCTTTTTAGGTGATAAAGACAAAAATAGTTGTAGTGCAGCTGAGGTAGACATAGAAGGTAGTGAGCATGAGTTGGAATTTGGTGGAGGAAAAAAAATTGTCTGGTGGTAAGATGAAACAACTGAAGTGGCAGTGAGGGCAAAGACTAGAAGGCAGTAAGAAATTTACATTGAGAATTTGCTTTGTTGAGGTATATTGGGGTAATGTAGTGTGTAAAGGTCAAGGTAGTCTAACCCGGGAGGTGCAAGAGCAGAGCCAAGTGTTTTTTAAAGTGTTGTTTTAGCAAGTTTTTGAATCTGGAATGGGTGGTTTGCTGTCTGGTGATGGTACGGATTGAATTCCAAATTTTAGAGACATAAAAGTAGTACAAGGTGATACCAGCAGAGTTGTGGGTTTTAGTTGTGGTTAAAAGGGACTTGTCCATGGAGCACAGTGAATTACTATAAAATTACACCATCAGTCAAAAAATGAAAATAAGTCCCAGATATTATTGTAGTATAAAAATATATATGGATAGCAACCATGAATGGTAACAGCTGCAAAGCTAGTATCTTCCAGCAAGATATTTATATTCCTATTATTGTTGATTGGAATGAAATAAACAGAGAGGCCATACTAAACAAGCTGCTATGTCTGTTCATAAGACATCTAAGTCATATCCCTTTAGGTTTCTGCCAATAGCTTGGTCTTTTATCATAAAGTCAGTTGTTAGGACTACTGAACTAAGTCCCAAAACCCATTGTCACTTATACACCAGCACTGACTCTCAAAGTGTTAATCCATTCTCCTGAGTTAGCTATGCAAATCTTCAACTAATTCTCTGTATTTTTACTTGCTGACCTATATGCACAGGTTTTAGTATTTAAACTCAAACAGACTTTTGACAGTTAAATAGTTCTCAACCTTAGAGTGCTGGAAACAGAGACAAATCCAAAAATAAGTGACAAAAGTCCAAAACCAGAGGCAGACTTTAAATATTACTGTCTGTAAATACTTAGGAAGTTGCTAGAATAAGATTATGTATTTGTATGTATTTTTATGAAGGATATAAATGTTGAAACTCAAATGTTTGTCATTATTTAGTAAAGACAGTCCTTAAACATTTGCCACAAAACCAGGAATATTCCAAGGAATAGAAAGCTGCTATGGTAATAAAATAGTAAAAGGAAACAACTCTACTGACCTGGGGACCACCAATTATGTCATTTGGACAGATGTTATGTCCACTGTCTGATCAAGCTCTGGTAGTTTACACTTATGTGATTAAATTGTTGCCTTTGGAGGAAAGAGCAGGAGGGCTGGAACTCAAGCCAAGCTTCGGTTTGAACATTCAATGCTGCTATTTTTACCCTCAGGTCTATAACTCGAACCTCACTTGCCTCACTATCAGAATTTATTGCAGTTCTAACATCATGATGTCAGGTCACAGTAGTAGAGTGATAATGCAAGTTAGTGTGCTGGCAGGAGGAAAGTATAAAAAAAATCATGATTTAAATGGGGACTCAAAATTTCTTGGTACCCTGTTATTTTGAAAGGAAATCTAGTATTTTTGGTAAATACCGGACAGTTGAGAGGTGTGACTCTGATCCCTTCCACCATATATTTTCCTGAAAACATGTCTGCCCTTAACTCACCTGTTGCTAAACTACAAGCATTATGTACCTTGAGGCAGTATAGCAACTGCATCATTCTCACTGACAGCTCATTGTTGGTACCTAACACTAAGCCTACTTGTGAGAGGGATAGATGCCTGCTTCTACTAGAGGGGCACTTCTCATGTCACCTGGTTGTCAGGGTTCACTATACCTCTAGAACACCACAGGAGACCACTAAGTCCACATATGTTCAGGTATTAACTAAATATCTTCCTAAGCCTCCTAGGCAGCATACCAAAACACAAACCTCAGCAACACACACGCATACACACATGCATGCATGCACACACACACACACACACACACACACACACACACACACACACACACACACACACACACACACACACACACACACACACATTCCTTAACAGCTATTTTCACAACACCTCCAGCTGATACAACGCTCACAGCAACTGTTCCAGCTGCCTTCCCAAACAAGGATCACCTAAGCTGTATTCCTAAGCCCTTAAGGCTACTTAAGCATGTTATGACACAAGATAACATCCTAGTCATAAGCAACTCTTATAGCCAGACATACTAGTGCACCACCCACTAGCAGAAGCAAAGACAATGATAAGTTGTCTATCAGGTGCCAGAATTTCTGATGTTACCAGGACACTCAGATTCCTTCACTCCAGGTATGCGTACAGCCTGTTTGTTGTTCACATGGAAATTAATAACCTTAGATGTTCCACCTTGGAATATATGAAAAGAGACATGGCTGAACTCTTAGTGCATGTTTCTGAGGCTGGACAGAAACCAGCTTGCAGTATCATGCCATTGTCATGACTGATACCCTAATGCAAACAAAAAATAATCAATTTCAAATGGTGTCATTCTAGGGATCCAATGTGTATCAGCTTGGAGTGGGGTGGCAGGTAGTCCTGCCTGTTCCACCAGGGATGGCATTCATCTTTTCCCTCATGGCTTACTGATTCTAAGATTCTAAGATTCTCTACCTCCATAATGTCTTTTTAGACAGAGTCAGTCTTCTATAACTACCAACCTGGTATGGCCCAATGTGCTCTACTATCATGTATATATTTTCAAGCAGCATTCTGTTCATACATGGTGTATATTATAGACCATCCATGACTATCACAACACTCCAATAACAATTCATCACTTGAGTTCAAGACAGGAAAGTTGTAGTTCCCAGCTGTGTTCCTCTTAAGTATCCCAATCATTCCTCACAAGTAGGTCAGTAGATGGCAATAAACTCATGGTCTTCAAAAGAAATAATTAATATCTATTTAGTGCAGGTGCAGTAAGTAACAACAGAGTTTTTCCTGCAGCTTATGGTTAACAGGCAGCTGACCTTCTCATCTACTGGAAAAAAAATCTAACTGTAGCACATCCAGGCAGCAGTTTGTGAGTATTGCCACACCACTCATCCACAGTCTCTTCCAGTGAGAAAGTTCACAGTGGAAAGAGACCATCACCACACAGTCAGAAAGTCTGGTTACAGAGCCAGCACCATGCCTAGATATAAGACTGGCTATATCTAGCAAGCAGTTGTCAATCCTCAGTGCAAGCCCTGCCTCCTTTCCAAGCATTAAGGTGTCATTCCGCATCTCAAGATCCAGTTTAATTGCCAAGAATCTGGTGCATCTAAATCCATTCAGTTCCTGCTGCCACTTGACTGGCATCACATTTGGGTCCCACCTTTTACCCCGTTTTCCCATTTTAGCACATGGGGTTGGGTTGTCAAATCAATGGTGATGATCATGTGGAGCCAATGTTCACATCACTGAGTGGCTAGCGTACACGTGTGTATATTTACATTTGTTCATAATCGTTGCCTCATGTATGAAGCAAAAATAGCTTTTCCAAATTCATAGTTTTTCATAACCAGATCAAATGTGTTTTTGACATTATGGTGTGAATTTTTTAATAAGTTACATTTTAATACAGATATATGATTATATTAAATACATTATCGTACTGCAAATAACACTGCAAACAAAAATAATTATTTTAAGGATATAAATTCGCAAACAGTGAGTAGTCACCGTGTGGACTCCCTTCTGGTTGGGATACCTCTCAACCTCTTAGCACAAGAAATCTGGACAAAGCCTAAAATAATGGGGCACAAAGGCACAAAGAACAGGGACAGATTTTAAATATTCCTCTAATAAACTTAGACAATTAATAGAATAACAGGTTTTATGTTATCATGTATTTTCTGAAGGATATAAATTCAGAAACTCAAATGTGTGTTATTATTTACTGACTTAAATCCTCAGTGATTTGTCAGGAAAAACACAAATTTTGTGACGAGCAGACCAAAAATATGAGGCAAAAATCTGCACATTCTGTGAAAATCTAGACAGTTGAGAGATACGCTAGTTGGTAATGTTCTAAAAGATAAGTCATACAAAGTTGCTGATGGACTGAATAAGTAATTATAGGTGTTACTGAAATTAATAATAATCAAGTTCCCATTGTTCTGGTAAATACAGATCCTAAGAATAAAAGTTGTCTTTGGATAACAACACAGATAATAAATAAAGCTCTGATTTTTCTGTCAGACCAGACTGCATTCTTGCACTAGTGCTGAAAATGTTAGAGTAAGATTTATTAGCAGTAATGTACCAAGTATTCAATAAACTGTCTTTCGGCTTTTCCTGGTTAGGGGTCACCACAGTGGAACTCTGGTCCCCTAATGACTGGCAGTGGGTTTCTACGGTGCCGAGTTCCCAGCCCGGCACCCAACCTTCAAGGAAGGCACACCCACACATGCAAGCACCTAACTGCATGTCTTTTAAATTCACTCGACAGCGGGGAGGACATGCAGACTCCACACAGAAGATGCTCCAGCTGAGAATCGATAAATTTTTAAAAACTGGAACTGTTACTAGTATATGGAAAACATCTAATAATAAACAAATAAATAAAGGGGGGACCAGTAATGGAGCTAAAAACACATTGAATTGGGGTATAATTTAAGAGGGCAGTTGGTATGAAGTATAAGACCATGAGACAAGTTGTTACATTACTAAATAGTATTTCTGTGAGAGACCTAGATAAGTTAGTTAAATTATACAAGATGTCTGAAAGACCTGTAATTGATTACATCTCTGTATTTTGTACCTGCAAAATAAGCCAGATGAAGAGCCTAGAAATGGTCCAGCAGAAATTTACAAAATACATCTCTTGTCTCAAAAGTCTGGAATATCATGAGGGATTATAAAGGATTAGAATCATTTTAACATTCAGTACAGATGTTTACTGGGTAAACTTTTATTTGCCTATAAAATATATAAAGATGGAATTTTATGCACATGCTTTATGTATATAGGATCCCTTTCATAACCTCAAATTTTCGAAGCCTGAGGTTCAAAATGTTGAGCCCAGGATGCTGGAATCTCAGCCTTGCAAAAGGATAAAACCTGAAAACAGTGCAGTACAGAACACTGAATCTCAGAACGTACATGCCACATGCCTTTATACCATAGTTGCATCACCTGGATGGTGATGAACATTAAGTTTTTCAAGTGTTCACTGCCAGCTACAGTCTTAGTAATAGCCTAACCTTTACAGTTCTCTACAAGATTTAATCTGCATGCCCAATATTTAATTCTCTTATAGATTTTTTTCTAGATTGCATAAGTAAACATCTAAAACCAGCATTTCCTTGCCTTTCTGCAACATTGTCAGCTGGTAAGTATTACTCATTGTTGAAGGTTAGTTTGCAGCCATGTCTGACGTACTCACTTCAGCATCTTCCGCTGAACAGGAAATACTTCTACTTCAGCAGTTAAGTAGTGGTGTTTTTGATTTTCTGTACTTTACTGTTCTCAGGTTTTGTTCTTCTGCAATTTTGATATCCCTGGGCTCAACATTTTGAATTTTAACCTTGTGAAATTTTGAGGTTGTGACAGGGATGGAGATATATATATATATATATATATATATATATATATATATATGTGTGTGTGCGTGAGTGTAGAGAGAGAGAGATATAGACATATTGCATATACATATATATTTATAATGCATAGATATATGTCTGTGCATGCATACACACACACACAAACACAAACACACACACATATGGGTCTCTGTCAGATGATCAAGTTTTCAGAAACTCGAAATTCATATGGTCGAGACCACTTTTCAAGTTTCCGAAAACTTGAACATCAAAAAAAAAAACCCACAAAACATCTGCCTTTTTTACATTTTTGCAGGGGGCAAGCCCCCTGTGCCCACCATACCACCTGCAAATTATATAAATCAACTCTGAGATCACATTACAGTGAGGAAAAGGGTAAATTTCCTGATCCACACTGTACCACAATCTCCTTTTAAAAGCTTCACGTTTTCAAACACTCAATTATATGGTTTCAATCATATGAATTTCAAGTTTCTGAAAACTTGATCAGCTGATAGGGCCCAAACAAACAAACACACACACACACACACACACACATATATATATATATATATATATATATATATATCGATAGATAGATCTGTGTGTGTGTGTGTGTGTGTGTGTGTGTGTGTGTGTGTGTGTGTGTGTGCATACACATATATATATATATATATATATATATATATATATATATATATATACGTGTGTGTGTGTGTGTGTGTGTGTGTGTGTGTGTGTATCTGTCTATATATGGCTATAGATATAAATATATATATATATGTATAGTATGTGTGTATATATATATATATATATATATATATATATATATATATATGTATAGTAAGAGAACACTTAGCTATGGGAATTTTATTTAAATTTGTATGTTATTTTTGTTACTATTTTTGTTATTTGTTAAAAGTTTGTCATTTAAGTTAAATAAGTGAGATGAGAGGGACTTGCATATAACACCTGGAATTCCACATTTGTGGAATAAACTCCCATATTATATAAGAGCACCCTAGACTGTTAATCAATTCAAGAAAAATCTTAATGAATAGGTTAAATACTGAGAAATTTATGAAGATATTTGGCAAGGAAGATGTGAATTCAGTAATAGGAATACACAGTGAATTTATGTATTATTCCTCAATATATAAAAACTGGGTTATGCTAGACAGAATTTACATTTCACAGGAACATGTGCATTTAATTGAAGGTCTTAATACTCACCAAATAACTATTTCAGATCATGCGCCAATAACAGGTAAAATAAAAGCACAGGGTAAAGTAGTACAAATGATACATTGGCACTTTCCCACCTATCTGTTGAAAAGAGAGGAATTTAAGGAATGGGTAGTGAAGATTATTCAGGAGCTGTTAGAGAGGACAGAAATTTCTTCTGAAAATATAGCTATGGAGTGGGATAAACTTAAGGTGGAGTTTAAAAATAGGGTGGAAATAAAAGAAAGGGAGCGATGGTTAGAAAGTAACAAGAATTATTTAGAGGGACTGAGAAATGTGAAAGTATTGCTGAATAGGGGAATCTCACAGAACAAGAAGAGGATCGAATGCAGAATTCTAAGCAGAAAGTAAGGGATTACGTCGATAATATGCACAAACGTAGAAAGACTGCTGTTAAGCAACTGTTTTTTTTATAACAACACTAGAACACAAAAACTTTTAGCACAACAACTCGGGTAAAAGAAACTAGAAAGGGCTGTCATCAAACTTAGGGAGCCTGTAACACAGAAGGTAACAAGAGATCCTGTAAAGTTATTAGAAGTATTTCGGAAATTCTATAAGAGTGTCTATAAAGCAGAGAAATATGAAAATCAAGAAAAGATACAAATGGAAGTGTTTATGGAAAAATTTAATATGCCAAGGTTACAGGTGGATGAGACTCAATTACTAAGGGTCAGGATGGGAGGAGATGAGATAAAAATTGTGATATATAACCAATCTACAGGAAAGTCCTCAGGAATAGATGGTATTCCTGTGGAGGTATGGAAGCTAGGAGGGAAAAACTGATAAAGATTTTGAAGACTTAGTTTAACAGTATCTTAAGAGGAGGAGAAGTACCACCTTCCTGGAAAAAAGCAGTGGTAGCTGTAATACCTAAAGTGGATAAAGATCCATCAGATCCAGCTTCATACAGGCCCATTTCAATACTAAACCATGATTATAAAATGTTTATGTCTACAATGGCTAAAAGAATGGCAAAAGTAATGCCAAGACTGATAGATATGGATCATAGGTCTTGATGCAGACAACATATTTGACAGAATATGCTGAGCAGGCAATGGAAGCATTTGCATTTCCTGAAAAAAATATATAATGTTGATTAGGAGGATATATGAGGGATCAGAGGTGAAAGTTAAAGTGGGTGGGGTCCTCTCTGATAATTTCTGCTTAAGCAGAGGAACCAGACAGGGGTGTCCTCTTTTCCCTTTATTATTTGCATTATGTTTAGAACCATTGGCAAAGAAAATAAGGGAGTCAGAAATTCAAGGATACAATTGGTATGATAGTCAAGAAAAGTTAGCTTCATTTGCAAATGATATTATTTTATACCCGACAAAACCAGAGAAAGACATTACAGTGTTGTGGAACATTTTGAGACAGTTTCAGATCTTTTCAGGATACAAAATTAATGAAGCTAAAATAAAGGCAATAGTGGTGAATTATGTAGCCACACATGAACTGCTTCAGGAATATCCATATTTATGGGGACATGATAAAATTAAGTATTTAGGAGTATGGATTAAAAATAATTCTAGTGTGGCAGCTAAGGATATGTGGAAAAAGACTAAACAAAAGATAATACAAAAACAGAGAAAATGGAAGCTTTGTTATGTGGATATATATAGTAAGATACAAGCAGTTAAAATGTTTTTAGTCCCTTTAGTGTTATACACAGGTCATGCATATTTTTATCAACCAGAGGAGAAGTTGTGCATAGCAATTAATACAGACCTGAAGGACTTTCTATTTATCTTCCCCTCCCAGATAGTCAAGTGGGATAAGATGATTCTTCCAGTAGAACAGGGTGGATTGGGGTACTCGATTTGAAGGGGTATTTCAGAGCTCCACGGTTAAGACTCCTATACGTAGCACAAGCAGAAAACTATAGTTCAAAGTGGAAGGGGTTGATGATGAAACAGGGGGAAGCTCAAGAAACAAAGAGGGACTGGGATTTTGGATGCAGGCCTTTAAGGAAAATAATAATCATACAGGGTATTATATCCATAAACTAGAAGAAAGTATTCTGAAAACTAAACCAACACAGGAATGGAGAAAGGATATTCTGCCAATAGGGATGACTGCAATTAGGGATACAGACAATAGACAAGAGGGGACTGCAATTTATTGGAGAAGACTGGCAAAAGATCCAAGGTATTGGGAGCAAATAACTAGAGAGGGAAAGATGATACAATGGGACAGCTCCAAGAATTTATTTGGACCACAGGTCAGAGATTGCCTTCCCTATCAGAGACTGATATCAGGATATAGGCAAACAGAAAGAAATAGGGGGTCCTAAATGAAAGAACACCACAGGTAGAGTTTTAACAGAATCGAGAACAGAAGGTGCCATTAAAAAAGGAATAAATAATACAGCATATAAGATATTGCATGATAACTGTAAGAATCAATCAGAGGAGGTTAGAAAGGATTGGGAACTGAATAAGCAATTCATAAAGAAACAATGGTGGGATATATGTATATCTCTGAAATATGCAACAAAATCTAGAAAATGTAGGATTTTGCCCGGAAATGTTTACATAGATATTTTTATACCCCAAGTAGATTCTAGAGAATTCTTCCACAGGCAGACAACAAATGTTGGAAGTATGAAGGAAAAGAAAGAGATAATTGAGAACATATTTTTGGGAGTGCGGTGAGTTTGGCAGACTTTAAGGATTCCCTTTGGGATGCATTGTGAGAGATGCTGGGTGAGCAGATTGGTGTGATGAGGGAGATGATTTTTTTCTGAACTATGATACAGAATCTGAATTGCCTAGACATGGTAAGGCCTTGCTGTCTCCAAGTATGCTGGCTGCCAAAAAAAGCAACTACTAGAAAATGGAAATCAAAATTTAAACCAACTATATTGGAAACAGTGAATATAGTAACAGAGATAAAACAACTGGAATTGAGATCTCCAGAAGAGGGTAGCAGCAAACTACACAGGAAAAACAGGATTGCGGGAACAATACATGCAAGTGATGAATGAGGCTTAAAAGGTGGCAAGACTTAAATGAACTATGTAATGTTTGAGTAAGAAAGATTGGGTAGATTATTATAAATTATGTAAAATGCTTGCAATTAGGAGTGTATTAACGTGGTTTGTTTTCATTTATATAAATGTATGATTGCCTATGTAGTATGTGATGGTTTAATAAAGATGTTTCTTGTTTAAAAAAATGCAGGAATTGAATAATGTAGGTAATGTTGCTTAGGTTATATGATATATAGCAATATATGTGAAGTATAATGTTTGTTATATAGTTGAATTACTTTTACATGAATGTAAATTTGCCTATGTCACAAGTGATAATTCAATAAAGGTGTTTAAAAAGATGAATAGGTTAGATACTAGACATATGATGCTAATGTAAGTGAGTTAATGTTCTCACATAGTCAATTTGGCTTCAACAGTGGTATGGTGAACTTATGTAAGCATATTAAATTAATAATTGTTTTAAGTAAAACATATATTGAAATTGTTGAAAAGTAGATTGAAATTTATAAGCAAGTATGGAGTGTAAGCTACCAATTATTTTAAAAATGGATGATGCAGGTAGTATAGGGGTGTACAGTGTGGAAGGTCTGAAGGAATACATGAGAGGGTTACCTACATGCATTTGTTTATATCTGTCAAAGAAACTTGATAAAAGCCATTTTATCTCTTTCTACTAGCACTTTATATGTCCTGGCAACTATTTTATGAATTATCCATGCTGTAATATTCAAAGAGGATTAATTAAAAAGGCCATACTGAAATTTTGGGGCAAGAGTATTGTGTCACCCGTGCACTGGCCCAGTAATTAAGGAGCCTCAATCCTCACTACTAACATCAGTGATGGGGTGTCCACATTGGGTGGATAACAAGTACACAGACAGTAAAGCACAATTTCCCTTAAGAGCACACAGACATCATAGTCAGTCTGGGGCTGGTTTCTCCCTTTCTCGCCAGATCCCCGATAAGACTCCCCACTGGCACAGCTATAGGGTACAGATCTCAGCCAAGTGGTCAAACCAAAACTGCCAGCACCCTCTCTGTCCAACCAGTGCTTTGTGTCCCTGCCCAAGTAGCTGACACATACACATTTTGAGATATGAATTATTTACAAACACACAGACACTCCTGGGGAAGGCTGGCACAAGGTCTCCAGCTATGCCCCCTCCTGCCCAGCCTATAAGATAGAAATCACTGTCACCAATCACTACTTATCAGCTACTACAAGGCCCTTCCCAAAGGGTGACCAATTCTACTGTGTAATGTTACTGTTATCCAAATAGTAAGTGTAACCCAGGGCTAAGGCTATTGGAGTGGCTTATACAGTATCACCAAATACATGCACGTATCTTTGAGCTTAAATTATCTCTACACAAAACAGCCACAGTTGAAAGGTTTAAAAAAATTTAATAATAAATAATAAAAGCACAAGACAATACACATTAACTCAACACAATGAACAGAGAGTTCAGAAATCACAGAAAATACTTTAAAACAACATTGTAGAATAGTCTAACATAAATATAGAAAATAGTTAGACTAATCTGGTTATTTCTATCCATCTCTGAGAGAAATCACCATTCTAAATATCTTACTTACAGAGCAAAGCAAGTGCTGGTGAGTTGTTAACAGGTCTGAAGCCAAATACAAAATGCTCAGTCTTTCTCTATGAGAAAGTCTTAAATTGATAATACACCTTACTGCTGTATCATTTCAGATTACATCATTCTTGACACTTCTACTTATGTTTCCCAGGCTCATACAACTTAAAATTTTAACATTTCTTTTTGTAATCTGCATCTGCCAGGAAGCCACAGCAATAAAAGACACTTTACATGTAAAACCTAGTAATTATCTCTGTCTTAGAATAATATAAATAATTTCCTAGCCCAGACAGCCTGTCTCCTAGATTGAGATCAAACAGCCATAAAATGCTTTACTTATCAGCTTTCTTCCAGCAGGGTGCACTGTGGTTACATTTTTGAAGCTCAGAACATAACACAGTTTTCTTAGATTTGTTACACAAGCCTGTGGATCATATTAATATTTATAATGACATAGAATTATTTGTAAAATTCTATCTGGGTGGGCTGGCAGCCCCTCAGTTTTTGACAAGTATTGCTAAAGGTTACATCTGTGACCAGATACTGTATAACACCAGTGTTTATTTGTACCTGTAACCATTTAAATGCACAGCCTGAAAAAACTTGGCAGATATTCTTCAAACAATTCTGAAGAACTGCAAAATCACAAAATTTTTTAGAAGCTGGAATTGAACTCTTGTCTAGTAATCCTTTCCATTTGCCCTATTTCTTCCCACTTCCTTCTTGTTACTGTTCTGCTAAGATGACTGTGATATACACCCAGATGGATTCTACCTCCCCAGCTTCATTTTTTTTTTCTGTTCACGCTACCAAGGCTGTGAAGTTGGGCAGAATGTGGCAAAAAGGCAGCAGTCATTAAACACTGCATACTTAGTTCTGTTTTATTTTTCATTGTGTTACATTCCAAAGCTCTTCGCATACAACCAATCTTTTGTTCACATGTCAAAGTTCTATACTGTTGCAATATCCAGTGCCCACCTAAAGGTTGTGTATAACATTTCCATACTGCTGCAGAACCACAAGTTTATACTATTAACTTTCCTGTCATTTTATTTTTATAATCACTGTCCCAGCAGTACCAGGCCTGATGACTCATGTACCTACAGCAAGTCGAACCATTTGTTCCACGTTAGCAGTAAATAGGAATACCAGATGAGAGCTCAGTGATCCATTTGTTCCTGATTAGGGATCCCCAGCCAACTCCTCCACTTTATAGACAGACAGGGATAGTAGGGAATGAACCAGCTTTCTGGTACTGTAGGATGGCCTACATTTTCTCCCCATGGAGCACTCCCATCCCCTATGACAGTTGTCTTGAGCTACACTATAACTGCCCTTCAATGAGAAACATGTCCCTGCATGCTGGATTCCTTGTAGTTTACAATGTGAGTTGCACATTTGAGTGCAGGCTTTGTAGGCTTGAGCTCCATGAAGTGAAACCTAGTGCTCTTGCTAGGTTGTTACCCATGTGGTGAGCCAGAGTTACCCACCCCACCCACCTCTGGGTAAGCTGACAATGGCCTCTTACTCCTAATGTCTTATGCCAGTTCTTATTGGTGCCTGAGCTGGTATTTGAACTTGAGTCAGCTGCACTGTATTCAGGGGTTCATCCCTCCACACCATGAAACCGGCTTCATCTCCTGTCATTCTTCATGCTTCAGCAAAGTGCAGTAAACAGAACTTGTCTTAAACCACTTAGCCTTTCAGCTCTGCCCAAGCATAGATTCCCATACTGACTAGTCCAGCTCTAGTAACTGACAGCACAGAGAGTTGCGTTGCCCATTTTCCAGTAGAATTACTTAACAAATCAGTTTTGGGTAGAAATTAAAATGTTTTGCGATCCTTGGTCATTCTGACAAGAAATTTAAAAAAAAAAAACTAAAAAACTTTTTTTATTTTTTTTTATTTATTTATTTGTCAACAAGGTAAATATACTGGGCATGACTGCCACTTTTCAGGGGTGACACAGAAGCACTCTGCTTAAGTTACTTCCTCAGATTTAACACAGCAGACAAATGAAGGCATTTTGAAAGCTGCCAGAAGTCCTGCATGTTCTATTAGCTAGCCTATTCTAAGCTTTACAACTGGGGGAGCAATTTATCATTGATAAATTCTATCCCTCTCTGTCACTTCTAAGTACATTTTAGTACAGTAAATCATAAAAAAATCTGTGTATTGTATGCACAGAAATGAACTAGATGCATTTGTGTAGCTATGTCCTGAGCTAGAAATGTGAAAACAGCTAAAAATGTTAAGATTGCTTTGGAAAATGCAGTAAAACTTGTTGATGGATCAAGAAATGACTGCTTCTTGTAAGTACTGCCATGAGTTAAAATGATGCACAAACTTGAATGAAAGAGGGCACCACAAAAAAGAAGATGGTATAATATATCATGCTTTTCTTGGTAACAACAGTTAACAAAAATGAGATCCTGCACCTTAGGCAAGTTATTAGTAAATATAGTGGCAAACTCTGTAAAAAATGTATGGAACCACACTAGAAATGTCACAGATAATATGACATGCCCTGGTGGAGAAGGCAGCTGATCTCATTTATACTTTCCTGGCAAAGTATTATACATTTATAACATGTGAGCCTTCCTGCTGCTGCGAATTACATAATGCAGCTGTATGATACGGGGCGCTGTGATATGTCTTGACTAACAGACTGCAAAACGCATACAAGCAAAACGCGGAACAAAAGCACTGTAAAAAGTAAGATGGCTTGTAAATGAAGGAATCTGATAAACTATTTGTTGATTTACAGGTTAATTCACAGTGTGGGGGCCTTCTGCAGCTATTTGCATATTTAGTAGCACTTCTTCATAATTGAAACAGGCAGCTGTTTAACTTATCTGCATTTCTGTAAAGATGGAACCTATAAAGTGCATAAAAAACTGATTGTCCGGTTGAAATTAAATACCGCTCCCCTTATCATTTCAGGGAGATGGATGTTACTGGGCATTTTAAAAGGTTATAAATAAGTGCTAATGCAAACACTGACAAAAACTGAAAAGAAATACCAAAGTTATGTTTATAGCCTCATAATAAAATTAACTCTATGGTTTATGTAATAATATATCGACGTTGTTTGCCATTATTAGAAGGTATGGCAATAGTATTTTTATTTTCTGAAATTTTTGTCATATCCACATTAAGTAAATAAATGCTGTTTGATTATAACACAGCACTGCTCCACCAAAGAACCTCACATCCTTATTGTAAGAGCTTATGAAGATTCAGAAAGCTTTAAGAACTGCTCATATGGAGTGCATTGAGTATTTCTAATAAAAAAATGGTCAGTAATAAGCAAACTGGAGAATTAGGAAAATAAAAATTTCACATGAAACAAAGAGTATAGAGAATGTCCGTACAAAGTATAACAGTAAATAGCCCATTCCAACCAAGAAGTTGCATTTGCAAATCCTTGTACAAATTATTGATCATAAATCATTTTAGATTTGGCAAGGGCAAGGAAACAAAGGTGAAACTGTCAGAGTAATAATAACCTCTTTTCAAATAATCTATATGCTCCGAGTGGCATATATGAACAGCAAGTGGGGGAGGTGTGGCCCTGTGGAACCATCCATCCTCAGCAGATACAGCCTGTCAGACAGAGGCAGTTAATTCACAAACATTTATTTGACACATTGGCCAGCTTCATATGATCTGATAAATGCTGTCTCAGCCAGACAAGATTTTAAAAGCTATGTGAATTCCTGTAGAATGATCTCTGAGTAGTATGCAAACACGTCCTGATAGTCATGTGAAGAGATGCTTACTGGAGACATCAGAAATGCAGCACAGTTGTTGTTATAAGGCTAGCATTGCTGGTAGTGATAGACAAAACAATAACGCCTGAATCAGATAAAATTGTATGAAACCCTGAATACCTAGATGTTGACTTGCAGAACTCAGATAAAAATGCTTCTACAAAAATTTTTATAATACAATATTATGCAGACTCTCCAACCACATGAAACAAAGCTCATCTTTGTCTATTTCACAGGCAACTTAAATCTATGAATGGCAAGCAAAAAATTTACTCAGGACTGCCCCCATACTACTACTGGAGAGATGCCGCTCCCAAATTCTTTATCCCATGCATGGGTCCCCTCAAATTATCTATGGTATGATCCCAATTATTCTCAACAGGGGTAATATATAGTTATCAACCATGGAATGGGTAAGGTCAATCTATAACCAACTGGGATAGGTTATTTCTTGCAGAAAAAGGGAAATTGGCTAGGCTTAAAATGGCCCACAAGGGCAGCTAGCCTAATACTTACCTATGAACATATGAACCTTTGAACAAGTAAAATATATAGCTTCAGTAATTAAGATATTTCTAGTTGCTCATTTGGTTCACTTCTACATCTCCATCAGCTATACAGGTCTATACTATCTCTGCTAACTAGGCTATACCTAAAGTAATATTTCAATAAATAGTCTGTAATACAAGGCAGAACGATCAAAGAATGGCAGCTCTGTAGATTCTTCATAGTGTCCAGGCTCAGAAAAGACACATGTCTGATACTTTCCCTCCCCAAGCATGGATGCACACTAATATTCAGCAATGCATGTTCATCACAAAAGCACTGCAGAACACGATAGCAGATACGATTACTTGGCCTAGTAATTAATGAATAATTACAGATCCCAGTCAGCCGGAACCTTACTTCTTCCAACCCCAAACCCAAACCCACTCATATGGGGCTGTCAGCAATATAAGTGATGACAAGCTAGAAAAAAAAATACACAGCTGATCAAACCCACAAAGTGACTAACAGAGGTTGTTGCAAAAAAAACGTTCTGCTTCACTTTGGACATGATGACCTCAGAGAATCTGGCAGACAGTGCAGAGGATTAAGGTTATAAACTGTTAATAAACTGATTCCTGCACTCCCGGGTTTGATTCCCCCATTCTCCATTTGTCTACTGTGTGACTTTGAGCAAGTCATTTAATCTTCTTGGGCAGTCAGGAAATTAACCTAGGCTCCTCAATGGTTTCATAGACTGCATGCCTACCTATGAACCTATAACTGCATTAAACACAGGGGGTCAGAGTGAAACTCTCTGTATGGGAATATGGAGGCTTTCCCCACAAAGGAAATAATTAATAAGAATACCATTTCAGTTTCTGTTCAAAGTGATAGAAAAAAAATAAAGAAATGCCATATATGCTCCTCTAACAGAAAACACAATGACGCTGCAAAACAGAGGTGATGTAATACCTTTTACTGGACCAACATAGGCTTTACAATTACTCAAGATTTCAGGCTAACAGGAAGTTAACTCCTAAAAAGGGACTGCTAGCCTGAAGCTGTTAGCCTGAAAGTAGAGTAATTGCAAAATCTATGCTGGTCTAATAAAAGGTATTACATCATCTCAGTGCTCCAGTGTTTTGTGTTTTCTGTTGAAAGTGGTATTTATATTAATTAAAAAAAAATGAACAAGCACTGAAATCTGTCTAGTTCCAACCTCACCACCACGAGTGTTGAGAAAAAAATAAAAAACATAGTAACTAGTGGTCTTAAAACTTTGTTAATGAGCTCAGTCGCCGTAATTTCCAAAAATCATGAAACCAAGGTAGTATTCCAAAGCAACAAGCCTTTATTCGTCACAGACAACCGATCCTCAGTAACAAAAAAATCAGAAATATTATAACAATGTTAAACATATCAGCTTTTATATACTTAGAACTAGGTGTGGACAATATACATATTGTTTAATTTTAAATCAGCTTTTTCATGGCAAACAATATAAACAGGGCTGTATAAGTGCATTCTAGAACACACTACTATTGATTATATTAAACTAAATCCTATTAAAGGAAAACACTACCTATTTGCAACCCACATTCCAAGATCAGGTATTAAGAAAAGCATAACATATACATAAAAAGATATACATGAAAAGAATTTTAACTAAAATTGCTTTCAGCTAAGTAGTGCAATAAAGCCTTCATCAGGTCTGTGACAAGAACTAAAATCAAGAAAAAAACACATAGCTATCTAACCATAAACATAACCAAACTAAAACCCTACAAATGCAAAAATACACCTGTCTAATAATATCTAATAAATATCCATCCATGTTTATTAGTTTGGATAAAAATCTCAGTTATTAACAGCTCAGAAAAAAATATCAGTGCTTTGCGGAAAAAAAAAAAAACTGTCATGACAGTCTTCGTGTTTACAGCCCCAAAAATGTTTATACACTGAAAACTAGTAGAAAAAACACACGAAAATGCAGAAAATAGCAGATGAAGTAAACTAGTAATGTATAAAAGTGTGCAGGTATATGCATGAATGTGCATGAGCATCCACTAGTAAGGTAAATGGGGGAATTATACCAATAGTAAGTGGTATTAGCGGCATGAAAAAATGTGTGTTTTGAATTTACCATTTAAATCTCTAGTATGATGCAATAAATCTAAGCAGAATTGAGGTTAAAGTAACTAAACACACACACACACACACACACACACACATATATATATATATATATATATATATATTTATATTTATATTTATACACATTTTACACATCATTTTTATTATTATTTAGTATATTTTTAGTACATAAAAATATTCCTCAAAAAATTCCCTAAAAATCCTTTACAGGATTGTACGGCAACTTGTGTAAATTCAGCACACTCTTAATAGAGTAGTTGAGTCCTGCTTTTCTGAATGCATTTAATTTAACTGCAATTTTCACCTTCCATAATTTTATTTTATGTTCATATTATTTTCCTTCTTGTTTTCCAATTCTTTCCCGCCTTCATTTTCTTTACATCTTCATGCCTTGCATATAACATTGTCTTCATCATTTGCAACTCTCTCTTTTTCACCTTCTGCATTACCCAGGAAAAATATACAGATGCTAAGTACACTACATGATTTTTAGCTTCAGTCTCCTTCCCCCTGCTTCAGTTTTTACCCCTTAATAAAATTAAAAAATGATTTCTAACTTCACTTTCTACATTGTAGCTGGAAATATGCACACCTCCTGAATAGCATCTATATTACCTTGTCGAAAGATGACAATATCGAACAGCATAAACATCGAAAATGCTGTACATTGACGCTGTTCTTGTGGTGGGCTGTGCCCCCCCCCGCTAATTATATATACCAACTCCGAGATCTCACTACAGTGAGAAAAGATCGAATTTTCTCATCCCCACTGTACCATGATCCCGCAACAACACTTTAGATGTATGGCATTTATGACATTATTGCCGTTCGATATTTTCAACATGTGATAAGGTGAAGTAGACACCCTGAATATGCAAGCTTTTGACATATCACATCATTAGCCTTACTTCCTTATTTTCCTTCAAAATCATACTTCTTTTATTACTGTTAACATTTCCTTCACCTCTTTCCCCTTGATTCTGAAAACCTCCTTTCCTATAACTTTATCCAATATCTTTGACATCTTTCATATTATTTTCATAAATATTTATATGCTATATTTCCCAGTGTTATGTCTCCATTTTTTATATTTCTAATTTCATCTTTTTTTTTTTCATATAATTACTACATCACAAATGCCTTCATATGTTATTAATTTCTCTATCCTTTTAATAGATTACAGAATATTAATATCATAGTCCATTCTTTTATACTGTTCATAACATAATCTATCTATTCCTGGTGCTAATTCTTCCCTTCCTTCTTTTACTGTTTCAGCCTCTTCAGTCATAGTAATATCTTTTTCTAGAGAATTCTTAATATTTTCAGATTTTTTTACAATTCATAATTCTTCTTGTATTGCTTCCTTTTCAAACATTCTACCCCTTTTTCACAATTTCCATTACTTCTCTTTGCTTACATTTAATATTTCCTTCATCAAGTATTGCATCTGTAGGGTCTGAGAGCTGAGCCTGTCTCAACTCTCTCTTTGTAACCCTTCCCAGCTCCCTTTCCACAGGACGTCTTGTATTCTCTGACAGTGGTGCCTCACTGTCAGCCTGAGTACTACTACTTACCTCTACCTTTGCAGTCACTCTGTCCAAGGGAACATCAGTACCCACAAGCAGCTATGGCTCACCTTCAGTCTCACTGCTACAGGGTAGCTTCCTCTCTGAAGTAACCACCACACCAGTCCTGGCTTCAAGTCTGCAGTCTGTCTGGGTCCCCCAGGCTACCAGACCCACATGCTTCTGTCCAAGCCTGACTGTATTTCACTGCATGCACACAAGGTACTGCATTATCAGAATCATTCCCTATTAGGACATCTGCACGGATATCCTCAAACACACCTACTTTGCTTGCTTCCTTTTCCACCCTCCCAGTCAAGGTGAACCCTAGCAAAAGGTATTTGGAATGGGGTCTGTCCTAAAGCTCTGACTGGAGTAGACTGCCCAAGCAAGTAGTGCTCCTCTTTAACCATTGCAGGCTTCACAATCATTAGGTCAGAGGCTGCATCTGTCTTAGCAGTGGCCTCTTTTCTATCTACTAAGATAGGATATAATCCCTTGTGGTAGTTTGATACCTTTGTTTGTCTCCAGACAAATCACTGCTGGCATTCTGTCATTCCCACTTTCTGGCTCTCCCATCTTTTGTTCCCTACCTTGCCTCCGTGGACATCTATATGCTACATGACCCCACGGGTTGCATTTAAAACATTTAACCCTTGGTCCAGGACGTGTACCTGAACTAGTGACTTCCCCTGCTACTGGCAGACTCTGTTGGGGTGGTTTAGGCTGCCCACCATGGGTTCCCTTAGAGCCATGAATAGCACTAGGTATCCCTTTCCTGTGCAGTGATACCCTGCTTGCTAGGTATAGGGCTCCCTTTTTCCCTAACTCCTCTGCAGTGTTACATTCCCTATCTGCTAACCAGATTCCCATGTCCTCAGGCAAAGTGCTAAGGGCTTGTTCCCTCATCAAAAGTTCTGCCAGCCTTTCAAAAGTGGCGACCTGACACCCACTCACCCATCTATGAAAATAAGTGCTTAGTTCAGCAATATATTCACACACATTTTCATCTGCCTTGTGTCTATGTTCACAAAACTTTCTTCTATAAGCTTCAGGTGTTAACTTAAAACACTCTAACAAACATTGTCTAACTGTATTATAATTTAGGCAAACAGTATCAGACAATTTAGAAATAGCAGTTACAGCTTTACCATGGAGAAGGAGGTCAGGAACCGTACCCAGAGACCTTGGTCAACATTATACTGTTTACATACCCTTTCAAGCATATGAATAAAACTGTCAAAATTATCATACTCTGTAAATTGTGGAAGAAATGTACTGACCTTTGTTGCTTCTGGGGTTCAGTTACTCTCCTCCCCATTACCTCCATGACCCTGGCGAACAGTCAGCATCTCCTTTTCATGTTGCCTCTGTCTCTCATTCTCTTCAGCTTCCAGATGTATCAGTCTCTCTGCTGATTATACTTCCAAATGTTTGGCCTCCAGTTCTTCTCTAACTCCAGATGGATTTTTAAGTCCTCTGCGGAAAGACTGAGCTGCCCATTTTCTGAGAGTTGTACCTCACCAAGGCCAGTCTGATTATCCTCCTGGTTGCGGGTCTGGGGTGCAACTGTGACTAAGGCTGCAATCATTTCTGCTTTAGTCAGATTGGCATGCCCCAGTCTTTTGGCTTGACACATCTCCGCCAACTGGCTGCTTGTCAGCTTGCCACACTCCTCTCCTGACATCCATGCCTGCTCTCTCTGACTAACTAAGGTAACAAAAAATAAACAAAACTATTGTGATATGAAACTCTGAATGTTCACTGTGTGGCTGACTGAGAGTACAAACACCTTCTTTAGTGACCACTGTTTACAGGATACATTAATTCAATATCCACACCACTGAATCATAATATGTGGATATCCCACCACTGCCAACCAATATATGTGAAGCCCCACCACTGGCCCAATAATCAAGGTGCCTCAATCCTCACCACTAGCACCAGTGGGGACATACACTGGGAGGATGACAAGCACACACACAGTATTTCCAGATGCAGCTCTCTGCATCAAATGCAATTTCCCTTAAGAGCACACAGGGACCACAGTCAGTCTGGGGCTGGTTTCTCCCTCTTTTTCCAGATCCCCAATAAGACTCCCCACTTGCACAGCTATAGGGTTGAAATCTCAGCTGAGTGGCCAAGCCAAGACCTCCAGCCCCTCTCTGTCCAACCAGTGCTTCGAGTCCCTGTCCAAGTAGCTGACACAGAACATCTTGGAGATTTGTTTTTTACACACACAGACACACACACACACACACACACACACACACACACACACACACACACACACACACACACACACACACTTGAGAAAGGGTGACACAAGTTTATTAGCTATGCCCACTTCTGCCAAGACTATAACCACCAGCTACTTTAAGGCCCTTACAAAGAGTGTCCAATCTTTCTGTGTATTGTTACTATCAATACAAATGGTAATTTGACCAAGAGCAAAGCTTTTAGGACTGCCCTAAACAGTGTCACCAAATAAATATGTAAGTACTCTCAGAGCTTAAATGTGTCTCACAGATATCAGCCACAATAAAAGGTTTACATATATTTAATAATAAATAATAAAAGAACAAGAAAATACTCAGTGTATAATTACAGTTACATCAGAGTTCAAAATTAAAGGAAATATTTAAAACCTTGCAGGACAATCTCAAATAAAAAAACATCTAAATTAACCTTAGCTATATTCCTGACTATATCTTAAAGAATTATACAGTACCATCGTACACTTACTCATAACAAGGCAGATGTGTGGTGAATGGATCTTGTCAGGTCAAACACAAAATACAGAATGCTATCTCTCTCTCTCAGAGACTTCCCAAATTCTAATCCCAAATATTACTGTTGGGATACTTGTAGAATGACCATTTCTTGTCATCTGACTTCAGTTCCTAGGCTCAAAACTATTGACACCAGCTGGCAGCATTTAGGATCTGCCTGTAAAAATAAATAAACAAGGGCTTTTATTTCATCTAAGGCAGATCCTGGAAGTTGTAAAACAATAAACACTTCCAAGACAATTCAAAGAACTTCTGGTTCTAGACATTGTGTCTGTTACTGCACTGAGTCTGAAACTGAAAGATAACATCCTTTTATTACGTGGTCATAACGTAATTTAAATTTTGCAGCTATTTTTCTGAAATTAACCTCATATGTTCCAGTTTCCATTGTTAAAATATATACATCTAAACAGTTACAATAGTGTATATACATTTCTGTTCTAATCCAGCAGGGTACACTGTGGTCACACCTCTAAGCTCAGTACTTTACAAAATATCTCTTCAGCACATGTCTGTAGAAACCATCTTACATGACATACAGTTCTAATACATTTGTAAGCAAGTATATGAATCATGCTGATATTCACAACTGACATATAAATACAAAATTCAAGATAGCTGGCCTGGCAGTATCTTCTTTCGTGACAGCATCAATTCTTCATTTTCTTATTTTTATTTTCCCAAAGATGATGAAACTTCCTCTTTTTTCTTAAAACATCTTTGTCTAAATAAAATATTTTTGAACTTTTTTATCTGTTTTACTTACATCTCTCTTTTTCTTATTATATTACTGCATTGTTCTATTTATCTCATATCTTTTTATATATTTGCATTATTTATTTATTTTTATTTTATTTTACATTTTTTGACCAGGATAGTCCAACTGAATACACGTCCATTTTCAACCATTTTCAGTGGAGGCCCAGGGAAAAAAGCTCCAAGGAAAACAATTAAGATTACAAGGTAAACAATTAAGATTACAGATGCAGTATATATTGTGTAACATGCTTAACAGGTTGTACAAATTATATATTATATACTTTCCTATTCATTTGCTTCACCCTTTTCTACAATCAAAAATATTTATTGCATTTTTATTTATAAGCAACTACAACACTTGTCCAGTTTTCATAAGGGGAAGGCATACCCGAAGGCAGGTAAAGGCTAGGACTGTGGTAGTGAGGGTCGGAACTTTGAATGTTGGCAGCATGACTGGTATAGGGAGAGAGCTAGCTGATATGATGGACAGAAGGAAGGTTGGTATATTGTGTGTGCAAGAGACCAGATGGAAGGGGAGCAAGGCTAGGTGTATTGGAGGCGGGTTCAAATTGTTTTATCATGGTGTGGATGGGAGGAGAAATGGCATAGGGGTTATCCTGAAGGAACAGTTTGCTAAGAGTGTTTTGGAGGTGAAAAGAGTGTTGGATAGAGTGATGTTTATGAAGCTGGAAATTGATGGTGTAATGATGAATGTTGTTAGTGCATATGCTCCACAAGTTGGGTGTGCGATGGATGAGAAAGAAAAATTTTGGAGTGAGTTGAATGAAGTGGTGATGATTGTACCCAAGGGTGAGAGAGTGGTGACTGGAGCAAATTTCAATGGGCATGTTGATGAAGGGAACAGAGGGGATGAGGAAGTGATGCGTAGGTATGGTGTTAAACAAAGGAATGCAGAAGGTCAGATGGTAGTGGATTTTGGGAAAAGGATGGAAAAGACTGTGGTGAATACATATTTTAACAAGAGGGAGGAGCATAGGGTGACATACATACAAGAGTGGAGGAAGATGCACACAGGTGGATTATATCTTACGTAGAAGGGCCAGTCTGAAGGATATTGGAGACTGTAAAGTGGTGGCAGGGGAAAGTGTAGTTAGGCAGCATAGGATGGTGGTTTGTAGGATGACATTGGTGATCAAGAAGAGGAGGAGGAGTGTGAGGTCAGCACCAAGGATCAAATGGTGGAAATTGAAAAAGGGTAATTGTGAGGTAGCGTTCGGGGAAGAGTTAAGACAGGCACTGTGTGGCAGTGAAGGGTTACCGAATAGCTGGGTAACTACAGCAGAGCTAGTAAGGGAGATGGCTAGAAAGGTGCTTGGTGTGACATCAGGAAAGAGGAAGGAGGACAAGGAGACCTGGTGGTGGAATGAGGAAGTACAGGAGAGTATACAGAGAAAGAGGTTGGCGAAGAAGAAGTGGGATTGTCAGAGAGATGAAGAAACTAGAGAGGAATATAAGGAGATGAGGTGCATGGCAAAGAGACAGGTGGTGAAGGCTAAGGATAAGGTGTATGAAGAGTTGTATGAAAGGTTGGACACTAAGGAGGGAGAAAAGGACCTGTACCAATTGGCTAGACAGAGGTACCGAGCTAGTAAAGATGTGCAGCAGGTAAGGGTGATAAAGGATAATGAAGGAAACGTACTCACAAGCGAGGAGAGTGTGTTGAGCAGATGGAAAGTAGTACTTTCAGGGGCTGATGAATGAAGAGAATGAGAGGGAGAGAAGGTTGGATGATGTGCGGATAGTGAATCATGAAGTGCAGTGGATTAGCAAGGAGGAAGTAAGGGTAGCTATGAAGAGGATGAAGAATGGAAAGGCTGTTGGTCCAGATGACATACCTGTGGAAGCATAGAGGTGTTTAGGTGAGACGGCAGTGGAGTTTTAAACTAGATTGTTTAATGAAATCTTGGAAAGTGAGAGGATACCTGAGGAATGGATAAAAAGTGTTTTGGTACCGATTTTTAAGAATAAGGGTGATGTGTAGAGCTGTAGTAACTACAGAGGGATTAAACTGATCAGTCACAGCATGAAGTTATGGGAAAGAGAAGTGGAAGCTAGGTTAAGAAGGGAGGTGATGATTAGTGATCAGCAGTATGGTTTCATGCCAGGAAAGAGCACTACAGATGCAATGTTTGCTCTGAGAGTGTTGATGGAGAAGTACAGAGAAGGTCAGGAGGAGTTGCATTGTGTCTTTGTGGATTTAGAGAAAGCATATGACAGGGTGCCTAGAGAGGAGTTGTGGTATTGTATGAGGAAGTCAGGAGTGTCAGAGAAGTATGTAAGAGTGGTACAGGATATGTACAAAGGTAGTGTGACAGTGGTGAGGTCTGCGGTGGGAGTGATGGATGCATTTAAGGTGGAGATGGGATTACATCAAGGATCAGCTCTGAGCCCTTTTCTATTTGCAATGGTGATGGACAGGTTGACAGAAGAGATCAGACAGGAGTCCCCGTGGACTATGATGTTTGCAGATGACATTGGGATCTGTAGTAAGAGTAGGGAACAAGTGGAGTAGACCCTGGAGAGGTGGAGATATGCTCTAGCGAGAAGAGGAATGAAGGTCAGCAGGACTAAGACAGAATATATGTGTGTGAGTGAAAGGGAGGACAGAGGAATAGTGGGGATGCAGGGAGCAGAGGTGGTGAATGTGGATGAGTTTATATACTTGGGATCAATAGTTCAGAGTAATGGTGAGTGTGGAAGAGAGGAGAAAAAGAGAGTACAGGAAGGATAGAGTGGGTGTAGAAGAGTGTCAGGAGTGATTTGTGACAGACGAGTACCAGTAAGAGTGAAAGGGAAGGTCTACAAGAGGGTAGTGGGACCAGCTATGTTATATGGGTTGGAGACAGTGGCATTGCCAAAAAGGCAGGAGTTAGAGCTAGACGTGGCAGAGTTAAAGATGTTAAGACTTACACTGGGTATGACAAGGGTGGACAGGATTAGGAATAAATATATTAGAGGGTCAGCTCAGGTTGGAAGGTTTGGAGACAAAGCCAGAGAGGCAAGATTACATTGGTTTGGACATGTGCTGTGGAGGGATGCAGAGTATATTGGGAAAAAGATGCTAAGGATGAAGCTGCCAGGTAACAGGAAAAGAGTAAGGCCTAAGATAAGGTTTATGGATGTGGTGAGAGAGGACATGCAGGCGGTTGGTGTGAAAGAGCATGATGCAGAGGACAGGAAGAAATGGAAACAGATGATCTGCTGTGGTGACCCCTAATGGGAGCAGCCAAAAGAAGAAGAAGTAGAGTCTCATTGTGATATATTGTTCCAGTGAAATCTTGTGCTCCCTATTTATCACATCTATTTTAGCAATCTCTCCAGTCCACGCTTCTATTAATTTCCATTCTTTTGCACTTCACCACCATTCCTTACTCTAGCCCATATCAATCTATGATCTGAAAACTCATACATATTTAACTCATCTGTTATTTCTTTCATATCTTTTGGATACACCACATAATATGAGTTCTAAAACTCTCCCTTTTATATGTCCATTCTCTATTTTTCCAATGTTCAATCCTTCAGGTTTTACAACTTCTCTTATTACTTTGATACACTATGTTATTTTACATCTCTGTTTTCTCAAATTGCAGTTAAATTCTCCCACCATAACTGAGATATTTAACATAGCAAAGTTTTTAAATTCCAAAAACATCTGTTTCCTCTCTGATACATTTTGTATATGCATAAACTACAATTACCTTTACACATCTTTCCCTTTTCCTTATATCACATGCCACTAGTCTTCCAGGTACAGAAGTAAACAGGATATATTACTGTGCAGCTAAATTAATAACTGATAAAATTCTACCACAAGAACACTGGGTAGCGAAGGAAAGGAAGCAGAAAAATCTAATGCCATCATGGAAATATTGAATAGAGAAAGCTATAAAGGAATTAAGACAAGAAGTGTCACTATTAGAAGACTATAGAAGAGGGAATAGATCAACAAAAATACTAAGAAAGATAGATGTGATAAAAGCAATGCGAAGTATTAGAACAGACCAGGATCTATCATGTACTATCGCAAAAAACAAACTAAAAATTTTAGCACAGGCGGAAAAACTTAAGACAATACGAAAATAAATATAAAGGAAAAGTGCAAAATAAGCAATTTATTGATGACCCATAAAGGTTTTATAGAGAACTGGGAAACAAGGTAAAAGGAATTTAAAGACAGCCAATAAAAGAAGAAATAGATACATACATACATTTTGGAGAAGTGTCTATGAAGATCCTGTGGAACATAACAAAGATGCTAAATGGAGAGAAAAAATAAAAGAAAGAATAAGAAGTTTAAAGGTACAGGATATGAAATAGGATGAAGTAACAGCCAGAGAGATTGAAAGAAAGTTAAGAAAAGCCTCTAATTGGAAAACCCCAGGCCCTGGTGCAGTACCTAACTTTTGGTTAAAAGTATTAACATCTAAGAACTATTTATATGCGCACCCCAGACACCAACCAGGCTAACAACAATGCTCCTATTTAAGAGTAAACCTACAAGCTACCCTAAAAATTATAGACCAATAACTTGCCTTCCAACGACATATAAACTATACATGGGAATTGATGCTGACAGAGTTTATAGTCATTTAGAAGAAAGCTCAATTATGGAAATAGAACAAAAGGGCAATAAAAGAAAGTCATATGGAACAAAGCATCATTTGTTACTAAATAAAGTCATAGTGGAGAACTGTAAAAAGGGGAAGAATCTAAGTATGGAATGGATTGACTACAAAAAAGCATTTGATAGTATCCCACATTCATGGATAAGAGTGTTTAAAAAATGTATAAGATACACCCTACACTGATTGACTACATTACAGTGACCATGAAACAGTGGCAGGCCACTCTGTAATTAAGCCATGATAAAGGACAAATTATTATCCCAGGGGAAAAAATTCAAAGGGGGATATTAAAGGGTGACTCTCTGTCACCATTGCTATTCTACCTTGTCCTTAACCCATTAAGTTATTTACTTAACAGCTTAGGCCATGGCTATAATTTGACTCACAGAAAACAACAAAGTGTAAAGACTTCTCATCTTCTCTTTGTTGATGATTTAAAACTGTATAGCTCATCAGATGAAGAACTGAAAGCACAACTGCAGGTTGTTAAAACTTTTTCAGGTGATATAAGAATGTTATTTAATCTTACAGAAATGTGCAAAAGCATCCTTTAAACCAGGAAAACCGCAGCACAAGGAAAACTTCAGTTTGGGACAAGAATGTGATATAAAAGAACTTGAGCAAGAGGGAGTGTATAAATATTTGGGAATTGATGAAGGATCAACAATAAAACATGAACAAATGTGAATAAAATGTAGTAAGGAATACTTTTAAAGACTTTAATTACCCGCGGTGGTGGTGCTGCGGTAGCGTTGTCACCTCACAGTAAAACGCTGTCCGGTTCGATTCTCAGCTAGACCGTCTTCTGCATGGAGACATGCATGAATGGGCGTACCTGCATTGAAGGTTGTGCGTCAGGGCTGGTAACTCGGCACGTAAAAATCAACTACCAATCATTAGCAGACCGGAGTTCCGCTGTGGCGACCCCTAACCGGGAAAAGCCAAAAGACACAACAACAACAACAACTTTCAAAGACTTTAATTAATCCTGAAAACAGCATTGACATCTAGGAATAAAATCCAAGCTATAAACCAATTTGCTCTTCCTGTCCTAACTAACAGTTTTGGAGTGATTGACTGGCCCCAAAACGTGTTGGATTGATTAGATAGAAAAACAAGAAGGATGCTTCCTGCTTACCAAATGATTTATAAAAATCAGTGCATACCAAGATTATATATTCCCCATTCCGAAGGAGGGACGGGCATCCCTGAATTTGATTACTTGTATAGATCTGCAATCACAGGGCTCCACACATATCTGCTGACCTCACAAGACCCAAATGTAGTGAAAGTTTTGAAACATGAGGAGAATAAATCCAAGATGACTTCTCTGCTTAATCTAACAGAATATCGGTGTCAAGCAGGAATGGAAATCAAACCAGAAGAAGATAAAAATCAGGCAGCAACTGAATGTGCCAAAAACAAAAGAAAGACTATAAAGTGAAGGACCAGGTGAGAAGGCAAGAAATGTGGAAAATGCATACATATAGTTGCACGTATAGAAAACTTCTGGAAGAATCTCATGTTGATAAGGAACAAATGCAGGAATGGTTAAGGAGAGGCAAATTCAAACCAAGAGATGAAAGATTATTATTGGTGGCCCAAGACAGTGAGCTATGTACTCACTCGTTTACAAAGTCGATTAAACATGTGGGAGAAACAGACAAATGTAGGTTTTGTAAAACCAAATTGGAAAGAGACGCACACCTTATTGCTGGTTGTGATATACTAATGGCAGAAGGACTGTATATTGAAAAGCATAATAATGTGGCAAGACTGTTGCACTGGGGTTGTGCAAACATT